>NC_073723.1:111364608-111730912 GCF_023634155.1 Falco peregrinus | reverse complement strand
GCTGTTGGATTCAAAGGCAGGGCCCTGCAGTTCAGAGCCAAGAGATCAGCACATGGGAGACTCGTGCAGAGAAGGAAGGAGTCAGCGTTTCGGCAGGGAATAAAATTCCCCCATTATTTCGATGCAGGGGATCTCTATCCAGTGTCATGTGCAAGGGGTTGATTTCCTTAGCCCATCCCTTCTTTCGATGCCAGGCACCCCTGCCCTGCCTGCGAAGCTCCGAAGGCATGCTGTGACTGCAAGGGGTCTCGCAGACTCCCTCTGGGATCACAGAGGGGCTGAGGGAGCCCAGCACCGTGTGGATGCGATGGCGTTTGGTCCCAGCCTCCGGCTGGCCTGGCGTGTCTGCGCAAGGCTGGGCTTGAGGTGAGGCAGCGTCCTCCTGGCCACGACAGTGGGGCTGCTCTTCAGAGGGTGAGTCCCAGCCCAGATTTCCTTTGGTCCATGAGATGAGCACGTTGTCAGATGTTCACCTTCGCCAAAAAACATCTGAGATGGCAGAAACCAGGCAGGAGCCTCAGGAGAGCAGCGACTCGAGGCTGGGGGACCACAGCAGGGGCTTGGCAGGGATTCAGGGCTGGGAAGAGGCAGCCAAGCAAGGATGGGGCAGGCATCAGGGGACCTGCTCTGGGAACCGGGCTGGGAACCAGAAAAAAAAACAACCCAGGAACAGAGGGAACTGCTGTAGCCGGAGGTGCTGCACCGGTTAAAAATAAATAGCATCCTGCTGCGGGCAGCTGGTAGGTACCTCCTGGGGCAAAATACCAACCGCTGAGCACAGGATTTTGCCCGGCTGCCTCCGTGGGCAGGGCTTGCTCTGATAAACACGCGCTGCCCCTGCAGCACACAAGCTGAGCTCCCTGGAGGTGTTTCCTTGCGGATGGGTCCCTGCTCCTGCGCCCTCGGTAAGCTGCCCAAGCCTCTCTCCTCGTCCTCTTTACACACTGCTTGGGTTGTAGCACAGCAGGTTGAACTCCAGGTTTTCATCCCAGTGCCGGAGCAGGACAAAGAGCTGCTGGGCTGCGGCTTTCACGGTGGCCAGGCTGTATCCCTCCGGGAAGTCCTGGTTGCTCAGCCACAGGTTGGCCTTGGCAGCCACCAGCTCCCACTCGATGAAGTAGGAAGCCGAGCTGTGCTCCAGCCAGGCCAGGGCCACCGCCGTGGCCCACAGCATCCCCTCCGGCTCCGTCTGCTGCTGCAGCTCGATGTCGAACAGCAACGCTTGGACCTCGGAACCATCCTCTGAACCCCGGCCGCTGTTAGCTTGCCACTCAGCCGAGGCCGGTGTGCTCTCCGGGGAGGAGAAGCGGCGGATGGTGATGGCTGGTGGGGAGAGTTCCTTCTCAGCTTTCAGAGCTTTGGAGATGCTTTCCACGGCGCTGCCTGAGAAGTGGCGCAGGCGGACAGTGTCTTCCACGTGGCTGACGGGTCCCTCCGGCACCGCACCTGGAGCAACGTCTCTGGTGGTGGGACTCTTCCCGTGCCCATCGGGAACCAGAAGCTGCCGGCCAGAGCTGAGGCTCTTGTGCTCCGCAGGAGGACTGGCCTTCTTGGTGCTGTAGGAGCTGGAGGGGCTGAGGGCCAGGCGATGGCAGGCAAAGGGAGATGTCCACTTTAGCTTCTCCATGGGGATGTTGATGGCATCACAGAAGGCTGAGTTCATCAGAAAGGCACCGCAGGCCAGCTGCAGAGATGCCTGCAAGTAACGGTGGGCACATAGAGGAGCTCTGAGATACCAATTGCTTCTGGGAAGCTCAGGAAAAAGGCATGCATGGATGGAGCACTCTCCATCTCTGAACAGACCATCAGACATGGCCATCAGAGACAGCAAAAGGCAGGATCCAGGGGGATCCTCTTCCCCTCTGCTTCCCTGCAGTGACCACGCAACCCCGGCAAGACCTGGGAATGAGCTGCTCACCAGGGGAAGGTAGTCGATGTTCTCATTGTCACCCTCGGAGCTGGCTTCGCTTCCTCTGCTTGGAGATTTACTCATGAACCCTTTGGCAGCTCGAACCAGCAGCCTGGTTTTACTGAGGGTCAGCCTGCGGGAGGACAGAAAGGTGCCCATAACCTCGGTGGCCCTCTGACACCCACCCTCCTCTCCAAAAACCACCGCTGGTCCCCAGACACTGGCATCACACTCAGTCCCGGCTCTGGCCGGTGTCACTGGGGTGTCCCTCCTCTCCCCCTCACTTGTGTTTGCATCAGACCCACAGAGGTGGCAAGACAGTTGCTAAAGGCCGAGGAAGGCTGGCCCTTACCTAGCAGCAAAGAGGCTCTCGATGGATTTTGGGGCTTGTGCAGAGGAAGCAGACAGGCTCTGTAACGGCCCTGGGAAGAAACACGAAGCTGGGGGTAAAATGAGGTGCTACAGGAGAGCAAAAGGGAGCAGAGTACATGCCAGGACATGGGCTGGCTTGTTCTGCTGCTGAGACTTCAGAAAAACCCTTCTTCTCCCCCTACCTCATTTTTCCTATGTGAATAAGGAAATTTCCACACCTCTCAGAAAAGAACCTGGGAGAAATCTACAGCAAAGGCCCCTTCAGGCTCTTTCTTTTGCAGCCAGAAAGGAGTCAGGTCTTGTGCTCACCAGCCTAATTTTAGGTCATCAGGTTTGATAAAAAACCCCAAAACTCAACAGAAGTATTTGGTGAAAAGCCCAAACCATGGGCTTGATGGACCTGCGCCCCGGCAAGTACCGTCAGCCATTTGCCCTACCTTCGGGGAGACCGCAGCGCTCCCAGCCCGAGGAGGAAGGGGTACTGCAGGGTGACAGGCTGCTCTCCTCTGCATCTGCAACGGAGGAACCACATCAGCAACACCACCCAGCCCAAACCGCCATTGTGCCACCACATCGGGTGCGGCGTGGCCGCTCTCCCTCTCCACGGCGTTATCAGGTTAATGAGCCTGATTGGGGGCAGTTTTAATTCAGCTGCAGATCTGACAATGCCAAACAAAGTCCTATCCAACTCGTCTTCATTAGTGGAGGATTTGGTGACAAGCAA
Source organism: Falco peregrinus (assembly GCF_023634155.1). NCBI lineage: Eukaryota > Metazoa > Chordata > Aves > Falconiformes > Falconidae > Falco > Falco peregrinus. Next base: position 111,727,907 of record NC_073723.1, on the reverse strand, counting down.
GTGTCTCACATCCCCTTGCCTCTAATTACACTCGGTTTCATCCCTCATGTTATCTGTGTTAGGGCTGCCAATTAACTTCCAAGCATTGTCAGCAGCCACTGCCTGTGATTTGGGGCTTTCAGAGTAAATTGCAGCTTCTTCTCCATTTATGGAGATGGACCTCAGCCAGACACACATCTGGTGAGCACCGTGTTCAAGGAGGAAGGCAGAAGAAAAAAAGACCAGAGATGTCCCTTCATAGACTGACCCACTGAGATCTGTAACACCAGGAAGGAGACGAACGCCCAAGGAATCTTACTCATGCTGTAAAATCCGTCATCTCCATTCTGGCCGCAAACTGACTGAGGATGTCCAGGGGAAAAGCCACGATGCCTTCTGTTTCCCGAGCTCAGGCTTCTCTGGCTGCCTTGCTTGGATGCCGCCCCTTGGCACGAGAGAAGGGAATTGCCAGCGTTAGAGAGGGACTGGCACACACAGGATGGCAACAAAACCCACAGAACTCATGAACAGATGAGCTTGGGCATCTCTGGGCCTCCAGACCTAAGAGCAGACCTTTTGGCTGGCCCAAGGGGAAGAGGTTCTCGCCACCAAGAGCGGCAGCCCTGCTGTCAGCCCACCCATGACCTTGGGTATACGCGTCTGGTGCTGAACCGAGCCATGGTTTCATAAGGTGTGCTCGGAGCGAGGTTTCTCAGGTGACACCCTCCCTCCCAGGACAACACGTCATCCCTCCGCCAGCCCCACGTTACCTGTGTGGGTGTACTCCACGACGGTGGGCAGGTAGGCGTTGGTGCTCAGGTCCACTGGCATGAACGCCGTGTACTTGCTGATGACGTTGCACGCCTTGCTGGTGTGGACAGCGTTGACCTGGTACCGCCGCCCAGATCCTGCCATGGGCGAGACACCAGGGTTAGAGTCCACGTGCCCCATGGGCTCCATCCATCCCTCGGACCCAGCTCCCAGCACACCTTCCATGCTTGGGCTCCATGCCCAGCAGGGACTGTATCCCTCTAAACTCTGCCTACTGCTTCCTCTGCTCTCAGTTTACATTCACAGATCCACCTCATGGAGGAGTTTGACAAGACCCAGGGACACATGCAGCCCAGAGCAGCGATGCGTGGCTGCTGTTGGACCCTCTCAGTTTGGTGCCACTTCCCAGCTCCAGGTGACTAACTCCTTAAAAAGACGCAGTGTCACCCAGCAGGTGAAGCAGAGGAGCGCAAAGGAGCACGAGCTCGGGCACTGAAGCAGGAGAAAAGTGCCTGGCAGCTGGAAGCGGCTGCCATTTGGGAACTAGGTGAGACATTCCCTAGTATTTCCCCAGTGCCTGCCCTTGCATTAACTGGAGAGGCTGCTGAAGCTGTGGAAAGCCCACCCTGGCGCAGGGCAGGGTCTGCCGGCAGCCAGCGCGCAGGCTGGTGGGAGCCGCGCGTTACCGTGCTCGATTTCACACTCCCTCTCGGCAAGCTGCTCCAAGTCCCGGATGACCGACTTGGCTGCCAGGTGGTGGAAGGTCTCACTCCACAGGTCTGCGTCGCCCTCCGCCTGGCTCGCCCGCTCTTGGAAGAGAGGGTGGATATCGAAGGTGACTTCCCACTGCACGGGCTCGTTGCTCCTCAGCCCCTTCACCACCGCCTTGCAGAGGGTCCGGGGGGCGTGTGGGGAGCCGCCGGCAGCGCTGAGGTTGAAGTCCTGGGGCTCCCAGTCAGAGGAGGTCTCCGTTTCAAACGTGAAGGAAGGATGCTGGGCAGACTCTGCAAAGAGGGGAGATAATTAATCACATCTGTGGGAGCTGAATTCCCCGCTGCCACCAAGAAACCATAATTAATACTTCCTAATTTTTGCATGGTGGCACAGGGTGTGACGCCACGCCGCTGACACCCCGGCACAGACAGGTGAGGCTGGCCGTGCCTCCCCCTCCCCAGTTACCCAGGTCCCCGGGGCTCCGGCTGTCCGAGGAAGACCACAGGCTCCCGCTGGCATCCAGCGCTCCCAAGCCCCTTCCCGGAGCCGCTTGCTGCAGCCCGTCCGGCACTGGCGGGGAGTCGGCGTCGTGACAGAAGGACATGCAGCTCCGGTGGAGCAGGGACGGCCGCCGGGCACCCGCGCCGCGGATCCTCGTGGCAGAGACATGCGGGCTGGCTGCGAAGGGCTGAGAGCAGAGCAGGCGTCGGGGCTGGAGCCGGCGGCACAGACCTGCTCTGTCCCTCCTGTCCCATCCCGTCTGCTCCCTGCCCAACCCCAGCGCGAGGTGCAACCACGCAGGTCGCTCTGTCAGCCCCGGCTGGGATCTGTGCCCAGCCAGAGCCCTCCGTCACACCTCCAGGGTGTCCCCAAGGGACCCCAGCCCCAGGGGCTCCTTCCCCAGACATGCAGGAGGTGAAATATGAGTTTCATCCCTCCAGACATTTTAATGACTTCACTTGGGAACCAAAGGAAAGAAGAGAGACAGGAAGATCAAGGACCAGTTGCTTAGTAACGAAAGGAGAGAGGCGCAGGAGATGGGGAGAAGGGAATTTTTATCATCTTTTTTTTCTGTGAGACTGTTTCTCCACCTTCGGGAGACATGAATCCCCCCCCTCCAGCATCTCGGGTGCCACATCCCGCACAGATGTCCCCCCCTGTGGCTAGCCGAGACACTGAGCTCTGGCTGTTTCCATCCCCACCCCCAGGGCTGTGGGAAGATCCCCCTAAAACCGACAGGCTCTCTCTTACCTTCCTAGCACAGCACCAGCACGGGACAGAGGTGGTAAGAAGTGGTGGATCTCAGTGCTGGATGGGAAAATGCTTTCTCTGGGTGGCAGGCAAGAACGTGGCCTCCATCACCACCTCATTTTTGATACTCTATGAGACCACCAGCTAAAATGGGAGGCAGGCAGCTCCAGGAGCTATTTACCAAGCTAATACTGAGATATTTAAAAGCAAGCCAGCCACTGAAACCCCTGACAGACCCTTTCCATTCAAAACCGGCTCCTTCTGCCCCAGCTCTCCTCCCAGCCGGACGAAGCCAGCCAGGAACAGAGCTGGGGGTTTAAGCTGCTGATTGCCAGCGCTGACCTTTCCTTCCCAGCACGGCGCGTGTGGAGCTGAGCCGAGGGCTCACGTTCACACCCCTGAAAATGTCAAGCCCTGGCAGCCGGACTGGGAGCTGAGAGAGCTTGACTGGGAGCCCTCCCAGCACGAGGGATAGCAAAACCAGGCTGCATTTAATTAAGACCAGGAGGCATGCTGTTAACCGTTTACTGTCCTCCAGAAAGGAGTCGTTTCCACCCCTGCCTTCATGCTGAGCATCCTGTGGGCAGGAGGATGCTTTGTGGACCTTTGCAATGCAGGCAAGGTCACTGGTACCCCTAAAACCTACCACTGCCCGCTTTCATCAATCGATGCTGCTCGCCACCCTCACTGCTGCAGCCGGCGGGCAGAGGTCTCATTCCTCCCTGCAGAGCACTGACCCTTCTTCCCCTTCAACCCCTCCTCTCACCCCGCTTCACCCAGCCCATCTCTAACCTGCAACAGAAACCGAATGAAAGCCCCAGACATCCCGCTCCGAGTTTCCATGGGAACAAAAGCGCTGCTGGTCCTCCCAGCCCTGCAGATGCTGATTTCAGAGCCGAGAATCCTGGCGATGCCAAGGATGGGAGAAAACCATTCCTACCCTTCCACAGAGCAGTGGGAAAATCTTCCCAAATGTCACCTGCTATCTGCTGCAGGCAGGGGACATCACACGGACCAGCAGATGTATCATCACATGGGTCCATGTCCCAGCCTGGCGCTGCATATGGCTCTAGTTCTGGCTACAGCAGCGGGGGATCTGCTTCAGCATGGAATTTCTTTTTCCCTGCAGGGCACAGATGTGCCACAGCCCTAAGGAGGGTTTGTGTCACATGGCCAGACTCGAGGGAAGTAAGAAGGAAGCAGCAGCCTGGGGATCAGACGAGCAGCAAGGTGGAGTTCCGGCCACTCAGAGGAAGGGAAGAGGCATTTAGCAAAGAAAAGCTGGGCTCCCCTGGGGAGGAACGGCTCTGGGATATCAGGATGGTGCTCTGCTCCCTGCTTGGCTCGTTTCTTACATGTTTGTGATGTGCTGCAGCACAAAGCACAGGCACATGTATATATATCTCAGAACTAGTGTGAGCCAGGCTCTTTCCTTCTGCATCTGAGATTTTCCTGCTGCTGCACACTGCCCTCCACCTGCAGGCGAAGCCTCTTGGGGGTCACATACCTGGAAATCCACCTGCCAGGGCTCGGGGCTGACCTGCTGCAGGTCCTGCAGGTGGGTTTTCCGAAGGGGGTTTTTCACCAGAGTGGTGCCGGGATCACTGGCTGTGGGCACCTTCTTGCAAGGCTCATGGTCAGCGATTTGGGTCGTGCTGTACGCCCGTCTCCTGGAGGAAGCCTTCATGTCTGTTCCTGCACGATGGGAGAGAGGATCAGCTCTGCTCTAGAGCAGGACCAGCCAGCACCATCCATCCCCCCTTGGCTCACGGTGGGCAGTGGGGAGCCCAGCCCTGTGGGTGCTCAGCCCTGCATGGTTTTAAGTGAAGCAAGGAAACCACGAAAGGAAATAAAAGCCTACACTCAAAATTCCTGAGGATGTCAGGAGGTTGGGGAGGCCTTGTCTGAGCAGTTTTCAGCCAGAAAAAGTCTGACTGCATTTCCCCAAACCTCCCTGGAGAAGTCAAGACAAAGGGTTTACTAATGAAATTTCATTAGCGCAGACATTCTCCTGTCAGAGCAAGAGTAAAATTTCATCTGGAAAGGCGTGATTTCTCATCGCTTCTGACAAGGTTGAGGGGATGCGCAGCACAGTTCCTCTCTGAATCCGAGGGAAGAACATTCCGTGAGTAACAGAGATTCCTCTGTCGCATGGCGGTGCAGCCAGTGCTGGGGTGCAACCTGCCGCTTTATGCCACATGCTGCTGACACAAGCGCCCAGCCAAGCTGTGATGGTGAGGGGGAACACCCTGGGGACAGGGACAGGGCTTTGGATCCATTCCCCCACCTCTCCTGACCTTGAACAGCAATGTGAGGGCTGGCAGGGAAGTGACTGCTTTGCAGGTGCAGAGATGGTCTAGCTGGGTTACCCATTTGCTTGTTCTTCTCCTCCGCACACTGGAGGGCAGCTTGGGAAGCTTGGAAAGAATTATGTGGCCAAAGCTAGAGCTGCTCGGAAAATCCCTGGGGAAGTCACTTCTCCAGGGCTTCCCTTGATTTTCTGACAGGTTTGGATAAAGCATCCAAACCAAACCGACTCGCTCGAGCCTCGGGAGATCTGTCACCCCTCCTGCAAACCCCTCCGGTGCTTTGCAGAGATACAGCCAAAGTGACTTATTTGTCAGACAAGCAAATCAGCAGAGCAAGTGACAGAAGCTTCATTAGAAAGACAGGGGCATCACACCCATGTTTGTACAGAGGAAAATCTGACCGGTGTCCGTGTCTGATTCTCCCCCGGGATCTCTGCCCACCACCAAGTGGTCGGGGGCATGCTCGGCGGGGCAGCAGCCCTCTGAGTCTCTGGAGTGGTTCCAGCTCTCCACGCCTGCTCCTTCCTCTTGGGAGTGAAAGAAAACAGAGCTGCCCGACTCCTGGGAATGCATCATGCTGTAACGCCGCCTCTTGTCCTGGGAGAAAGCAGAGAGAGGAAACAGGTCCTACCACTGCATCCATCAGCTGGTTCCCAGCCAGGAGGAGCCAGTGCTGGTGCTCCAGCACCCTCCGTACAAAGTTCCTATTTCTCCCCAGTGTCTCACCCACCGTCTCCCTTGAGGGCAGAGTGAAAAAGCAAGGGATGTCTCCTGACTGTGCCCAGAGAGCGGAGACGCTGACTTGCGCTGCTCCCGGGACAGCCCCCCAGCCAGCGCAGCGTGCACTCACAGATCGGGGGTTGGAGATGTACAGGGACGTGTCGCAGATGATGCCGTAGCTGACCAGGTGGTCACCAGGGAAGAGGCAACTGGTGCTGACAGGGGAAACTAACACCTCGGTGCTCTCAGGAAAGACCCACTCCACGGACACGTCGCTCAGGACCGGTGCCATTGCCTTCTTCAGCGACTTGATGATCTGAGGCAGAAAGCAGGGGGGAGAAGTTATAGAGCAACCGGCCGTGGTGTGTGCCACGGTACACGCGCCATGTGTCGCAGGGAAGGGGAACATTTCCCCAAACAAACCCATCAGCCGATTCCTCCCTCTCCTGACCTTAGACAGGAGCCTGCTCCCTCTTAGACTGCTCTGACACCCACCCTGGCACCCCCAGCCCCTTGGCACGGTTATAGGGCAGCAGAGCAGACAGACACTGATAAAGCACAGAGCTGATCTCACACCGCCTGTTTCCAGCTCACAGCAAGGTGGGAGCTTGAGGCCAGAGGTATCTTGCTCCAGTGCAAGGCAGCATCCCCTGCTCCCCTCCAGCACCCAGGAAAAGCAGTTAACCCTCACTTGTCCGAGCCCTAGCCCTGCCCCAAGCCCCAGCACCCACGCACCGACTGACAGCACTGCTGGTTTTGGTACAGGTCCTTGCTGGCACAAGCCACTGCCAGAGATAGCAGTGCTCTGCCAATTACACCTGTGGAGAAGACCAATATCCGTGAACATCTCACGGACAAACCTACCAGGGAGCCATCTACAAGAGCTTCTCTGCGCACCGGGGGAAGAGAACACCAGATTTAGAGGCAGAACAGCTCAAATATTCTCTATTGTTCACTGTTTTTTCCCAGGCTCAGGAAGACACCAAGCTGTGTTTTATAGGGCCATTAATTGATGCCTCAGACTGCTGAAGGCACCAAGCTGCACAGTCTGCAAAGCTCTTTATTAATAGCTCTGTAAAAAAAAAAAAAAAAGAATATTTCCCTTCACTGTCTTTGCTTTTAATTTACATCAGAAATGCTGATGCCGTTCTGGTTTAGAGAGGTTTTTGTGTGCTCCGGGTTCATGTAGAGGGGTGGACTGCTGAACTCTTTTTGAGATTGAGAACACAGGGGCCAGCTTTTCAGAGATACTTCAGAGCTAAAGACCCATTTCTCCCCGGGTTTAGTCATCCAGCGGATGATGGGCTGGGCACTGTGCCCTCACCAGGGGACAGAGCCATTCTTACACCGTATTTGAGGCACATCGGTTTACTCAGTCTTCACGGGGAGAGTGGAAAGGAAGAGGCTCCCCCTTTTGCTTTCAAGCCGGCTTAATAGGCAAAGCTATTGCAGCATATTCCTCTCCTTCAGACCCTGGGTACTTCTCATCTGAGCAATGCCAGGGCTGAGCCTGACTTCAAAACTAATTGGCTGCTTTGATGCCAGTTCCTCTGCCCTCGCCGGTGTCTGAGGCAGCAGCTACCTTTGAAGCTAAAGCTGCTGTATCGTGGCTATCGCTTCTCCCCATCCCCGCGCAGAGGGTAAACACACCCTCCCACTCCCTCTGACAGCCGGAGATGAAGATGCTCTTTCATCCCCTCCCGCTCACCCACCTGCTGCCGAGTGGGAGTTGGAAAGGCAGCACCAGGATGGGGAACGAGACCCACTAGTGAACCACAGCCTCCCCCTCGCTGAGCCAGAGCATCGCGGGAGCCTGCCAAGGTGCTCCCCTGGGAGCGGGCAGCCGTACCTTGGGCTGCAGCCTCTCGTCCTCCGCCAGGAACTCGGCGATGCCCCTGGACACGGCAGCCAGCCCCCTAACCAGTCTCCTGCAGGCGTTTGGCCCGATGCCGAAGCTGTAGCACCTGCAAAGGGACAGGGAGTGTCAGGATCCAGGGGACGAGTCGTCTCACCCCCCAGCCCCACGCAGCTCACCCACTCCCTGCAGGCAAAGGCTCTGCCCAGCTTTATCCTATTGCTATGCAGTTGTCCAGCATGTCTGGAGGAAAATAAATCAGCTCCTCCTTTAGGTGGCTGGCAGGAGGGTCAGGAAGCACCAGCCCGCTCCTCTCCACAAACTTCTGATCCCTTCCCCGAAGAGCAGCCTTCAGCTGTGACACTCAGGGGCTCCCCAGCAGGACCCCAAGCCCTTGCCTCCTCTGCAAACACAAACAATCTGCTTTGCTGCCAGTTCAGCTCTTTTCCCTGCTGAGTGTCTGTGGTCAATAGCACTAAAAACCCAATAATTATCTCTGCTCACAATTAAAATAAATGTTTTCTCAAGGAAGGAGGAAACAGCCAGGCGAGGCTGCTCCCCTGACTCCCAGCTCAATGAGTCAGGATTTGGTCTGGGCTGAAGCTGCAAACCCAGAGCCAAGCTGGAGCCTGGGCAGGGAGGGCAGGAGGCAGCAGTGCCTGCTGGGGGTGGATGCAGTAGGAAGCCAGGAGGGATGGAGATGGGTGGGATATGATGTTCAGCCAGGGCAGGGGAAAGCTGAGGAAGAAACCACCTTCAGCAGCAAACTGCATCTGCACGAGGGGCTTTTCTCTTAGAGGTTTTTAATTCCCAGCTGGCTGCAAATCTTAGGTCAGCCTCACACCCCTGTTAAATAAGGCTCTGATCTGCTTTTGAGACAGGGGCCATGCACATGGCTCAGTGGTGCGCTGGGCACTGCCTGCCAGGGTCACCTGAGACCACACTCCGACTGCATTTAGCCCACCACCATAAGCCTCTGCAGGAGTGAGGGGTGGGTTGCCCTATACAGCTGGGAAGCACTGAGACCTCCGTATAGGAAAAAAACCCACAGAGCAGCTTCCCTGATAAGCCTTGAAGTCCGAGGGATGAAAAAGGAGTAAGGTTTTCTTACATTTTCCTTTTGTTTCATGCCCCTTACTAAAGAGGCAGAGGAGAAACCAGACCAGCCTGTCGTCAGAGCTGGGGAACCAGGCTGGGAGCTCAATGCACAAATTAGCTGCTTTTTACATTGCTCTTTTTCAGCATATTCGATTCTGCACAGCCCTATCCTGGAAGCAGCTGGGGCCAGACCCAGATGTGCTTTAAAAAAATAAAAAAAGCAGCAAGGAAGATTGTTCTGTGTCAATCTCTCCTAGCAGGAAGCATCAGACGAGAGCCTGTGAAGTTGTCAGCCCAATTATGCTGCTTTTGATTGTTTAAAAAGCATCTGAACTTCTGGGATCTGTTCCAAACCCTTTGAGGTTCTCCCATGGCTCATACCAGCAATCTCTCCTGCCTCTCTCTCTGAAGCAGGGATGTCTGTGAGATGGAGCCCTGTTCAAGGAGAAGAACGTCCCTCACCATGCCAGGCTTTCACCCCTGTGGTGGCCAGCCCTGCTGCCCTCCGTACCTGGTGGAGCACGAGTGGTTGCGCAGCAGCTCCAGGACCTTCCCCGTGTTGCTGATGGCCCCGTCTGTCAGCAGAAAGAGCAGTCGGGGATGGCCCCTGTGAATGGGCTGTCGAATGACCCACTTCAAAGGTGACAAGATGTTGGTGCCACCCATATCGGCCCGGATCCTCTTGATGCTCTCGCAGGCGATGACCAGGCTCTCCTGCCCAAAGCAGCAGCAGAACCATCAGCCTCCGCACTGTGCCCTCCAAGCACCAAGGAGACGTGGTTTCCCTTCACCCACCTCACAGTAAGTCTGACTGACAGGGAAGAGGGTCTTGAAAGTGGATCCAAACCCAATGACGTTGAAGAGACACGCTGGCATCAGGCTCTTGAGAACGACCAACAGGGCATCCTGGGGGGTGGAAGCAAGCAGACGTCAGGCACACTGGACCTCTCCCTGGCTGCCCCAGCTTCATCAGTGAAAGCTCTGCCCAGACCCCACCTTGCCCTCACACCTTATTCCCACCTGCATTTGGCTGCAGGCTTTTGATAAGAAGACAACGGCTTCTTTCACATGCACTGCACCGAGAAAGCACTCCATACTACTCTGCCCTGTCCAAACTCCCTTAATGAGCTTTGGGTCCCAAAGCAGTGAGAAAAATGGGGAGCCTTAAAAAAAGAAAAAAAAAAGAGCTGAACAAATTTTTCTGTTTGTTTTTAAGTGATTAAATTTGTGCTTGCAACACGGTACTGCAGCATGGAGCTAGTGGGTGAGAAGCAGAGTGTGAAATTGAGAAGTGCGACACGCAATGCATTTCAATGTCCAAACTTGCAGAAAATAAACAAACAGCTTCAAGTTACACAAAAGGAAAAGCCTCCCCCATCCCCAATTCCCTTGTATTCATAGCTGGCATCAATTAAAATAACTGGGAGAGACAGTTTTCAGCTATTTTCTTTACCAGAGGTGGTTATCTAACTTGCCTATTCCTGGTCTTTACGTAAGGGAAGAGCAATTTAAATCGCCTCAGACATCTGTGATGGCTGTGGACAACTCCAGGACAGAGCTTGTGTTAGCAGCAACTGGGCAAGAGCTACCCAAGGGGCTCCTGAGCTTGCAGGGGCAGCAGGAGCAATTAGCGTGGCAGGAGAGGAAGGCCAATTTAAAGCAAAGTGCTGGCAGTGTTCCGGAGCAGCCTGGTTCTCACTGTTTCTGTGCTGATCAAGGCAGACTCCTGCCAGTCTGCCTAGGGCAGCAGAAACCCTAGAGCCAGCCCCAAGAGAAGAGCTGCCAAGGTCAAACGAGCAAGAACAGCCTCCTTGCTTTGTCATACGCAGTGGCAAAGACCAAGTAACCGCAGAGGGGGGGTTCTGGGGCTGCACACAGAGAGCCCCCAGCCTGGGAACGGCCGCAGGGACATGGCTGGCAGGTCACTCCAGTCCCCAACCCCTGCAAGACTCAGCAGCAAGGCAAAGTCGGAGCACTGCGAGTCGGTGAAATAATGTACAAGAATGGGGCTGCCCTTTACCAGGCTCCAGAGTACTTTACAGCAAGCTGTTATCTCAAACCTACGAGAATATATTTATACCGCTGCTTCCCAGATGGCTCCTAGGATGCCGGCTCTTCCAAATCTCAATGCTGACATCCCATCTTGAAACTAATTACAAGGAAAAAAACCCCGAATTTCCAAATATTTCTGTTAAAGTGCTTCCCAAAGTGGGCAACCGATGCCTGCTTTCTGTTTCAGCAAGCAGAAAGATTTATTGCTTCTTGTAAATATTGATCTCGATCCTGTGGCACTCAGCAACTATATGGCAACTCAATAAGGAGAGATGTTTGCCTCCAGAGAATTCAATTCCCAGTTATTAGCCGTGTTTTGCCAGCGAGTCCACCCGATGCTGGCACTGACTCTTCTCCTGGACTGGGAATGGGCTGGGAAAGGAATCAGTTGCAGGAAATTTCAAGCCCTGAATTTTCCACCCCAGGCACTTTTCCGAGTGCCCTCCTGCTCCGCAGCAAGCCGCATCCTCCCGGCTGCAGGCAGCCAGCCCACACTGCCCGTCCCCTCCCTGTTGGCATCTCTGCCCCTCAGCTTTCCCCACGGCTCAGGTCTGAGCCCCACCACAGCACTCATCCAGCAAGCTGAGGACGATGCAAATGTCTCCATCAAGCCTAACCCACCCAAACCCACTGAGAACAGTCCCCGCTGCCAGGTCCCTGGTGTTTGCAAGTCATAAACCAGGACAGGGGACACAGAAGAGGAACAGTGGGTTTCTCCCTTGAGGTCTCTCCTCCGAAATCTCTGATATCTCTCCCAAAATATTTTTCCAGAAGGGGAACAGCCATTTTCCTGTTTTTACAGCCCTCCTGCAGACAAGACTCCCAGGTCAGGACCTGTTGGAGAAGGGCTCTGTCCCTGCAGGGTCCCCATCCCCACGGGACAAAGCAGCCTCCACGGAGGCTGCAGAGATGCGGTGCCCAAACCCAGCCATGCTGTGGGTCCGAAAGCAAAGACCTGGCCTGGGGCAGAGATGCCTCCTGATTCCAGCCTCCGAATCCTGCTGAGGGAAGGGGGTACAAAGCTCAGAGATATCCTGGCTGCTTTGGTGGATGCAGGGAGATGGGACAGCCTCCCTATCCCAGAGGAGCTCTTGCAGCCACCTTTGGGCTCCCTGGCATCCCAATCCTTGCTGCCAGCAGTGGCCATCCTCCCACAGTTCCCATGGAAACTGGAGACAGATGGGTAAGGAGGTGGGCTAGGAGGTGGGCAAGCTCAAGAAGTGGGCCTATGTGAACCTCGTGAGGTTCAACAAAGCCAAGTGCAGGGTCCTGCACCCCGGTCACGGCAACCCCCGGTGTCAATACGTCTGGGGCTGAAGGGATCGAGAGCAGCCCTGCGGAGGAGGACTTGGGGGTGTTGGTGGGTCCCCGGTATGAGAAGGACACGGAGCTGCTGGAGCGTGGCCAGAGGCGGCCACACAGTGACCGGGGGCTGGAGCCCCCCTGCTGCGGAGCCAGGCTGAGGGGGCTGGGGCTGCTCAGCCTGGGGGAGAGACGGCGCCGGGGGGGCCTTGGGGCACCTCCCGGTACATAAAGGGGCTTGTAGGAAAGATGGGGACAGAGATTTTAGCAGGGCCTGTTGTGATAGGACAAGGGGTAATGGCTTTAAACCAAGAGGGTAAATTTAGACTAGATATAAGGAAGAAATTTATTGTGATGAGGGTGGTGAAACACCGGCACAGGTTGCCCGGAGAGGTGGTAGGTGCCCCATCCCTGGAAACATTCAAGGTCAAGCTGGACAGGGTCTGAGCAACCTGATCAAGCTGAAGATGTCCCTGCTTGCTGCAGGGGTGGGACTAGGTGACCTTTAAAGGTCCCTTCCAGTCCAAACTGTTCTGTGTCTCTATGAAGATGCTTCCTGCTGCTCACCCTGGGCAGCAAGTGCTGCAGGAGGGGGTGCAGCCCTACCCAGGGGAGCATTTGGGTCCAAATCTGGGTGGCACTTGTGTTAGGAAAGGGTGTGAGCAGGACACTGGGGACACACCAGCTCACTCAGTCTCTCAGACACCCAAATGCAACTGAAGCCCTCAGATGAAGCCTGCCTCTGCAATTCTCTTGCTGTCCCCAACAAAGATGCACGGGGCAGCACAGACCCATGCCCCGCTCGGGAGGATGCAATATTCACCAAGCTGTTGGGGCTTACCTGGGCCTGAAAATTAAGACAGAAACTTTCCAAGAGAGCTTTTTGCCAGATCCTGCAGCTTCTCACTGACACCTGCCAGCTGGCAGGCATCAGGCACCAACCTGGCCTCCAAAGCACCTTAGGCAAGGATAACGATAATTAAATAGTTACCGGAGTGATGTCCCCTTTGATGGACAGAGCGGTCCCCAGCAGGTTCAGGGCAGGGACCCCTCTAGATCCTTCAGGCAGCGGCACAAAGCCAAGCCCAGCTCTCATGAGGCAACCTGCAGCTGGGTAAGAGTCATAACTGACAGAGGAACCTCAGACCCACAAAATATCACAAGAAGGCCTTTCTATGGCCCTTGTTTGATCCAGAGGTCTCAGCACACCTCTCGTAATCCTCCACTAGACTGCTGGTGTTCATATGTGTTTGAAACAGGACGCATCATGTTCAAATGACTTCTGCGAGTGCACAGAGACAGCCACCAGCAAAATGTCTCCTAACGCGTGGACAGCACATCACCCCGAAGCTTCCCTTGGAGCTCCTGGGAGGTTTCCCCCTAGGCAGCAATCACCCCAAGCCCTTGTGGAGACACAGAGAACTGGAGAAGGGATGCACAAGACATGCACACCAGCAAGAGGGGGAAAGAAAACATCTTTGCATTTGACGTGCTGATAGGAAGAAGGGGAACAGAACCGGGGAGAGTCAGCTTCGCTGCAGGTACCTAACAAGTCGCACAGTTGACATGACTAAAGCTACAGCATGTAATTACCCCCCAGCCCCTCATAATGAACACTCATCAACGCTCAGCAACCCCCACTGCTCTCTAATATTCATCCCTCATTGGCACGCAGGCACTTCCCCTCCTGCGTGGTACCTTGACGCGTTTGATGTTCACACCGCTCATGCTTCTGCTGCGGTCTATGAGGAAGATAAATTCTCCTTGCGCTTTCCGGAGGTCTGGCTGGATGGTCCTCAAGTCAGGGCAGAAGTTGAGCATGATGACGGGGTGGTGGGGGATGTCCTTATTCAGTCGCTTCCTGATGATTTCCATCTGCAAGAAAGAAGGAGAGAGCTCGAGAGGTTGATTTTTCTGCCCTTTTCCCTCCAAGGGGAAGCAGAACAGGGCTGCCTGCCTGAAGATGTAAGCGCGTGGCCTTTTGGGGCAGGGATCGGCTTGTTCTGGCCTCAGTGGTGACAGCACCTGAGCTCAGGCTGCACCACAGCTTGTTCTGTCCACACCCCCTGCGGAGCTGCTCCGTGGGTGAGCGGGATTCCTGCCTCCTCCCAGGCACGGTCACACTTTGCCCAGGGACAAAGGCTGGCAGAAAGGTTAAATCGGGGACCCCAGCACACACGGAGCAGCTGCACGCTCAGGGGAGAGCCTGGAGGAATGAAAAGACCTGCCCCTACGCAGCACCTTGCAAGACCGATTCCCCAAACATTTCATTAGATCCCTCCTGAAAACCTCGTGCAGTTTAATACCGCACCGAGGCACGCTGCAGGTTTTGTCCATGGTCACTCAATAATGAAGCGCGAGATACAGCCCTCAGCATGCTGTATGAACTGCTGCCACTCATTCCTGCAGCCCCTGCTCTGCTGTTTTTTCTGACCATTTCTTTTGTCATTTTTCTTTGTATGGATTGAAACGCTTTGGAAAGCCAAATCGGTTGCTCAGGACATTGTTCGATAGGAACCCGCATGATATATGTCTCTGTCCTGCACACAGCTCTAATGGCTCTCTGCATTTTCCCTCATTCTATTTCAAGGATCAGTCTTCATTAAAAACGTGATAAAATTAAACTGCAAAAAAAGCCTCTCGCGAGGGGTTTATAGTCTGCTATTATGTGCGCACAAAGCAGTCCCGGGTTCACGGTCTCAGCTCGGTGAATCAGCACATCACTGCTTTCGAGGGAGCCCCGGGACCCCATGGCAGCCCATGGCCTTTCATCCCGGGGTCTGTGGCACGGAAACATGTTCCACAATAAGCAGCTCGGTCCTCAGGGGCTTTGTTTGCCTTTTTTCTCCTCTTTCAAAGGCTGCTGTTTCATGCAGGTTTCACCAGGAGTAAACCAGACCCCAAATAACCAGGCTTGTTTTCTCCAGCCGTGAGTCATATTCCTAGAGCTCCGAGCTAACGACCAACCTTTATTTTACGTAACTCACTAAACTCAAGCGTCCCTGTGGATCAACACATACACATGAGCTCTACTTTTGGCTGCACTGCCTGAGTGCTGAGTGCCTCTCCATCCAAGGACCGAATCGTGGCCCTGGACCTACCCGCCACACTCCCTGGGATTCTCTCAGGGAGCCAAGACATAAAATCCCTGTGTGATCGGGATGAGCCCATCACCTGGATTTCCCAGAATGGATTTTACATGTGAGCCTTCAGTAAACAGCCTCAGAGCTGCTGCTACAGGTCAGCCAGAAAAGCGAGCATCTCACCCGCACCATCTCTCCTGCTCGCCTCCCCTCCCCTCTGTTCCCCTTCACCCGTTATCCAATTACAGTAAACTAATCAGTTCTTGTCGACCGGGGACTTGATTCCAGTGTGCATTCATCCCCACCACCCTGCTGGCTGACGAGCATCCAAGGCTTTTGCATAACAAACCGAGGGAGGAGAATTAATTATCATTTACTGCTGAAATTTCTGGGCTAATTTAATTTAAGCCGAGAGGTGCCCAGTGTCACGCTCTGAGCAGCAGCGATTCCAGCCCATCATTTACCCCAGATATTCAGGGCATTTTCTCTGCTTCTTGCCCTTCTCCATGCAGTTGCTTCCCAGTCCTCCTGGGGCAAAGAGGTAGGTTTCCTGCAGGGAAATGGCTCTGGAATGATCCCCCCCTAGATAATTTGACATGCTAAAGACACAGAAATAATTAGAGCCATCTGAGCTGTAGCGTGGGAGTTTCATTTCGTTCCACCTGCCGCATGCTGAACACAATTAGAGAAGATGCCTGCCGTGCGAGCAAGCGCAGTCCTGATCCTGCATCGCGCTGCAAAAGAATGCGAAGGGCAAAAGGAATAAGAAGAGGGTCGGTGTGTCTCCAGTGAAAGGAGAAATCACAGCAGCACAGGGAAGCACCTCTGCAGCAGGTTTGGGATGTCTGCCAGGTGGGCGCTCAGGCACATGGAGGAGTTTAAGGGGAAATGAGCATCCCCGGTCGCAAACGAGAACGTGGGTGTGGTAGGTGCAGTAAACCAGGGAACTGACACAGTACACCCAGGGCTGGGGCTACACAAGTGCGACGTCTGCCTTAGGTGAAGATGCCCACCCTGGAAATTCAGAGGGCTCGGGCCAGTCCACTCCTGCTCAGTGATCCCAGACACACTGACATGGCAGCTCAGAAGCGCTAGGCTGTCACTCACTGCTTCAGAATTGCTAAAAGATGAGGCACAAATCCCAGAGCAGATATTTTTCTATTTGCTGATCAGCAGAACAAAGAGAAGTTTCTCCTACCTTGTCTTCAGTTCAGCTCATTATTCCAAGTAAAATCACTTATTTCTCTCTGACAGCTATCCAGAAACGGTAAACATTTACTGAGCAATTAAAAGAATATTTTATTCTATGTCATTGCAATAATTATGATACCGTTAATGCTATAACAATGTACCTATCTAATTATGCTATGCTAGACTAGTACTAATTATACACACAATAACCATCTCAGAGCTTCTTCCACACTCAGTTTACCAGAAGCACTGCAGAGTTTTCCCCTCTTCCTCCACATCAGCCCCTCTCCGAGGTAGGATGCTGCAGAGCTTATTGGGCCAGTGCAATATCTGGTACTGCAAGCAAACAAGCAGTCACGTGCTTGCTCAGCTCCAGTCCCACGGAAAACCCCAGCTAACCCCTGCAGCTTTTGCTTCTCACCTTTTTCTCAGCGCTGGGGTCTTTCTTAGTGCCTTTAATGAAATCATTCTTCCCCTTCAGGTGTCGTTCATACTCTGCAGGTGTCATATCACCTTCTTCCATTAAGATGTGAGGCATGTGGGGCTCTGGAAATGCAGAGAATCGGGTGAAAAACAGCCTTTGCTAAACTTCAGGTTCGGCAGAGATGCAGGTTGTGGAACCAGAGTGCTACATCTGAGTTTGGGCAGCGTGGACAACCTCACAAGGGTCCAGGGTTCTCTCCTAGAAAGCCTAACCCTTAACAATATTTGCAAAACCAGAGCTAATCCAGCTGGCTCTAGCACTATGGGGGAGGGTCCTCAGAAGGGGCAAGACCAGCAGAGAGGAGACAGAGCCCACCTACCACTTGGATGGATCAGGATCTCCACGGGTCTGTCAAAGGTGTGCTTGTTGGCCAGCGTGATCATGATGCTCTTGGCGGAGCGAGCGGAGGGGTCAGCGTCCGCTCGGATCTCGTGCGTAGGGCTCTCAACACCTGCCCGGGGAAACCGAGGTGCGGTTAGGGACTGAGGATGGGGAAGACCAGGGAGAAGAGACAGCAAGATGGCTGAGGACAGGAACCGAGCGGACTGTGCAATGCTTCTGCCATAGCAACACCCCACGCTAACATCAGCACTGTAATGGCAAATCCACCCCAGCACGGTTAACTTGCCAAAACAGACTCCACGTTTTGGCAGGGCAGAGAAGGAGGAAGATTGTGGACATTGCCTTGAGGAGGTGATAAACCAGCCTGGTGCAGCAGGACAGCTCCACCGCTCCTACCTGCCAGCAAGCACGGCCCCCGGATCTCCAGGTGGAAGCTGAACTCGTACTCAAAGGGGTTGGTGGCCTCACGCTCCAGCAGCTGAGCCAGGCAGAACCTGCTCCCGTGCTCCTGGCTCCCCGATCCACAGTAGTGCTTCTCCCTGCTGGTGAGATGAACCCAAATCACCCCTGTGCACATGGTGATATCCCCCCAGGGACTGCAGATCTGCTGAAGGTAAAGCCTGCAGCAGCTCCCCAGCCTCCCGCAGCAACAGCAGGCTTCTGCTCTGCCAGCCCCGCACCCCCCCAGCTCAGTCCTAGCCAGAGCCCACCCCGTGGGTCTTCGTACGTTCGGAGCTGGTGGCTGGAAAGGCTGCTGGCACTCTCCAGGCTGGGCTGGGGGACCCTGGGGACACACACAGCTGGCAGAAGGACCCTCACAGCCCCACTGGGCAGTGTCTGCAGCTCAGAGGAGGTGCTGATGAAGATGGAGACGCTTTCCAGGGGAGGAATCATGCCCAGGTTAGCCACAAAACCAATCCTCTCCAAGTCCTCATCCATCATGATCCTTCCTGCACAGAGAGAGGACCACACCAGGGAGACACAGTGTCACAACCGTGGAAAATGCTCCTCTCCAGGTCTCCCACGACCACCCCAGCCCTGGAGCAAATGCCCAAACCAGCCCTCACTGCACACATCAGTACTTCTCTAAAAAGCTCTCCAAACTAGATGAGACTGCCACTTTTGGCAGACACCACAGGGACACGAGCACCACAACCCAAGGCTCAGCCTTTCAAAAGGAGCCCCCTCGATGCCATGGCATATGACAACCTGCCACCTCCCCGTTCCTTTCCCCCTGCTTTTCTTCCCCATGTTCACTAAAACGCCCCCGATCCCCTCACCGCTTCCGTCACGAGCTTTTCCATCGGGGAGGCTGCAGCTGTTGAAATACATGTCATCTATCTTGGCTTTATCTTTGATCTGCACTGTCACGGCACGCTGGGACACGGCAGCCTCGAACCCCACGACGGTGGTGCACTCATCCAAGGGGTAGACAAAGAGACCTGAGAGCCAGAAGGTTTTTTAGCAACACCAAACACTTGCCCAGACCCAACAGCCAGGATGGCAGCAGGGCAGCTCCCTCTTGGCACAGCCCTGCATGCTCGTGGGATTTTTCCAGCTTAAAAAATTGTAGCCTTGGACTGTGAAGGGTACAATTGAGGACTCGCTACACTTGGTTACTTGTCCTGCAAGCATCTACAAACTTCAGGCACGCACAGAAACCCGGCGCTGAGATATCCCTGGCTCTAAAGCTCCCGTAGTAAGTAGCTCTTGCACTGGGAGCTTTGCCCCTTGAAACTCGCCTTCAAAAGCCTGAGCTTCTGGGTTGCAGTAGGTGAGCAAGGCTGTCATCCCGAAGGCATAGCCACTGACGCACGATGTCACCTCCGACGCGGTGAGGGGGATCGGGGAGCGGGTCGTCCGGTTAATCAGCCCTGGCATCTTCGTGGGGGTCTGGCGGCAATGGTGGGGTCACACGCAGCGAGCTGGGGAGAGGTGGAAGGGCGAGAATGACTGAGGAGCCCTGAGTGCCCAAAACACTCGTGTGCCCCTGCCACCTCATACTGCCTACTGCAGCCCTGGGGACAGAAAGGTGACCTGGGGCAGGATGAGACCTGGGCTTGACAGGTCCACCACTGGTGGAAGTGGGGATGGAGACAAGACCCTGGTGAGAAGACACAAGGCAAACACACCAAATCCCCACTGGCGCTAGGGAGGAGGTTCAGACTGGGGACACCGTTCAGGGGACACGCAGCCAGAGGTCAGTGCTGGGTGCTGGATCACGCATCCCAGCAGCTCCCACACCCGCCTACTGCTTGAGTTTGGGCAGAATGGGGTTCACATCTTATTCTGGCCCTCCTGCTTCTCATTAGCCTCCAAACTGTCAAGTTTCTCCCGGAAAAGCCTGTGATGCTGAGAGTTTTTCCTTTCGGCTGCAGGCAGGCAGAGCAGGCAGCCCCCTGCCCTCCCCCGCCCTTGCCCACCCTGGCAGGGCTCTGCTGCCCCACACCTCCAGAGCCTTCCTGCAAAGGCTGACTCATCCCTCCGCTTTGCTTAGCAGAGACATTCAGATGCAAAGTGGCTACTTCTGCCAATTACATTTCAACTTTTTTTTCCCCAGCAAGTTCCCAGTTCCAGCTCATCTCCCCCAGGACCCAGGGTTTCAAAGGAGACCTTGCAGGTAGCTCTCGGGCCACATCCAGCTCCCCTGGGGCATCGGGAGAAGTTGCTAGGCAGCAGTTCTCCCTGGCTGGCTCTGCAATGCTTTATGCAATGATTTACAAGGCCCAGGAGGAGCCAGCAGCAGCAAAATACATCAGTTTCTCATTTCCTAGCAGTCCTGCGTTATTAAAACCACCTTTATATGCAAATGCCCCGGAAGATGTGAACGGCAGACATCAAGGCCACAAGCTCCACGAGTGCTTGGGCAGGAAAACGGCATTAAGAGAGGAAAAAAGGGAGAGCAAAGGAGAGCAAGCAGGGCACCCAGGCAAACAAAACAGCAGCAGAGAGGATGATGGAAGGCAGTACTCTCAAGGCACACTCCTGAATCCCTGCCAACAACCTCAGCCATTCCCGATTTAATCCTCCTCTCCCCGCACTGCTCACGGCCGAGCTGCTCTGGGAGGTGGGGGATGCAGCCAGAGGGATGCAGCCCTGCACGGTCAGGAGATGCAGGAGTGTGTCCAGCTTGACTGCTCCAGCATGGGAGTCTTCCGTGAGCCCAGGGGAGGCCACCACACACTGGGGTGCTCCAAGTCATGCTAACAGGGCTCGTAAAGTCAGGAGCTGGCAAGAGTTCACCTGCTACAGGGAGAGATAACAAAGGTCGCCTGGCTGGCTGCTGAGATGTGGCAAAGGCCATCAAGATACCTGGAAGTGATTAAAAGCCAGATGAGGAAAGAAGGAGGGGGAATTATTTTGCTTCAGGGAAGAAAGCAAGCAAAAAATAACAAGGGGGAGATGTTCTCCATCAGCCAGGCACAATGGGAACTCCTCATGGGATTGCCAGAGAGGTGAATTCAGGCTCCAGGCTTCAGCTTGGCAACTCTCCTGGCTGCAGTCTTACAGCAGAGCCATGGTTGAGATCCAAGCACCTCCTGCATCCGCGGGAGACTGGGGACATGCCTCCCATGGGAGCCGCTCAGCCAGCGGGCATCACTCAGGCCAGCACAAGCGTTGAGGGACCCTTGGTGGGACGCAGAACCCCTGCCATGTCCTGTATAAAGCAAGCCAGGAGAGTTGCACCTCTCCAGCAGCCCTGGCATGGCTCCGAGGAGCCCAGCACCAGCCCTGCCTGCTGTGCCAGCTGCAAAAACTGCCCCACAAGGACAGACAGGGCTCGGAGGGCTCTTCCCGGCTGCTTCCCAGAGAAGGCCCTTTGGATGGGGCTGGGAGGCAGCCGGCTGCTGCCAGCACAGCCCAGGGACTGCTCCGCACAGCTTGTGCCACCAACGCCATCAAGTGACTGCAGCGTGGAAAGGGGAGCGCAGGGAGGGTGGCGTGGGGGACAGCAGTGGGAGAGCTGGCATCTCTCTCCTGTGCCCCCCCAGGAGCCCACCACCGCCTGCCCCCGCTGCTCCCCATCCTGCCTTTGCCACTCCAGCACCTGCGCTCGGTCTCCATCCAGGTCGTGGGGCTGGATCCTCAGGATGGGAGCTAGCAGGACCCCACATCCCAAAAATTACCACCAGCATCGCTGCCGCATGGGGCATCCCGGCGTGCACCCAGTCCTCAGTGCGTCCCCTCACTGCCACCAAACGTGCCCTGCCTCCTGCACACAGCAGGCGTGGGGCCATGTCACCCATCCGGCCAGACGTCTCCTGACCCTGGCCTCATGCTGCATTTGGCATCCCAGGAGGAGAAGGGGAAACCATTGGCGAATACCTTCAGCCAGCTTGCTGCATCACCAAAAATACCCCACACCCCCATACCTCCATCAGCAGGGAGCAGCTCAGGGCTGGGGACAGAAATCGTCCCTTGGCCAGCCATGCTCAGGACCTGGCACACCGGGATGCTACTGTGGTTTTGGGTTTTTTTTTTCCTTGCTTTGTAAATGCTTTTTCCTCGGCAATCTGCTCCTCTTCACAGGCACAGAGGAAGAAGCCATGCTGGTAGCATGCTCACCCCACTCCAGGTTATGCCCTTAGCCAAATTCTGTGCATGATTGACAGGGAAGGGACTGATGCTGCACCGGCATCTGTGGATGGTCCCGGTGCCATGCAGAGTGTGCAGGGCTGTGACTCGGAGCGCAGGCTCACCCAGAGCTTGCAGCAGCCACCCCACCTGGCTGCAGGTGCCTGCCCCAACACACGGCTGAGGCTTGGGGCTGGGTTTTAAAGGGCTGGGTTGGAAAGTGTGTTTATGTGCCTGAAAAGAAGGTGTGATGCCTGGAACGCTGCTCAGACCTGCCTGGGTGCCCATCTGCATTTCTAAGCGCTGATGTGCCCTCAAAAAATCCGAGCACGTGTAATACACATGTAACAAAAAAATTTTGAGCACATGTAACACAGAGGCAGAATAATGTGCTTCTAAGGTGCATTTTCATGCACTGAACAGAAAAGCAGAGCAAACTGTGAGCCCACAGCCCAGTTTCTACATAAGGCCCAACTCCCAGGAGCAGGATGGGGTCCTAGCAGTGCCACCACCACAGGGTCCCTGGCACCCACAGCCCACAACAGGCCAGTAAGAACCAAACCAGCACTGGGAGCTAGGATAAAGTCGTGTGCTGCCGGTGGCACATCCCCACCCGGCCCTGGGGTCTTGAAGGGCAGATGTCCAGAGGCAGCCCCAGCTGCTTTTGCTCCCCAAGACACAAACGCAGCCACGTGAAACCCAGCCCTGGTGCCGCACCTTGCGACAGATGCATTTTTGGGGCTGCTGAATAGCTGCACCACCCTGCTGTAACCTCTCACCAGCCCCAAACGGGCTCCTTCGGAAATCTCACCTCCGGGTCCAAGCCAAACCTGGGTCTTATCCTCACTGCTCAGAGGATAACTGGTTTTCTGCAGCTGGGTAAAATATTCCTTCTGCTCCATCTGTATCAATCAACACTGACATCCAGTGGCTTGCCAGGATGATTACAGCCGGCGTGCCTTGAGATGTACAGATGTACAGCCCTGGACAGACAGCCCCGGCTGGTGATGCGGTGCTTGTTGCACCACAACCCTTCGTTAGCATCTCTGGAAGCTGCTGGGCAGCCACCACGGGGAAACCAATCCCCACCTGTTTGCAAAACCAAGACAGGAGAAGCCCTGTGCTTCCCAAACTTCCAGAGCTCTCAAGTAGAACCACGCTTTAGTATTTGCTCTGGCTTTGGAGGGTAGCACGGCTCGGGGAGCATCCAGGGCATGCTGCTGGCAGACCCCTGACTTGGCCTACCTGACCCACGTTAGCCGCAGATCATGCCTAAGACGCAGGAGCCCTCCAGCTGCTCTCCCCCAAAGCACAAGGCTCAAACCTGGCCAGGGGACTGGGATGAACCCCCTGAAATATTTCCAGGAAGCAAAAGGAGCAAATGGTGTCCAAAACGGTGCACACAGCACTGTCCTGTCCGAGCCCCTGCACAGGGCAGGGAGGGGGAGGCTTTGCTGGCTGACGGCAGCACCTCTTGGAAGAGACGTGGCTGCACCATGGCAGACCTGTGGGAACCTCTCAAGAAAAGCTGCGGGAGCCATGCTCCTGTTTACAGCCTCCCCTGGCCTCAAACTGCAAGCACGGGGTACCCTGCCTGCTGGGGAAACCAGCAAAACAGCCACCACACTCACCCCAGAGCTGCTGAAGGGTGACAACATGGTACCCCGCTGCCAAAGCAGCAACAAGGACTGCTGGCCAGGGGCACACGTCCCTTTGGGAGCCAGCAGTGTTGCCCCAAGGGGCACCCCAAGGCCTCGGGTAAGGAGACTGGGGGAGCACGCTGCCCCTGCTGCGAGGGGCACCCAGTGGAGCAGCTGGGCTCCCCCTTCCCGGGGTGATGCAGCGCCAGGGTGAGACGTGACCGACAGCCCCAGCAGAGCCAGACTATGGGGACCGTCAGTCGTACCCCTGGCAGGTCTCTTGGGCCAGCAGTCTTGCCCTAGAGCTGGCTCTCAAGAACCCTGATTCATGCCCCGAGCCCCTATTTCTAGAGCCGTCAATCACGCCCCTGGGCAGACAGCATTTCTGATACTGGGTTTAGTTAACCCCTGCCTCGCTGGGCTCGCAGCTGTACCAGTACGTGGAAGATCTATGGGCTGAGCCAGAGAGGGAGGTTTTAGCTCAGACACCTTACAGCTGGGCTAAAATTGCCAGGCAGCCAGCCCCATGTTTGGGACGCATCCAAGGAGACATACAGCACAGCCCTTCTCCATCCACCCTTGTCCTGCCCTGCCCTGGGAAATACAAGCCAGGTCCTTGGTGCTTTGGCCCTTACTGGGGGGACCAGAGTCCCCTCTCACGCTGCCAAGGTCAGTCCTCCCTTCCCCCAAAGCAGTGTGTCGGCAGCTGGGATATCCCACCTGCCTGCCCAGGAGAGCAAAAGCCCATCACTCCCAGCATCGTCCCCCCCATCCAGCCGCCTTTGCTTTCCCTGTCCCCTGCCTGCAGGGAGATGAAGACAGTCGCTATTAATGTCTGTACAATTCTGGGGAGGGGAGGGATGCTCAGGGGCTCACCATCCAGCTGGGAAAAGGCAAGGCAGGGAAGCAGCAGCTTGCAAAGTGTGGGCTTGTGCCTGCAGAAATATTATGACAGGGATCTCTTCACAGAGCGGCTTTGTGCTGAGATTGTGCACAGCCTTGGGAAGTAACAGCCCGCACGCACACACACACACACACACACAGCCACACACCCCTGCAGAGCACACACAGCCCAGCCTGCTAAAAAGGTGCAGGAGCAACTGGAGAGTAGCCACTGCTTTTCTTACCTTTCCTGGAAGAAGAGAGAGGAGGAGGAAGAGGAGGAGGAGGAGGAAGGGGATGGGGGGGTTGGAGCAACTTCACCCACTCCTGCCAGCCCCTGCAACTGCCCACAGCTGGGCTTGGGGGGCGGGAAGGGCAGAAGAAATCCCGGAGGCGGCGGGCACGGCTTCAGACTGCTTTTGTCTCTGAAAGACACAGAGAGACGGAGATAAGGAGAGAGAGGAAAAAAAGGGAGGGAGAGAGGGAGAGAGAGCAAGCGCCAGGGCTTGGGGTGGGGGGAGCGCTGCACAACAGCCACCTCAGCAACCTGTGGCATTCACCCCCCTCCCCGGGGCCCTCTCCACCGGGCAGGGATGCTGGGGCTGCCAGCGCTGCCGGGTGGTCCGTGGGGGTTCGGGATGGGGAAGGGGCTTACCTAACGGGCTGCAGCAACATGTGCCCCTGTGGCGAAGCTCTGCCCGGGAGCCGGGGAGGGTTTCTCGCTTCCCAGAGCAAGCGCCCGGCTTCCCACTGGCAACCGGCTGATGAGCGCACACTTTCCAGAGCTGTTTGGGTGACCATCATCAAGTGGAGCCATTTGTTTTGTCAGGGAGGTAACCATGACAATCACCCTGTACACACACCGCTGGCTTCTCCTCCCCACGCTCCCCTCCTGCTCCCGGGGGCTGCAGGGGAAGGGGCAAGGGGCGAAGCCCACCCAGGCGGAGGAGATGCCCTTGAGATGGGCGAGGTGGCAGAGAAAGGGGGATGCAAACTCATCTTACCCCTCACCGCCACCTGCCTCCCTGGGGTGAGATTTTCCGCAGCAGCTGAGAACCCCCCTCCCTCCCATCGCCTTGCACTCCTGTCCTCCCCTTCCTCTTTTAAAAAAAGGAAAGCATCCTAAAGCCCCCTAAAACCAGGATGCATCACCTCTTACTGGCCTCTTCTGCAGCCCAAGGCCGAATCTCCCTTCTCCCCTCACTGTTGTCCCCATCTTGGCTCACCCATCCCTTCATCCCCAGGCACACCCCAAAGCCCCTTGCCAAGCAGACCCCCTCCGTGGGGCATAGGGGAGGTCTAAAGGGCA
Source organism: Falco peregrinus (assembly GCF_023634155.1). Taxonomy (NCBI): domain Eukaryota; kingdom Metazoa; phylum Chordata; class Aves; order Falconiformes; family Falconidae; genus Falco; species Falco peregrinus. Next base: position 111,702,350 of record NC_073723.1, on the reverse strand, counting down.
CCCTCCCTGCAGGCAAAGGGGAGCGATGCGGTATCAGAGGGATGTGCTTGCACAGGATACAGTCCCTGCCCCAAGCAGCTTACACTTAAATGCAAGAAAAACAAGTTGTAGCTGAAAGGGGAAACTGAGGCAGCAGGAAGGGCACTGACTCAGCCACTGCCGCACAGCAGAGCTGGACACCAAGCCTGGGTCAGAGCACGCAGATGGGTAAAGCTCCTCACTGCTACCTAAATTCGGTGATATCGCACTGCTGCTGACAGGTAGCTCGCTTGCGCTGAAAATATCACTGTCTCCCTTGAGAGGAAGAGCTCTCTGATACAGCAGTGATCTGCAGAAGGACAGAGGTTTCCCCCCCCCCCGCCTCGCCCTACGCAGACGCAGATCCACCCGCTAATCTGTCTGATGTCAGTGTCCCACCACAGACCCGTCCCTGGCGGCAAGCCCACCACCATCAGCAGACCGAGCCCCTAAACTGACACCAGGATCTCTGCTAAAACATCTCTTCCCTGTAACCCCCACGTCTCCCTTCCTGCCTGCATGCAGATGAACCCAGACCGTTCTCTTTCACCCCCTCGTTCCTCAGCATACGTCCGTGTCGCAGGAGCACGGGGCTGACCAAATGTATGGCATCCCTAACGAACCATCTCGTCTTCACCAAGAAGGACGTGCTTCAGGGGGAACGGCAAGAAGCTCTGCAAGCAAACGCCTAGTCAAGAGCTTTTTCCCTAAGCCCAATTCCCAGAGGCTGACTTAAGCCCTGAAGCTTGAGAATTTATGGTTCTTGCTAGACAAATAAGTCAGCCACCGAGAAGCCCACGTCCCACGTTTCCAGCGCCTGTTAAAATGTTTGCTTACTATGGCTTTTGGCTCCTATGAAGAAAATAACATATGTCAGGAGAAATCCTGGGATTCTTACCAGCAAATCTGGTAGTTGCGGCATATTTATTTATAAAACAAAGCAGGATCCAACATGGAGGCTGAAGCAGATGTGAGACCTTGGGAGAACACAGAGAGAGTTGCTTTAGGGGGAACGAATATTTAGCCCCGAAGGTGAGGCTGCATCACGAAGGGCATGAACATGACCTTCAAAAGTGCCAAACTAGCTCACCAGGGACTTGGACCAGTGTTCGTTCCTCCTCATCTTCTCCAGGTTGGTCATGCGTAGGAAACCTCACCATCGGTAAGGGCCACCACCTCCCAGGGAGTGGCAGCTGATCAGATGGGCTGCAGCAGGGACGTAAATGAGAAAAAAATTCTGGGAGGACAAGCTAAAAATAGAATTCAAGCTCACCAGAAGTCCCATCTCTTGGCTTGTGGCTTATCCACCCAGGGTCAGACCAGCCAGCGGTTGGCAGCATCTCTAAACATCAAGGCACTGCAGAGGAGTACTCCCAGTCCTGTTTCATGCCTGGGACCAGTCCAGGTGAGTTGTGGGACCAGCTCAAGGGCATCCAGTGGCCAAGCACAGGGCAGGTTTTCCCAGCTTCTGGCCTGCTCATTAACTCAGCTCATTCCTGCTTCTTCATTACATGAGTATGCAAGTGTAGCACTCTCGTGTTTGCACACTCCAAACACAGCCTGTGTCAAGGGGCTGGGAGGTTTGGGTATGGTAAAAAAAAAAATTATACAGAAAAAACCCAACCCTAAACCAAATCTTCTGCTAGATGGAGAGCAATGAGCACTTCTCATTATCCCCATGTGCTGCTCTGTATGTAAATGCAATTTTCCTCATCCTGGAATGCTCTGGAAAAAAAAATAAATCACCTTGTTGGTAGATGGCGATGATAAAAACTGATAACACAGGGCTAAGCAGAGACTGCTGCCTCCTCTGAGCAAGTATGTGCATGGACAAGAAGCCTCTGACCTGTTTGGTGGGTAAGGACCAGAGTTAATTCCAATGAAATTCCACAGTGCAACATCTACCCTCCCGAGATCTCCAATTCTAGCACAGCCTGTCTGCTGATGAGGAGAATTAAGCATCTATTTAATGTTAAATTAATCTGAATATTTATTTCCTGTTTGAAAGAACAAATATTTAATTACATGACAGCAGAGTCCCCAGCAAAATCAAGGCCCCTGCGTGGGTCTGAGCACCCACTCTGGGAACCCACCGCTGCCCCAAAGGCTGACGAAGAAAAGTCTTGCTTCACGTACAGAAGACGGAACAGAGAAACACCTGCGACCGCCAGCACGATTGCCCCTCAGCAGCTGTCTCCAGAGCCTTGAAAATCCCAAGCAATTATTTATTGCAGCTAAGGTATAAGATCAGAAAGGAGGACTTGGAAAGATCTGCCTCCAGCTAACACTGCCTAACCACGGGCAGCTATCGCTCCCTGCGCCTCAATCCTCCCGTCTCTAAAATGGGGCTAATCCCAATTACATCTCTTTGCTGGAAGTGCGTGTCTCTGCAAGAAAACATTGAACTGGGAAGCACGAGCATCTCTCCCTCTGCAACTAAAGTGCCCATAGGCCTCTGGGACTTCCCACATCCCTTTTTATTTTCACCCTAATTAATTAATGAATGTCTCAGACTTGCTTTCGGCTGCCTGCTCCCTTTCCATTGAAAATCTCCTTGCGTTCAGCTCCTGTGTTCCACATCCTCCCGGGGCGCTGTGATGAGTTGCCATGGAAAAAAGCCATGATGTCACCTCTACAAATAAAACTGCCAGACCCAAAAGTTCTCGTGCGTGGCTGGAGGGGGGGACCCTGACATACAGAGGGACGTGGGGCTCATGCCTCTGAAGAGGAAACTGAATTGGATGGACAGGGGGAAAGCATCAGCTGGCAATACTCGATAATCACGTTTTAGCTGGAAGGAGAAAAAAAAAGTAATCACAGAGGGACTGTGTGATTGAAGAGCGGGAGCAAAGGGGCCCGCTCCTGCCTGGGCTAATGCACCAATATCAGCAAAACTGCATGAGGTGTGGTCAAGGTTTTTCATGCACCGAAAGAAATAACAGCTCAAATGGAAAGTTTCAGGCTGTGGGAATAAAGAAAGTAGCTCTGTGTCTTCAGTAACAGGGAGGGTGAGTATCGAGTCAAGGAAGTAACCATCGGCTCAGGAACTGGCTGACGGCTAAGGGCTTGGCCATTCTACCAGTCCTGCCGCATAGAATAATAACACCAATTAAGACCCTCCTCGAGGGCTGCTCCTTCCATGCAGGGTTCAAGGAAACACAAACGCTGTGCAGGGAATGACAACGTAGCGAGGAAATCCCGCAGGCTTTTCCCACACTTCTTTCCACTTTCCCTTTTATTCACCCTTATTGCAGGAGCTTTAAGGAACAGGTTTGATACCTCGTCTAGGCCAGCTTCTGCCCTACAGCAAGAGACAGGACACAAATGACTTCTCCATGTTCCTGCCACTTCTACATCTCCATGACTCATCCCACAACCTTGTTTTTCACCTACATCTCTATATCGGAGAGAGAAGGAGCTGCGGGTCCCTCCCAAACGCCACAGCCTCCACGCGATTTCCTCCCCGCTCCCGACTCCATTACACGGGAAACCCAAGCCCCCATCCCGCACCATACGGGGGCCCCACACCATGCAGCAAGGCACAGCCTGACCCCAGCCCCACATCATACAGGGGGGCCTGGACCCCAGCCCCACACCACACCGAGGCCAGGCCCCACATCACACAAGGCACAGCCTGACCCCAGCCCCACACCACAGAGGGGGGGCCTGGACCCCAGCCCCACACCATACAGAGGGCACAGCCTGACCCCAGCCCCACACCATACAGAAGCCAGACCCCACATCACACAAGGCACAGCCTGACCCCAGCCCCACACCACAGAGGGGGGGCCTGGACCCCAGCCCCACACCATACAGAAGCCAGACCCCACATCACACAAGGCACAGCCTGACCCCAGCCCCACACCACAGAGGGGGGGCCTGGACCCCAGCCCCACACCATACAGAGGGCACAGCCTGACCCCAGCCCCACACCATACAGAAGCCAGACCCCACATCACACAAGGCACAGCCTGACCCCAGCCCCACACCACAGAGGGGGGGCCTGGACCCCAGCCCCACACCATACAGAAGCCAGACCCCACATCACACAAGGCACAGCCTGACCCCAGCCCCACACCACAGAGGGGGGGCCTGGACCCCAGCCCCACACCATACAGAGGGCACAGCCTGACCCCAGCCCCACACCATACAGAAGCCAGACCCCACATCACACAAGGCACAGCCTGACCCCAGCCCCACACCACAGAGGGGGGCCTGCACCCCAGCCCCACACTACAGAGGGCACAGCCTGACCCCAGCCCCACAGCGCACCGAGGCCAGGCCCCCCGCCCGGGCCAGCCCCGCCCCCCCCCCCCAGCACAGCCCCCGGGCGGGCCCGGAACGCGCCGCTCCCGGAACGCGCCGCCGCGGCCGCGGTTGCCGCCGGGTCCGGGGCTGCGGGAGGCGGTGGCGGGGCCGGCGCAGGCGCCCTTCCCCTGCCCGGCGCCATTGCGGCTGATCACGGCGAGCCCGGCGCCAGCGCCCCCGGCCCGGACATGGCCACCGACTCCTGGGCCCTGGCCGTGGACGAGCAGGAGGCGGCGGCCGAGTCGGTGAGTGGGGGCCGGGGGGCGGCCGGAGCCGGGCCGGGGGGCGGCTGGGGGGAGCGGGGCCGGGGGCCGCCGCCTCCGCCTCACGGGAAGCAGCCGGCGCCGGACAACCCTTTTCTCCCCATTTTTTATGTTTTTCTGGCGCATCAGTGGGGCAGGGAGGCCCCTTCCTGTCCTTCGCGGCGGGGCCTGGCCGGCGGCACCGCCTGGGGGGGGCCCGGTGCCTAGGGTCTTCCTTGGGGAGCAAAACCCCCTCTTTTCTGCCTTTTTTTTTTGGTTTTTTTTTTTTAATTTTTTTATGTCTCCTTTCATGTTTTGAGTATTAAAAGAGCAGGGAGGCCCCTGTCCTTCCCCTACGTAGTGGGGCCCTGCCAGCAGCACCGCTTCGGGGTGGGGGGGTGGGGGGTGGCTGGGGTCTTCCTTCGGGAGCAAAAAAATCCCTTTTCTTTGTTTGATTTTATTAAATTTCCGTCGCCTTTCTCGAGTGTCAAAAGGGCAGGGAGGCCCCTGGCCTCCCCCTGCATCCAGACACAGCCCTGTCAGCAGCACCCTCACCCAGCCTGCAGGCTGGCTTCCAGGGGCCAAAAAACCCCTTTTTCTCTATTTTTTTTTTTTTTTAATGACAAGATCTAAATTTGTTTGAGGTGTTGGGGTGGTTTTGTTGGGTTTTTTTCGTTGTTGTTTTGGTTTTTTTTTACTTTTCTGAGCTGCTCAAGTGCTGCACTTTAGCGTGGAGAGAGCGTTAACTGAGACCCTGGACCTGTGGGATGGGGCTTCTCTCCCTGTCGCATTCCTGGTGGGAAAACAACCCCCCCATGAGCGGGACTCGTCCTGGGGTGGCTTATGCCACCCAGCCCTGCACTCTGCTCCACATTCCGGCCAGGAATATGATTTTTCCCCTATTTACCATCAGTAGAGCTATGGGGGAGCAGAGATGCAGGGACAGAAAACAACCCTCTTCCCCCATGTCGTTGTTACAGCTTAGAAAAAGTTGTGTTTGTCTTAAAACTCTTGAAATAGAGCCCGTCTTGCTAACTTCATCTCATTTGCCTTCGAGCATGTGTTTTTGGTGGGGCCTGTGCAATAGTTTTAGCCGGAGGTGAATCTGGAAGCCTTGATTGAAGTTCAGGTTTTCCTGGCCAGTAGTAAAATGTAGGTAGCTTCAGAATGACTGATTTTGTGTTTTTCCTCACTTGTAGTTGAGCAATTTACACCTGAAGGAGGAAAAAACCAAACCAGATGCCAATGGTGAGTTACAGCTGCTCAGATGGTCTTAGCAAGGGCATGTTTTTCCACTGGGTTTGGAGTGCTGCTGCCACAGTAAATTCCCAATTAGTAAAGAAACTCCAGAAGAGGGAAACATAAAGTTAAGATTGAACAGTAGTGTAGGGTAAATATCCGGCTCTTGTGCTTGTTCTGCTAGGCTAGCTTTTTTTGATCATGGTTTGCTGTATTCAAGGAGCTGTGTGGGTAAAATCTGTTGGTACGGCGGATAGAATTCAGTTTGGCTGTAAAGAGCGAGTAACTTGGGTTTCTTCTGCACAACGATAGAGCAGAGCTGTTCTCAGGGCTGTTCTCATCAGGAAAATCAGCTGTTGTAGCTTTTCTCCACAATATTCAAAATGTAAATCTTTGCAGGTGTGGGCTGTCTCTGAGGCCTGACCTTACATGTGCCCCAAAACTGTTTTAATTTAGGTACCGTTGTCAAGGCAGATGACAACATAGAGAAGACGGAGGATGAGGAGAAGGGTAAGTGCTTTCTTGAAAGATGCTTTGGCAAGGAATGTTGAAAAGAAATACGTTTCATTTATACTTAAAGTAAGTCTGCCTTATGTCTCAGGATGGATGATCTTGTATCCTGCCCCAAGGACTTAATTGTAAGACATGTCCTTCCTCCATAATACTTTTAAAGCCATTGGGTCCTGTAATAACTTGGGAGACTCCTGGATTAGAGTGGAGAGAAATAAGGGGATAGCAGTATCCTCAAAGGCAGGACTGGATACAGGAGGAGTTGGATAACCTGGAGCTGGAATTGCTGTAGCAACCAACATGTTGCGTTTATGAAATGGCTGTTAAGAGGTGGGTATCGGCTCTAAATATTTCAGAAGGTGGCTTTAGAAAACAGATTTGTTAGCAAAACCTCAAAGTGCAGCAGTTTAACCTTCTGTTTTGATCTCACTTATCCTCAGCCCTTGCTGTGTTTCAGCCCTGGAATCTTTCGAAGTACTGTTTGTCCTCAAACTTCCTGTAGAAAGAAAAAAACACCCTGAAAGGTGTCTGCCCACATGTCAGATAATACTGAGGCTTTAGGAGGCTTTTAACCCTGTCCTGCCTTCCAGTTAGATGCTAAGCTATATTATCTTAAGTAAGCAGAGTTCTGTATCTGTTAAGGTCCCCCTTAAAACAGTGCTTGCTTTGGTTTATCTTCCTGGATATTAAATGTGTATCTCTGGGATGTCTTGATAGATGTCCCATTATTCAGGAAGTTTGGGCTCTTTTATGACATTGCTCTGTAATAGAGACTTCAAAAAGTGATTTATTTTTTCTACCTGCTTTATCAACAGAGGACAGAGCTGCCCAGTCCTTGCTGAACAAGCTAATCCGCAGTAACTTGGTTGACACAACAAATCAAGTGGAGGTGCTGCAGAGGGATCCCACATCGCCTCTCTACTCCGTCAAGTCTTTTGAGGAGCTGCGACTGTAAGTGCCCATCAGCTCAAAGCTGCTAGAAGGGTAACGCTGGGATGGGTCAGAGACTTCTCTGCGTTGAGCTCTTAGAACCTGGGAACAGACGTACTGAACAGGCTCCCTGATGGCTGTATTTTTAGTGTGTTGTTTGGCCCACTCGGTTGTAGGAAGTCTCGTTCTTGAGCTCACGGGGCGCAGCGTTGACTCACTTTTGGTGAAACTGCAAGAACAGACGTGAGTTTGGAGCCAATCAGATAGTTGGGAGCCTCCCCTCGTGTCCCGATAGATTCCCTGGCTGCATAGGAGATACTGCTTAAAAGTGCATGTGTTTCTGTTTCAAGTTACTGTGAATTTGTCATTTATAAATCAGCATATGATTTATTGTATTATTTAAATGCAAGGAGAACTGTTTTCTCTTGGTACCTTGTGAAGGCTTCCATCTGAAACAAGCTCATTTTAATTCCTGCTCTGTGTAGAGCTAGCATTGCTTTCTATAATCAGCTCTAGCAACACTATTCTGAATTTAATGTATGGTTTTCATCAAATTTCCTTCAAGTGCACAGTGGAGTTTGCGTGTGGTAAGCTGGATGAGGTGAACAGAGGACAGAGGGCTGTCCTTCCATGGCCACTGTCACCGGGGTTACGTGAATTGCAAAGTGAGACCTTTTCCGTGTTGAAGGCATTGTTATTTTGCCCCCAGTTCTCCAGCAAATGCAGGGATGCTCGGAGCAGGTGTTTGGCAGCACCGCAGTGTTTTGGAAAATACAAGATTTGGTTTATTGGCAGAAGTAATGAACACAACCATCTTCTGTTCCTGATGGTTATTTGTGAAGGCCCAGCAGCAGCACTGAACAGCACAAAGGGAAAAGCTTGTCTTTTCTCTGCCAGCAATACTGGATTTATGTACTGGAGAGACTACTAGCATTAGTATTTTCTGACCCTTGCTATTGAAGACCTTTACCGGTGGAGCTTTCAAACAACGATAGCTGGACTTAAGGCATGATGGATTTATTTTTTTTTTTTAATGTGCTAAAGAGGCTGTCCTGTTGAGATTGTTGTTGGTTATATTGATGATCTTGGTTTCGTTGCTCTTTTGCAAGCTCCACGGGGAAATCGGAGCCGATGAGACTTCTCACTGTGAAATGTCAGGATGTCATTTCATTTTGTTAATGTTAGTGGTTGAACGTCTACAAAAAAAGCTAAGGTCCTGTAGTGCCTGTTAGACTAATTCCCATCTTTCAAAAGCTAAACAATCCCAAGTGAATTAATGATGGGGGCAGTCAGACTAATTGAGTCTTCATTTTGTTATGACTTGGCGTATCCTTGGCAACTGTTGCAGAGTTGGGCTTTGTACGTCCTTGCTACTGAGTAGTACAAGGTTACATTTTCAAAGAGCTTTTGTTCCAGCCATCATCTGAAAGTAATACACGATTTTTTAAAAGCATGCTTGTGCTGAATAGGAAGTTCTTAACAGCGGGAAATGGTGGGCAGGAAATCTGTAACCTGCTTTGAAAGGAAAGCCCTTACTCCTGAGCACCGCTAACAGCACTCCAGTAAGCACTTGGAGGTCATCAGCTAAGAGTTCACTAGCACCATAACCTTGATTTTAGGTGGTTGTTGGATCTCCTTGTCTACACAAGTGTCTGCTGAGACTAGAAAGCTCCCTCGAGAAAAAGCAGTTGGTGAGCATTTGACTAGCAGTGTCAGTACATGCTGAGGTCTGAGTGCTGGGTTATACCTATGGATCACTAGGTGCAGTCATGGTGAACTACGCTTACCCAGTCCTTTACCCGTTTTGTGTGCTACACCAGTATCACTCTGGTGTGAAGATGTCAGTTTGTCTTGCAGAATCCACTGCGACTTCCTGAAGTCCTTGCAACGATTTCATGACGTTACGCTTCATTCTGTTCTGCCTGTACCGAGGTCGCTTAGTCCCCTATTTGAGTCTTCAAGGAGTGATAATTTTGGTGCCGAGATTAGGCATGGCTGAGGAAAAGCGATTGGCCTAAAGGACAGGATTAATACTTTCTGCTCCGGGTTTCCCAGGATTGTCTGAAAAGCTGCTTTAGAAAGAGAAGCCCAGGGCTAGCCTTAGAGCTGTGACCCAAGGTTTTCCATGAAAGGCAGGCATGCAGGCTGACTTACTAAATCAAAGGGGTTTTGCAAAGCTTCCTTTCCAGACTTTCTGCTGTCACTAGCTGTAGCTTCCAGGCACTGATCACAGTCACCTCACCGGTGTGACTGTAGTGGGTACACAGAAAGGAGCAGCTCTGGGTCTGGTTGCGAGGTTTTTTCTCACCTTTTTGTACACAAATGAAAACCAAATGTACTTTAAATTCCTGTGTTTTCAGGAAACCACAGCTCCTGCAAGGAGTCTATGCCATGGGCTTCAACAGACCATCTAAGATACAGGAGAATGCCCTGCCCATGATGCTTGCTGAACCGTATGTACACATACTTTCTACTCTCTTCCAGTATAGGAAGGGTTTGACAGATTTAGTGTACTATTACTGAACTCTGGGTGGGACGATAGTGATGGGGAAGCTGTCCGGGCTGTGGTGAAAGGGTTCCCATGCCACGGTGTTTCTGTGGTCACAAGCTATGTGACAGCAGCCCTGGACTTGTCCTTTTCCTAGGGCTGGTACTGAACGTGCAGTGCTGAGGTGCTCAGCCGAGGTCAGTCCAGTTTTCGTAGTCAGTGTAGGGGAGTAATAATGAGGCCGCTATGGAACGTAGCTCCAGAAATCCTGGGTGGGTGGGAGTAGTTGAGATGCTGCGTTGCCTGCACGGCTGGTTTTCTTCTCTGTGCCCCTGAGCTGAAATGTCTGAAGTATTGAGACACTAGGGGGAGATGTTTGAAATGGAAAAGTACTGACAGTTAATCACAGTTTTCATTCATCAAGGAAATAATCAAGTAGTGCTGAAAGAGAGTTGGTAGAGGGCAGAAGCTAACTTCTGCCCCGTGGAGCATAGCTGGTCAAATTAGGCACCGGTCCAGAGCAGTGGTAAATCTAAAAGGTACTAAAAAGCCACTCGCTGCATTTTCTTTATCATTCAACCCCATGAATATGTTGTCCGGGTGGTTCATCTGGTTGAGCTCGTATCTGTTGGATGTTTTGCAGCCCACAGAACTTGATTGCACAATCTCAGTCCGGTACTGGCAAGACAGCTGCCTTTGTCCTGGCCATGCTCAGTCGCGTTGAACCTGGGAACAAGTATCCACAGGTAAAGTTTCCGGGATGTGACCATTTCGGGGGGGTTAGGGGTGGTGCAGTGCCGCCTAGTGAAGAGGCTGGGCTTCTCTTGGGACCTTTGATACTCTATTTCTGTAAACTGCTTATCAGGGGCTGGTGATTTGGGGATGTATCGAAATGTTTAATGCAGAAGACGTGGATTTTGCTCACAACTTCTTCCTATCAGTCCCTCCCTTGCATAACTCAGGATGCCATTGGTCTGTGAGGAGTTACGTCAGGGAGATATCATTCTGGGGGAAATTAAATCAGAGAAATATTGCAGGCTGGAGGGGGTTAAGGTAGCGGAATTTGGGATGGAATGGAAGATATCTGTGGCAGTAGAGCAGACGGTGCCAGGAAAGGGACTTTTTCAACCCATTTTCCTTATAAGATAGTTGAGCAGCTTTACCAAGGCTAGAGTTCTTTACTTAAAAAATGCTGTTCTTATCTCTAGGTGTTAGGTTCCTTGTTACTACTGTCCATATATGTCCCCCAGCAGAGTATCTGCGCTCTCGATTCTGAGGAGCAGAATTGAACACAGAAAGCTGGTAGCTCAGCGACTGCATCGATTCAACTCATTCCCCTAGTTTCAGGATGCAGAGCTGTTGGGCTTTCAGAAACTGTTCTGCTGCTCGCATGTTCATCTCCAGGAAAACGTCAGTAAGGATTTTAGAAAGCAAGTGTGACGGTGTTGCCCAGGATGTTGATAATCTCAAACGCGTTGTCATTCTGTCCTTCCAGTGTTTGTGCCTTTCCCCAACATACGAGCTGGCACTTCAAACGGGAAAAGTGATTGAACAGATGGGAAAGTTTTATCCGGAGCTGAAACTTGCGTATGCTGTCCGAGGCAATAAATGTGAGTAAGGTGAAACGCTACTAACAGACTGTGAATGAGAAAATGATCTTCCTTGGGTGCAACACAACAGACAAACAATAGAGCAGTGGGACGGTGAAATAGGCTAGCTTGGAGAGGGGCAGAGCGTTTCGCTGTCTGAAACAGCCATCTTACAAAAGACCTCCTTTCTGTCTCGGCAGTGGAGAGAGGTCAGAAGATCTCCGAGCAGATCGTAATCGGTACACCCGGCACTGTGCTGGACTGGTGTTCCAAACTGAAATTCATAGATCCCAAGAAAATCAAAGTGTTCGTCTTGGATGAGGCTGACGTGATGATAGCAACCCAGGGCCATCAGGACCAGAGCATCCGCATTCAGAGGTAAGGCCTTGGTGTGCGTTGCCTGAGGTGATACTTGTTTCTTTCGATTGTAGCTATTTTGTAACGCAGGGACAGCAGGACTAGATTCTTGACCGGTGTCTTCACCGATAAAGCAACAAGATTAAAATGATATATTTAGCTCTAATCCAGATGGTTAATAGAGGCAGAATGTCAGGGGATGACAAGTAGTTTCATTTTCTTACAGAATAAAAAGCCTGTCCCTCAAGCAGGGTTTATTAATTTTTAAGAATGCAAGTCTGGATGCCACTGGTCCATGAGGGAACGATCAGGCATTGGTGAGATTAGTGTCTTCCCAGCCACTGAAATAAATGGTTCTGAGGTCATTGTTCTGCTTTGCCTGCAGCGTTAATCCCATCAGGATATCAGGGGGGTGACAGTGTTGCATGGGAACCCTGCCCATTTTGCTCTCTCTCTTGCAGAATGCTCCCCAGGGACTGCCAGATGCTGCTGTTTTCAGCCACTTTTGAGGATTCTGTCTGGAAGTTTGCTCAAAAAGTTGTTCCTGACCCAAACATTATCAAACTGAAACGAGAGGAGGAGACACTGGACACTATTAAGCAGTATTATGTTCTGTGCAATAACAGAGATGAGAAGTTCCAGGCTCTTTGTAATATCTATGGTGCTATCACCATTGCCCAGGCCATGATTTTCTGCCACGTGAGTCCTTTCGGGGAACGTTAGTCCCAACAACCCTATTAGTGTCTGCTAGTGCTAAAAACCTGGCCAGGCACGCTTGTCAGAAAGAAACTGAGAACATGAACGGCCCTTTTCTTTGGCTTTTCTGGCTCCCTCTTGGAGTGAAATCTTGCAAGCTGTGATAGCCCTAGCTAGTTTGTTTCTCTGGGTTTGTCCGTCCAGGAGAGCACAATAGTCATTTTTATTCTTGAAGTCCTCTGAGGCAAAGATCAAGTAATGCACAGTTTTCCAAAACAAAGTATTACTCGGATCTACTTAAAAAAAAAAAAAAGTGAGGCTGGAAAATGGATGAAAATAGAGCAGAATTGAGGGATGGGGAAGACCTGTAGTTCTGTGGCCGATACATAGCTTTTCCTGGGACTCCATTTCCCTCGGGTAATTGGCGATATACCTCTGGGCTCTCCCTGTGAATCATACTGAGACTTTTTCTTTTTTTTTCTGGAAGCCACTGTAATAACTTTTAGGAAAAAAACCCAGTCCTGACACACCAGAACAGCCATGTAAAGCTTGCTCAGGCAGGAGAAAACCTGTATTTGGAGTCTGCTGCAGCAGTCTGCTTTTAGCCTGTCTCAAGTATCAGACATAATCAGAGCTCAAAAAACTATCAAAATTGGAAACTGTTTAATTCAAGACTGCGTAGAGCCTCTGTGGGATTTCACAACTACATTCAGCTCTAACCCTGCCATTTTCCAAGCTGAGTAGTTTTGTTTTCTTGGCAATGCTCGTGAGTTTTTAGCGTACACATGTAATGCAAGACTCCCTCATAGAGTGAAAGCTTGGGAGCAAAGCACAAAGGGGTGCTTTTCTTAAACAGTGTTCCTGTGGTGGCAGATGCACGTTTTCTTATTTGTGGTGTGAGAGCTGGGAGCACAGTTTGTAATGGGGAGGGGGTGGGCACAGCACTTGGGAGATATAAAAACTGAGCGCCCACGGAGCTTCCAGTCAACCCCAGAGAGGTTTGTTTCTGCTTTACAGCATTTAAACTTCTCCCAAAGCCGGGCCTTACTTTGTGTTTCAGACTCGGAAGACAGCTGGCTGGCTGGCAGCAGAGCTCTCGAAGGAAGGCCATCAGGTGGCATTGCTCAGTGGGGAAATGATGGTGGAACAGAGAGCTGCGGTGATAGAGCGTTTCCGAGAGGGCAAGGAAAAGGTGCTGGTGACCACAAACGTCTGTGCCAGAGGTAGGGCATGGCAGAGCTGCGCCAGAGAGGGGCAGAAGCAGCAGTTCCTAAGATAACATACTGCTGGCCAGCTTGCAGAAAGAATTTGCATCTCAAGTGTTCCAGTCTGGACAAATTAGTCCTTAAAGTAATTCCAGGACTCCTGGGGTGCTGACTGTGTCCTTGCATATAAAGATGCCTGTCGGCAAACACAGGACTCCTTGCAGGCATCCCGCAGCTTGAGATGAAAAAGTCCATCCCATGAGAATTTTATGCCTCTGGCACCAAGCCTGGCTCGTACTGCTGACCCTCAGTGTTTAAAGTAAACATGTGCTGAAATACAGAAATCTGAAACATAGCAAACTCCAGCAGGAATTTGTGTTGCAATTTGACATCCTAGAACAGTTAAGACAATATAGTACTTGGGGACAAAAAAAAAAACAACAACCAAACACCAAGAGGCCTTTACAGCTTCAGGGAGGAGGAGAGTTTCCAAAATTTCAAAGTTAAAGCATCTCCCAACTGCTTTTCCGTTAGCCGTTTCAGTGGGATTCTCTGGTGTAACAGCTAGATAGTTTTTATTTCAAAGTACCCTGTAAGAATATTGTGGAAAAGATCCTTTTCGGAGCTTGAGACTGGCTTTTAACTCTTGACTCAATGTGGAGGCAGCCACAGGGCAGCTCTTGGAAAGCTGTTGGAAGTGCTGCTGCTGGTAACCTGGCTTTGGTGAGCCAGCTGCACACAGGTCAGGCTAGAGGGGGCTGTTCCTGCCCCAAATGTGTCATCTGATGCTTTCTTTTTATCAGGGATTGACGTAGAGCAGGTCTCTGTTGTTATCAATTTTGACCTTCCTGTGGATAAAGATGGAAATCCAGATAATGAGACTTACCTGCACCGGATCGGACGCACAGGTCGCTTTGGCAAGCGAGGACTGGCTATTAACATGGTGGACAGCAAGCACAGCATGAATATTCTCAACAGAATCCAGGAACATTTCAGTACGTACCCTCAGACTTTCTTCTTTCTCTAAAATTAGATGTTATTTCTGCAGAATTTTGACTAGCTGTGTACTGAGCAGACCTAATGGGTATTTGTTGAGCCTTAAACCGACTGCAGAACAGCACATCAGCTGCATTTTGCATCATGTCACTTAGGATTGTGAACTGCTACAGATGATGGGAGCAGAAATAAGTCAAGTTGTCTGCTTGCTGTCTACCTGATAGTCCTTAAAATGCATGTTCCAGAGATTGGTAACATTTGAGTACTCAGATGGGGCTTTGATGAAAGTTTTACATGGTAGTTTTAAAACCTGACTGAACATTTCACAGATAAACCCAAACTCCCTGAGACCAGCTGAAGAAAGCAGCTTTCCCTTCTCTGCTCTGTGTTACGAAATCTGACTGACTTATCTTTTCCAGACAAAAAGATAAACAAATTGGATACTGATGACTTGGATGAAATTGAGAAGATAACTAACTGAAGTACAGCTGCTGGAACTGGTGTGTACCCTGCTGTGGAAGCTCTCCCACTACAATTGGATCAGCGTTCAGATTGGCACGCCTCTCAGCTAGTCCCGCAAAGGACTCTCTTAAGATATGAGTACACAAAAATTACCTCATTTTAAAAATTGCAGTTGGACTTCAAATTGTGCAACTATGGGGAGGAAGAGGAAATGTTTACAGAAGCTTTTAACATTTCTTAGTTTAGCCTTAAAACGGGATGATCTTTTGAATTCTAAGAAATACACTTGCCAAAACAATGGGCAATATGTAATTATTGAAAACAAATTTAAAAAAAAAAAAACAAACAACCAAGGAGAAAGCTTTATTACCTGTAATTTGAAATTAAGTTCAGCATTAACCTGATCAGTTAAAATTCAACAGCTGAATATTTAATGGACATAAGTAAAGGAGGAAAAAAAAACCAAACCACAGAAAACCAAACAAGGCAGCTGGTTTTTGGCTAAATACTCAACTTGTACAAAATAGGATGTCATTCTTTTTGGCGCTCCCCTGAGCTCTTCCAGACTCATTTCTGGCTTCCTGATGGATTTGCCTTGCTTTTCCTTACGTAAGTTGTCCTAAGGATGTCTCCAGTAGCTCATACTTGCAAACACAGGTGCCGTGTTGCTTTTGCTGGGCAGTATTTTCTTTTAATTTGTCCTCGATTTGTTATAATGGCCACTATGCATAAAGCAGTGCAGTGGTGACAGTGCTTAAGTATGTACTCTAGAAGTTCATCTGAAGTGTGTAACCTCACCAAGGTGTAGGTGGGTGGGGTGGGGAGGGAGGGGCAGTATGAAGGGAACTGTACTTATTAAGTTTCTGAATAAATTCACCTCCATAAAATGCTAATGACTGTTGGAGTGGGGGTCAGTCACCTTAAGGCAGGTGGTGCCAGTTCTAAGATGCTGCTGTGAAGCTCTGCATGAATAACATCCAGAACTGCCGGGCTTCATCAATCAGTAATAGGAATAAAAAAAAAAATCATGGTAGCTTGTATTGACCAAAAGAAAAGACTTTTTGAACACCAAATTTACCTATTACAGTATGTTTCAGTATCAAGAGTTTTGAGTTAAATTGCTCAGCCAAACTGCAGACGGGAAGCGCTCCACTTTCATTGTGCTCGTAGTGCAAAACAGGTCATCAGTCCCTCGCCCCAGGGTGATCCTTGCCGGAGAAGGAATGATTTGCAACTTCTGTGCTCGGGCTTTTAGTTCGGTTGGGACCATTCTCGTGCGCGCAGCTGAAAGCCTGTGGGTTGTTCCCCCAGCCCGGTTTCCAGGAGAAGGAAGCTCCTGAACTAGAACGTAGGGTGCACATTTTGGGGAAAAATGGGACGTGCGTGAGCAGCCATTGGCCTGCTACTCGATGCAGGAATCACTTCAAAACAAATGTATAAATTGTAAATTTAACTAGGAATTTTTTTCTTTGCAATTTTGGCCATCATATTCTGTTCAAAGACAGGAACATGGATCCTTTTACCAAGTAAAAAAAGGCTCATTTAAAATGTACCTAAAATTTTAGGAAATTGTGCACCCTTTTATCAATTTGTATAAAGGCTTTAGTGAAAAAAAAAAAAAACAACTGTTAAAATTAAACTTTTTGTATTCTGGGGTGTATCTATTTTTATTCTGTTGGAAACCTATTTAAAGTGGCAGGTGAGTGAGTGCTTGCGTGTCGAGTGGAAGACTTGTTTCAATCACCTACTTTAATAGTACAGTTGAATGACCTCGTGACAGCAGAGTATTGGGTTGAATTGTCATGAAAGCTGCTGCTGGTCCTGTGTGCTGTTTCTAATGTACTTTTAATTGGAATAAAGAACACATACTGAACAATGCCTTGGCTAATTTCTTGCTTGAATACTTTGTTGTTGTTTAAAAGCCTTAGGTAAGGACGTTCCCAGCTGGGAGTCCTGGTGTTTTTTTCTATTTATGACCTTCTCAAAGCATCCTGTGACAGACTGAACTTCATCTGATTTAATGCTGAAATTTTTAAAAACTTCCCAGGAGGAGGCTCTTTAAGTGATACCACACAATAAATGAGGTGACATAAATACTCTTCTTTTCCTTCTCGTGCTGGAGTTGGCAGAGTTGGCATCATCCCCTGCATGCCCAGATGACTTTGGAAGGGATGGGAAGGACAATGCAGGGAGAAGAGAGGTGTTTTCCCTGCTCTGCACTTGCCTGATGGGGTTTTTAGAAAAGGGAATAATTAAAATGCACCTCTTGGGAGATGCTGTAGCCTGGGGTAAGTTGGTTAGAGGACCAAACTCATTCAGCTTCATCTTAGATGGAGATATTCAGGAGGAATATCCCCTAGCACAAGAAGTGCTGTCCACTGTGATCCAAGTTGTTTTAACCAAGAGCAGAAGTGGAAGAACATCAGCCCTGTATGCTCTCAAGCCTGCGTGGTGGTTTGCCCTGTCTCTGTTGTTAGCAGTAGGCAGTCACTGATCCAAAGTGCTTCTTTCATGCTGCAATCTTGTATTTAATAGAGGACAGAGAGAAAAACTCCGGGAAGGCACTTGCAAGGTGGTGTGAATGGCAGCTGACCGTCCCAAAATCTGATTTGGACGGTCCCTGAGGTATTTGCCATCAAGTTAACGGCATTTCTTGTTTAAGAGAATATGCGATGGCTAAACCTCCTGTTCACATAAACCATTCCAAGTTCAGGTTTCAGCCTGAAAGGTTTTATTGATTACACTACCACACAGTATGAAAACACTCTGAAATGGAGAAGGAATACAGTATACACAAAATCATAATAAGGGAATTAACCACCTAACGCCAAATGAAACACAGAAAATGGTTCCTGCTCTCGAAACATGAAATGCTTTGCTCCCCACTGAGGTTTGATTACAAGCCCCCACATGTTCGGATATCCTGATCTCCCTGAACATGGGGATTGCCACAGCGCAGTTACCATCACCCACAGTAGCAGGCAATGCTGTTCCATCAGGTACCATTTTCATAAAGCCACTGGACCCCAAACACTTGGCTTTAGAATGAGCCACTATACTCCTGGTCAACCCCAGCATCAGCTTTCTACTGCTGCTCCAGTTACGCTGAGGTTAAAAAAAAAAAAAGTCAGGTTTACCTCCGAATATTACAGCTAGCTTATCTGTGTAGCAAGCTATCGGGTTTTTTTAGTAGATTGAAATACTGCCTTTGAACCATATGTATTTCCATTAGAAACTTAGGTATTTTTTTTAGCACTGTGTTTATCTAAACCTGCCAGGTTACCCTATCAGCCTTTTTTGATGGTAGCATAGTAAAACACAGTCTACTGCATAAGCCAATTCCTCAGTCAAATCCAATTAATGTATTTTTATTTAAAATTTCTCAAAGCAGCCCCTTGCTTGCTTGGACTCACTCATTTCAGTGTAAAGGTGTTAAATGGAAGTATTACGTAACATCCCATCTTAACTATCCATCTATTCTTACTTATGGAGCATGAGTTGAATGAGAGAAGGAAAACTAAGTAGAAAATCCTGCTGCTCACCAATACAGCCAAAATAATGACTAGCTGTTCTTAAAAAGGTGATGTAGTCACTCTTAAAAGCTGCACTGAGGTTATCCAGAAAGAGCTGAGCCCTCACAGGTGTATTACCATCGGTCTGGCAATTTAATACTTCACATTAATCCGTTAATGTGTAATCACTGTTATTTCCAGATGGGTTTGGGGTTTGATCTCCTTTTCGGTCGCACTCAAGAAGATGTTTAGGGTGAAGATGGTGCTCCAGAATAACACAGTTTTGTTTTTACCTTCCCAAATAAGTGCCTCTGCACGCAGATCCACTCTGGGAAGTGGCACCTTCCCACCATAATAGAAAAGGACATGGGGAGAGGTCTCAGAAACTTCAGTCTTCAAAGAACATCATCAGCACTTTCAAGAAACCCAGAAGGCCAAAGGTTGGTGGTGCTCAGGACGCAATTTGTGATGGCACACATGAAACAAGATGCTACTTATGTAGCAGGTATATACACTCGAAATACTGTTTCAACATGTTTACACAAGTGTGCTTCAAGGGGAATTTTTGGAAGGTGGCAAGATGAAGTAGGCCCAGAAAATACCAGGCTGTTTTTCAAAAGAAGTAATGCATCCCACTCAGCAGAAAGACCCACAGCAGCGTCTCTGTGCACCTAAAGACCTGCATCGTGCTGCTCTTTCTGGCAGATGCACAGCACGGACTTGTGGAGAATCCCACATTCATGGAGGGACCTCGTAAGGTCAGGGAAACTCCTTCGAGGCACCTCCATCGTTTCAACACTGCAGCGTTTGTATTTGGCTGACATCTTCTGTTCTGCCACAGCAAGGACCGTCTGGAGACTGTCAGTGGGCTTGAAATGATGTTCAAATCTCTGACCAGAGGGAGATCGAATAGCGAGCAGCAAGTGCGACTCTTCTTTCGGAGGCTCTTCCAAATTTACAGTCAACATCGAAGGGCTCTCCTGCCTCAGTTGCATTCCCAGTTTCTTGGGGGGACACTGCACCTGTGAGCTCTCTTCAGCGGGGACATCGCTTTCTGGCAATGTGCTGGCAGATCCTTCTTCCCCAGAAAGAGTTTTGATTTTCGGAGTGTCCTCCAGCTCCCTGTTCACTTTCAGCTGGTTGGTCTGTTCAGCCACTGCATCCACAGTGCCACTCCCTTCACCTTTCCAGCCGATAGAGGGGAGCACCCTGTACTTGTTCAGGGAAGAGGAGCTCCTCAAAGGTATTTGCTGCAGGAGCTCTGGGATTTCCTCAGGAGACACATGGCCAGATGGGAATGCTGGTTTTGTGAACGATGCTCTCTGGCTGTTAACCACCTCATGAGGAGCTGCTGGTGGCGGGGAAGATGGCACTCGGCAAGGACAGGCTTCCACGCTCTGAGAGTAATTGAAGCTTGACCTCGTGCGTCCCTTGGCAGATTTTGGCCTGGTGACATGCATGTCTATGGTGTTTGTCCACAAGAAAGCAGCTGCCGTGCTTGAAGGGAAGTAGAAGTGAGATGGTGCTAAGTTCAGGAGAGCCGCTGTGGCCATTGCTTCTCAAGGCACCTGTGGATGGGGTAGCAGAGGGAAAAGTTACAGGAATCAGCCAGAAAGTTTCTAGAGAGCTTAATCTTCCTACAGCTCCCACTTCTGTGCTGCATGTCAGCTAATAATAGCAATAAATCTGGTGTATCACCATGCAGGCAGGCAGCAATTCTACGGTTCAGTAACAGCTGAGTCAGAGACGGCGGGATACGTGTATTTATAGGTGCTGGCTTTGTCAGGGATTGTTTAAAGTTGACCCAGAGCGTCAGGAAGTTATGCCCTTCCCAACTTAAAGTTTTTGATGGAAAGAACAGAAGCATTTTATTCTGAAGCTAGACACTCAGTGAAAATGGGAGATGAGTAGACTTCAAAGCACAGATCTGGCCTTTTTGCTGTTCCTGCAGTGACAGATCAAGTTCCTGTTGCAGACTTTTGAGTAAGATTCACTACACTTCACTTTTTAAAAAGCTCTGAAGACCTTTGAAATTGAGTAAGTCTGATTCAATACAGAGAAACCCATTCTGACTTCTCCTGTGACCAAAAGCTGCTTAACAGAGATTGATACTAACCCCCTGTTAAAGATGAAGTCATGTTCTGCTGTGTGTTCCCCAATTTAAGCTGCGCTCAGACCACCTGTGCTTTACCAGGACAAAGGAGTCCAACAGCCCAAACAACTGGGCCACAACCTTACAACAACATTTTTTAGAAGCGCAACAGGGTCATGCACCTCTTCTTTTTCTGTGGTTTGCATAGCAGGATTTATCAAGGAGGAAAAAGAAAACATCAACTTTGAGCCCCTGGCATTCTCTAGTAATGATAAAGTTGGACTCGCCTCCTGTTCATCACCCCAAAACAAACAAACGAACAGAAGGGAACAGCCACTGCTGTTGTTCCACAACCTTTTGCCAGTAATGTGTTAACACTAGATTTCTCCTCCGCTTCCGTGAAATGGAAAGGCTCAGCAAGCCAACACCAAGCAAAGCCAAGGCCCAGTCCCAGCACACAGGCGTGCCCTGACCCGCTCCAGTACAGAGCTGCTTGGAGGGAGAGATCTGTCCCTCTGTAAGCCTCCAGCAGAGCTCCGGACAGGGACACGCTGCCCAAGTGACTCATCAGAGTTACCTAGGAGCTTGTGGGAAGGAGAAGGTGTGTGCCTTTCGTTTACTGCCTCTAACAAATAAACACCAAGGCAACAAGCTGTAGTTCGGCAGCCTCTGAAGAGGAACTCCCAAGTGCATCAGAGCACTTACCAGGTATCACCAGTTACACCACCAGTTCAAACAAAAAACTCAAAGCAAACAACCTGTCCAAAGCCATGGTGAGACCCTCCTGAGCAAGGGCCTGCTCTGCTTCAGCACAGTATATATTAGAGGTTAACTATGAGGAGTTGTTTTAAATATGGTGTGCTTTACATTTGGGTGCCTCAATTGGGATGGGGAACTCCAGTCATGGAGGGCTGTGCCCACAAGTGCCCCCAAACATGGTGACCCCAGGGCCTGGGAGGGCAGGCACCCCAGGCCCTTAGCCTGCCGCACGGAAGAGCCCTCAGTGCCACAGCCTGGCCCCAGCCCCACAGCTAAGCCTAGTCCTACAGCCAGGCCCCGGCCCTATAACCCAACTCCGTGGCCAGGCCCCAGCCCTATAACCCAACGCCACAGCCCCACGACCAGGCCCCGGCCCTATAACCCAACTCTGCGGCCAGGCCCTGGCCCTATAACCCAACTGCATAGCCCCTCATCCAGGCCCTGGCCCTATAACCCGACTCCACAGCCCCACGGCCAGGCCCCGGCCCTATAACCCAACTGCACGGCCCCTCGGCCCCACAGCCATCCCCCAGCCCCACAACCCAGTCCCTCAAGCCGGTCTCGGGCCCAGCCCGACCCTGTCACCCCTCACCTGCCGCCCCGGGCCGCCCGCGCCCGCCGGCAAACACAGCCGCGTTGCCATGGCGATCGCTCCACTTCCGGTCGCGCGGTAGACCCCGCCCCGCCACCACAGAGACGAACTGGCCGGAGCGCCGCCGCGCGCGGTCCTCCGGGGGCCACGTCGCGGCCCGAAGGATGGCGGCGCCGGGGTCCGTTCGGGTCCCCGCGCCCTGGGCTCCTTGAGCCCAGTGCGGCTGCGGTGGGCTACACGGCCTAGCTGCCCCGGCACAGCAGCGGCCTGTGGGATGGGCCCAGGGGCGGCCGTGACACTCCGGTGTGGGTGTCCCAGTGTGGGCCCAGGGGATGTAACTGGGCCTGGGGACAGCCCTGGTGTCCCAGCGTGGGCCTGGGGGCTATAACTGGGCCTGGGGACAGGCCTGGTGTCCCAGCATGGGCCCAGGGATATAACCAGGCCTGGGATGGCCACAATGTGCTGGCACAGATGGGAGGGACATACCTGGACCAGGGGACGACTGCGGTGTCCACGTGTGGGCTCTGTGGAGAAACAGTCTGCAGTGCTGGGCCTTGAAGGTGGCGGGGGACAGCCCCAGCATCTTGTGTGGGGCTGGAGGCTTCGTCCTGGGGGGCACAAGGGAGATGGGGGGGTGAGCAGGGGTGTAGCAGCAGGGCTGTCTCCCACACAACTGCTCCAAACCCTGTAGGTGAGTGTGATGCTGAGGCTGTCCCCATCCCTCCTGCAAGAGCTCTCTTTCCCCCATCCCACCCAAAGCAAAACTCTGCAGTTGTCACCCCACTTGAATACAGAAAACCTTTTTTTTTTTTTTTTTTTCTTAACCCTGAAAGTTTAAAAATATGGTGTTACACCCTGTCCTGAGCAAAGGCAGCAGAATGAGAGCAACGGGACTTGGTTCTAACCCCCCTGTGGCATGAGTTTCAAGATACTGTGATTGAACAGCTTCACCTGAACGATTGCTGAATAAGACCAGACAAATAAACACCAAACTTATCAGGTGTTTGATGAGAACACCTTTAAAACATTACACTTCATGCACAAGATCATCCAGGGACCTAAAACAACTCCCTGGGGGATTTTGCAGTTTGCTTTGTGCCTGGACGCTTGGCACCCTGGTGTCTGCTGACAGGGAGGGGGGAGTCCTTCTGATCCCCCAGGCTATAAATGATCCCTGAGTCAGTTTTCATTGTGGGAACACCCCACATAACGCTGACATTTCCATCTCTTCCCCATTAATCCCTATTTAAACCCGCTTCTAGTTAACCAGATGCTTCTCCCACCAACAGATGCCCATCAAAGGCAGCAAGAAACGAGCAATAAATAACTTTATCTACCCTCAACCCCGGGGATCTCCACCCTGCAGGTGGGGGAAGATCAAGGCATACCTGTGCGCTGAAAAGGTAAGAAAATAGTCACATATCAGCTCATCCCATCCAGAGGATGTTGAGCAACACCACACAGAAGACACAAACGTTTTGCAGATCAAAGCACCAGGTGTATTTACATTTCAATAAGTCCCTGAACACACAGATGTTGATACCCCTCTTTGTTTGCTCCATAGAAAGGCTGAAAAGTTTCGTGTTTCCAATGGGATAGTAACTTCCACGGGTGGTTTTTAAGCCCTAGGGTTTGTGGCTCTGTGAAGAGAGGGTTTAACTTGGGGTGCTCACTCTCCTGAGAACTCTGTAGAGAGGGAGGGTTTAAAACAAGGGGATTTGGTTAAAGCCACCTGTGGATCCCCAACCTGCTCGATCCCAGCCCTCTGGTCTCTGTTTAGGCCCCCGGACGGTGCCTTTTATACAGGTTTAGCCAAACTCTACGGCAAAACCCCAAGGGATCAGGTCCATCTTTCACCATCGGGCACAACACAGCAGCAAACCTGCCCTGAAGGGCAAGGACCTGCAAGGCCAAAGCGTGTGAGCATGAGCAGCACAGAACACAACAGGGAAAATCTTCCGCAATGGAAGTTTTTTGTGGGTGAGGTGGGAAAGGGATACTCAAATGCCATGGTTTTCAAAGTCAGGTGGGGAAAGCAGAGGGTTTGGGTGTCGGAGTGATGCCCATCGGTTTGCATCGCAGCATTTTGAGATGGTTTCTTGTGCAGATGGAGAGTGGGTAAGCCACTCGGTACGCCTGAGTGGGGAGGCAGGTAAGCTGCTGCTCCTCAGCCTTTCCTTATCAAGCTTGGATGGCTTTTTATTCCACTTGGCAGCAGGAAATACAAGGTTGGAGGGAAGAAAAGCCCCTGGATGGACATCTCTGCCAGCATTGGAGGACAGCCGGGAGGTGACGTCGCTTCCAGTGAGCAGCTTTGGTGGCTCTCAAGAAATTCCACAAGGTATTTTCTTCTTGGATACAGACCCCAAGCCATTTTCTTACAATCCCACCCCTCCACCCCACATTCCCTTCCCTAGAAGGGTGGTTAATTGCAGCGGGTGGAGCCCTGCATACGTGCCTGATACCCTCCATTTGTGTGTGTGTTTGCCTCGTGGTTTCACAGGGAAGATAGCAGCTTTTGTTTCTTATCTCCTCCAGTTTTCTGCCTCCCATGTGTCTTTGTATTGTGTCTCAGTTATGGTGATTAAATACTGTATTCAAAAAGCATTCCGAGTTGGGTTTCCATGGCGTTTCCAGCCTTTGCTGCTGCTGATTTAATTTCGCGGACCCCTTGCCCACACACTCCTGGAGTCTCCTGTGCCCTGAGGGCAGGACCGGAATCCCTTCACCTCCCTTTGCGATTCGGTGTGGCTGGATTTGGATGCAGACATGGACTGGGGGGGGGCAATTGCAAGGGAAAGACCCAAGACAACCCATCTCTGAGGATGCAGGGTGTGAGTTAGCGAAACCAAGTGCCCGCTTGAGACAACACTGAGGCCAAAGAGCCACCTCTGCGGCTGGAGCAAGGATGCAACATCCTCTGTGGTGCCAGCTCTGCACCTCCTGGGCGTAAATCACTTTTGTCCTGACTCTCCAGCCACTAAATCCCTCAGTTTGTAAAACCATGGCCAAGACTTTGTCTGGCCTCATCCGGGAGCTGCATTGGCCTGAGATGGAGATGGCAGAAGTGAGATGGCGGAGGGAGCATCATGCCGGCTGTGCTGATGGCACACCACTATGGGGAAACTCTTGTTTCTGGCAGAGGGAAAGGATGGAAACCTGCTCTTCACCGAGGGGCCACTCAGCGAGACCTGCTCTGCGATGAATAGCGCCGTCAGTGCAGATAGAGGAGGGGGTGGACCTCACCATCTATATAAAGCAAACCCGCCGAGCCAGCAGCCTTGGAGCTGCGAGGTTCAGGCGGGGTAAGGAGAGGGGGGATTTTATTGCTGTTATTTCATCAGACAGCACATGGGGCGGCGGCGGGAGGCTGCAGGCGGTGAGTTTCTCCATCAGCCCCAGGCAGGAGAACCGCTGTGTCCCAGTACACATCCCTGCCAAGTGCTGCATCCCAAAACCGGAGTCAAGAGGTTCCATCAGGAGTCAGCTGTGTGTGCTTGGGCACGGTGATACCTTCAGGATGACATACATCCATGGGGACAGTAACATCACCGTGCAGTGCTGCCAGGGTGCACCCGACCAGCCCCATGCCCTTGGCCGGGGCTTGAGGGCAGCGTCTGTCCTGCCCCTGAGGTGCTGCTCATCACCTGCTGTTGTTTCCTCCTCCAGGGCCAGACTGAGGATGAAGAATCTCCTCTTTGCCATGCTCTTGGCTTGTGGTAAGTGCCCTGGTTTCACCAGGCCAGGCTGGGATCTCATCTGCATGGCAAAAGAGGTGTACAAACCCAGAGACTTTGTGCACGATTCAGGTTTTTGTTTAAATTTTGCAGTTTAATGCTTCGTGTAGCACTGCTGTGGTCCTGGAGATACTTGTGACGGTGAGGCTTTGGGATGCCGACATCCATATTTATTTTAAGGGGCTCTGGAGCCTGCTGTCACCTGCTTTCCTGCCTGTGCCAAGCCCACGGCCGATCCTGGCCATGTGGCATTGCCAGCTGCAGGATGCAGGCATGGCACAGCCTGTACAGAGAGCAGGAATACCTTCTGCCAGATGGGATCAGGGAGCTGCAGAAACCAGACATAATCCTGAGGGGGTTTTGGGGGGGCTTCCCATGGTTCACATGCCCAAAAGCATGTATTTCCAGCCCACACCAGACTTTAATTCCTCATGGGTAACTCTGCCTGCCCCCTCGCTGGGCACCGGCGCGAGCCCGACCCTCTGCCCCTCCGCAGGGCTGCTGCCAGCTCACGGCAGCGTTTTGGAGCTGGAGCGGATGATCAAGTCGGCCACGGGGAAAAGCGCCCTGCTCTCCTACAGCTGGTACGGGTGTTTCTGCGGCATCGGGGGCAGAGGGACCCCAGTGGACGCCACCGATCAGTGAGTACCTGGAAGAGCATCGCTGCCTGGCTGCGGGGTGCGCAGGGATCCGTCCAAAGCTCCTCGCTGGCAGTCTGCTGGCGCTGCTGTGCTCTGATGGGGCTTTGCACCGTTCCCCAGCCATGTCTTGCTGCTGCCTTGTCATCCCCCTCCTCCCGGGCACCTTAGATTTGATGCTGGACCTTCCTTTATCATGGGGAGGGGGGGTTGGGGGCAGCAGTTTGATGTGGTGCCCCTCACAGGTGCTGCCGCGCTCACGACTGCTGCTACAGGAAGCTGAGAGAGGGCAAGTGCAGACCCCTGATAACCCCCTACCACTTCGACATTGCTGATGGAGACATTGTTTGCAGTGAGTACCGACAGGCAGGGGGTCCCACGGAGGTGGGCAACCAGCGCTGCTCCCCATGACACCCAAGCCCCAGAGCAGGGCACACAGGAGGGCATCCCCCAG
This sequence comes from Falco peregrinus, assembly GCF_023634155.1. Taxonomy (NCBI): domain Eukaryota; kingdom Metazoa; phylum Chordata; class Aves; order Falconiformes; family Falconidae; genus Falco; species Falco peregrinus. The sequence goes on along the minus strand of NC_073723.1, from coordinate 111,675,526 downwards.
GGATGGAACCAGCCTGATACCCGGGTGGGTGCGCATGGGAGGAGGCAGCGTACGATAAATAAATGGGCATTGCAAGGGACGTGAGCAGGTTGGAGAGGGCAAGCACCGGGCACGCTTCCTCCTGTGCTTCCCCCGGGCTGCTCCAGGCATCAGGGTGCCCCGAGGGGACTCCATCGCCGATGCAAGCCAGAAAAGCCACTGCAGAGCACCGTGTTTTCCCTCCACAGGTGATGAGCAGAGCTGGTGCAAGAGAGAGACCTGTCTATGTGACAAGGCGGTGACTTCGTGCTTCGCGAGCACTTTGCATTCCTACAATAAATCCTACCGCTTCTATTTCAAGCTGAAATGCCGAGGAAGTAAGCTCCAGTGCTGAGGAGGGGAAACCTGCACACAAAGTTGCAGATTTTGACTGGCTTTCCCCATTGCTGTGGCAAGAAAAGCCTGACATGGGGGCTGAACAGCCGAAGCCAGCAAGGCTCCCCGCAAGGTGATGCTCAGGGTGAGGAAGGGTGTCCGCGTTACGGATGGAGATCCCCCACTTCCCATAAAGACACGGCGGCTTCCATTTTTTATGTCCCTTCCTCTTCTCTTTTCTCTCTTGATTTAATTTCCCACAGATAATAAAAGGTTTTCAAAATGATTCTCTGTGGTGTTTTTCTGAAAGAGCCACTGAGACACTGCGATGGTGGCGTCTGGGCTGCTGGGTCCGGCGAGCACTTTTGCATCGCACAGCTTAGTCACACCATCTGCCTGATACCCCAATATTTCCATGGTCCCGTCAGCTGCCTGGAAAAGCTGAAGATCCAGCAGCAGCTGGAATTCACAGATCTATCACCAAATCTATCCCGCTTGGGGCAGTATTGCTGCTCCGGGTCCCCAGCTATGGAGAAGCTCTTTGCATCAAGCAATGGGGACAAATAAATGCCACCAAATAAAGCTCCCTGGGGTTTGTTAACAAAACAATTCCACAGCAGCGAGCCCTGATGGCAGTCAGGTTTTTTGGCTTTTCTCAGCAACGCTAGCTGAACTCGCTCCTGGAGCTTAAAAAATGGTGCACTAAGGGCCAGGTGAGATAGGACCAAAAGGTGTTTTTACAGGAATACTGGAAGTGGGAAAATGTGGGAGGGGATCTGAGACCCTCCTGTGACACTGACGTAAATAAGCTAGCCAAAATCAAGGCTAAAGAACAGTGATCTGCAGAGGAGAGAAGATGTCAAAGCCTTGGCCATCCCAAGGCAGATGCTAATTTAGGAAGGCAGTGAAGTTGGTGGCTGATTTCTCCGTAAGGGATGAGTTCTGCACAGGGGCTTCAACAAGGAGATGAAAAAATAATACAGAGGGAAATAAAGAGAAGTTGCATTCACTCATCCAAAAGTACCTATTTTGTTTCATTCTCCTCTCACGCTGGGCGAGCGTTTAATCATCCGCTATCTGCGTAACCCCGTGTTTCTGGGAACTGCGTGTTTAGAGATGCTTTTATTGCTGCTCATATACTTCTCTTAAAGAATTGGTAACTCACCCTGAATCACCTTTGCAGCGTGGCAGAGGAGCAGCTCCCAAACCGTACAACCCCTTGAAAACCCCACACCTGCTTCATTCACGGCTGCTAGGATTCAAAAGCTGAATCAGGGCTATTATTCCCCACCCCCACCCCGATACAGCGCCGTGGTGCTGGGGAGGGCAGGGGAAAGGTCCTCGGGCATCTCTGCAGGCAGCAGAGAGTGTTGGCTTCCTCCTTGAGCTGGAAATGATGCTGCTTTGCTGGCTCAGCCCTCCCGTGCGTGGGGTATGGCGCTGGGGTGCTGAGGGGGATTTCTTGTATTCCTGTAAAGGGGAAGGATGGCACCTTCTCCTCTGCGGAAAAGCCCAGTCAGCAAGATTTGGGGGAGCCAAGCATCGACAGTGGGGAGCAAACACTATATAAGGAAAGCCCTGCTGGCTGCAGGGCCCTGCAAGCAAGCGGCCGCTTTCCTGAGGTAAGTGGGAATGGACAAAGGCTTCTCCTCTCTTTCTTACTTTAACAAAAGCCGTGGTGGGCACAGGGAGTGAGGTCCGTGCTGGGGAAGCAGGAGCAAAGGAGAGGCTCCCTGAGGTGCCAGCCCAGAGGCAGAGCGGCGGGGTGCAGCCCTCTCTAGGGCTGATCCTTCCTCCAACTTTTCTTCCTTTCCCTTCATTTTGCTTTTTTCCAACCCTCTGCTTCCCATCCCCGACACAGCAGCGCTTTGGGCCAAAGCAACGGCGACGGGGACATCCTCACCCTGCTCATCTGCCCTAATCCTCAGAGCTGGGGAGCATCTCTGCCCTGGACAAGGAGAGAAGCAAACAAGAAAGTGGTTGACAGAACGGGGAAACGGTTTGGTTTCCTTTCCCAGGACTGTCAAAAAGATGAAGTCTCTCCTCACCTTCACTGTGCTGTTTGCTTGGGGTAAGTGTCCTCACCCGCACCTGTCCCACAGCTCTCCATGCAGTTATATCGATGGAAATTGGGACCAGGCTGGTGATTTCTTAGTCTTTCCCCATCACCACCTCTCCCAAACACAAACGCTCTCCTGCACCGAGCTGGGAGTAAGTTTCCTCTCAGTTGCATCTACTTGCTTCTAAGACCTCACTCACCTAGCACCAGTTTGGGGGCCAGAGGGATGGAGATGCTGCTGGGGAGCTGGGTGGCAGCATCAACCCCACCAATTTCCACCCCCCCCACCCCCCCAGGTTTGTCCCCAGCTCACGGGAGCCTCTGGGAGCTGCACAAGATGATCACAAAGACGACAGGGAAAAACGCCTTGCTGCACTACTCCTCCTACGGCTGCTACTGCGGCTTGGGGGGCAGAGGGCAACCCAAGGACGCCACAGACAGGTATGTACCCACATAAAAATCTCCCTGCCTGAACACAGCCTTGCGTTGTTTCAAATCTGGGGAGGGGGGCGGGGTAGCAGGAGGAAAACCCCCAACCCTCAGTGCCTCGAGCTCCCCTGCAGATGCTGCCAGCTGCACGATACCTGCTACAACAGCCTCCAGAGCTACCGATGCAACGCCAAGATGCAGGGCTACCACTACAGCTGGCGCAGCGGCAGCCCCTCCTGCAGTAAGTAGAACCCTGGAGAAAGGGGGTGTCACCCCCCCCCCAAAGCCAGGGGTGACCTCGGGCTCCCCTCTGCCTGCAGGAGAGGGCTCCTGGTGCGCCCAGCTCTCCTGCGAGTGCGACCGCAGCCTGGCGCTTTGCCTCAAGCGGAGCATTGGGACCTACAGCAAACGCTACTGCTTCTACCCCAAGCTCTGGTGCCGGTGATGGCAGAGCTGGGATGCAGGGCTGGAACACGCACAGCTTCTGTATCCGGATCGCCCCATGTCCTTCTGCATCCAGATCGCCCTAAGTCCCTGCCTCTACGGACCTCGTTAGTGTGGCTGTAAATTTAATCCATGTGAAAATAAACAAAGTGCTTAAACCACCCCAGTCCTCCACGAGCTGCTGCTGGGCAGAGAGAGAAATCCCCGTAAATACTCAGTATCATCTTCCCCGAACTCTGCAAAAACTCCATCTCGGCCCCTGCGTCACTCCGGGCTGCAGCCCCCAGGAGAGGGGGGGGTTTGGCCGGCGAGGGAAGGGGCGTAGCACGCAGTGGGTTTGGGACAGACGAGTCATTTCAGCGCTTCCAGTTGAGAGCCGGGGGGCCGGACACGGAGGGCAGCAGGACGGACTGGGAGCGAGGAAGCGGAGCCGGAGCGATTCCCCGGTGAGCAGCTCCCACCACGGGGGACCCTGGGGGGAGGCAGCAGGCACGCCGCCGCCGCGCCTGCCGCGCTGCCTTGCTCTCAGATCAAAACTGAGCTGGGAAGTTGCTGCTGCTGCGTGATGCCCTGGGCGGTGGGACGGGAGGTGGGGGGACAGCTTCAGAAAGCATCTGCTTTTGGCCAAGGGGCAGAGACAGAGATGCAAGGGGGCACAGCTGCCTTCCTCCCTCCAAATTTCGGGACAATTTGACCTGATTTTGGAGAGACGAGGCTCACACGGCAGCACCTGTTGACAGGCCACGCTGCTGGGCTGAGTCAGGCTCCTGTTCCTCCTCCCAGACGCAGGTGAGAGGAAGATGAAGGTCCTGCTGGCGCTGGCAGTGCTGTTCGCCTGCAGTAAGTGCAGCTGTTCCCAGACCCACGGAGGGGAGACGATGTGGGGAGCATCCCAAACCCCTGTGCGCTCCACGGGGAGACTTGCAACCAAGCCCTCTTCTCCCCGCTGGTTCCCCAGGCTTCATTTCTGAGTATAACTTGCAAAAAATCACATTTTTCTGGTCGCTCTAGGTGTGTTCACAGCTCGTGGAAAGTTCCCACGCGCACCAGGACTTGAGGGAAGCACCGTAGGAAACCTGACCGCCCACGGTTGCTACTCGGGATGGGGCAGGAGTGGCACAGCAAAGGCTTCCATGGACCGGTACAGGCAGCGCTGCTCCAGAGGGTTAATGCTGGCCCTGGGATGGCTAACGCTGGCCCTGGGGTGACCCTAGGGCTTGTGAGCAACCTCAGCAGCATCCTCTGGAGCTTTGCAAAACGCAGAGCAGGCGATGGGCAGCAAGAGGAAGGGAACAAGTTTTGGGAAAAGGGGAAAGTGAGGCAGTGGTCACCCCCAGCTCCTGCCCAGTGACAGGCACCTGGAGTCAGTGGGATGGCACCAGCGGGGAGGGGTGGGATGTGCCAGGGTGCACAAGGGCTCTTGGAGCTGGGCAGGGGTTGCACGGGGAAGCAGAGGAGAGGGTTGGCATGGAACGGACCGGGAAGAGCAGCCTCTCAGTGATTTAGAGCGGGAGGAGGAGGCAAGAGGTGGCTCTGCTTGCAGAGCCTGTCTCAGGTTGGTTAGGAGCAGCCAGTGGCATGTTTCAGATGAGGCCAGGCTCTCCTCCTCGCCGCAGGTGCTGCCTGCTCCGCGCCTGCTGCTACGCCAAGCTGGTGGCACGGCGGTGCCGCCTGGGACCGATCCAGCCCCTCTCGGCGCCCCAGGCAGGAATCCCCACCTGCAGTGAGTCCCCACCCTCATGGTTCACGACGCCTCTTTCCAAAACATCCCTCTCCTTTGTGGTACCTATTTTTGGGGCAGCACCCCAGGGATCTTCCTGAAAAGAAGGTCTCAGGCATGCTTCCCCTCGGGTCCCTGCAGGGTCTGGGACCTGGTGCCAGAGAGGAGCTTGCAGATGCGAGCGAGCAGCCTGGCTCTGCCAGATGCGCGGCCGGGGGCTGCTCCGGCGTCGTAGCAAGTGCCGGGGACGTGCCGGGAGGTGTTGAAGGAAAAAGGCTCTGCAAAACCACCTCCAGGCTGATAAGCAAAGGGCCAGCAGGGCGCTGGGAGCATTTCCCAGCCCTGGCGGGTCTCCTCCTCGGGGCTTTTTGGCTTTGACATCAGGACAACAACCCTCTTGTGAAGTTGCATCATTATACACTGGATGCGAGGGGGGAGAGCAGCACAGATGCGAAGTTTCAGCACTGAAAAACAAGGGAGGGGTGGACACCTGTGACACATCACTGCAAAGGGCGAGATGGAAGCCAACGCGAGCCTCTCCGCCGACACTCATTTCCCCTTGGCTCGAGCTCCCCGTGCAGCCTGTCAGCTCCCTCTGCTTTTTGCTTCACCGCAGATTCTCTTCTGTTGCTCCAAAATAAAAGCAGAGAGCGCAAAACATCGGTCCTCAGTGTGACATGCCTCAGCTGAGCCCAGCAACCACCCTTGCAGGCAGCGGGGAGAAGCTAACCTCTCAGCTGGGTCTCCCCCTGAAATACCCAGAAAAAAAAATGACACCCAAGAGGTGACGCATCTCCCACCGACATGCGGCTGCCCCCCTGGCTTAACCCCGAGCTTTGGGGGTCTGAAAATTTCCAGTTGCTCCGAGACAGACAAATCAAAGCTGGTGCAAAGGGCGGCGGGCAGGCGTGATGCCACGGGAGGGCTGGGCACTGACAACCTTTGCTGCAACAGGGTGGCCGGGAGTTTGCCTCACGCCCAGCGCGGAGCAAAACATATTTCTCACCAGAAAAGAATGTTTTGGCCCAATTTTGCAGCAACCCCAAACGCATCCCCTAGGAAAAGGCAGTTCAGGCGGTGGCTGCTTCCCCCCTCACGCTGTAGCATCCCCAGGGTACAGGTTTTCTGCGCTGCAGAGCAATCCAGCTGCACTGACCCCCTGGGAGTCAGCACTGCACACCCCCGTAGGGCTCAGCAATGAAATACAGCCACAGAAACAGCAACAAAATGCTGTTTCCCTGGGTGGGGGGGAATGATGCCCTGGGCATCAGCAGCTGTAATTCCCACCCTGGCTTACCCCAAAGCTGAAATCAATGGCGCTGGGAAATACCCTTTAAATCAGCAATGCTCCCCGCCCTGGGCTGTAACCCTGGCATCAAGCTCTGCCACCCTCCGCGTGCAGCAGCGTGTAGTCCTAGGGGGGGGACAAGGAAGAAGGTGCAGCCCTTCACCCAATGGCTGCTGCTTCAAGGCATAAATCAAGGCTCAAACCCTTGCCGAGATGGGAAGGGGGTGATCACGCAGATTGCAGGCCAGGGTGAGCTGAAACACCCTCTCCCTCTAAAGTCTGGGTGAATTTTAACAATCTGTGTATTTTTCTGCTCGGACATCTGGCTGTACAAACCCATTCATGTGGAGCTCCAAGTGCCGATGTGTCGGTTCAGCTACTGCACCCACTTGCTACACTGCGGTAAATTGGGCTGCAAAAGTTGCATTTTGCATGCTGCAAATAAAACCCAAAGTCCACGTCCTCCCAGGAGGCGTTTGGCTTGGGGAGGACGTTTATTTCATATTTGGAGAAGGGCTACTGCAAACCTGTCGCGGGCAGAGGAGTTGGGGCGAGAGTTTTTAACCTGGGAGCTCAGCCAATTTGATGCACAAAAATATACATTATTCCCCAGGGATAAAAACTGGCTGCGGACTCAGAAAATCTTGAATTACGACAAGTCCTGCTCCATCTAATGGACTTGCCTCCATCCCAGGGGTCTTACATCAGCCTGGAGGGCTGATGAGGCAAATGGCACATACCAGAGGGGGGAAGAGGTTTTGCTGAAGCCCTGCCTCGAGTTCCCTTTTCTCACCATCTCTCAGATTTCCTCGCAAGTCACATCCTTGTTACCTGCCTCAGGTTCCCTATCAGTGACGGGGGGATTTCCTTGCCCTGACTTTGTGCCTGCCCATGCCGGGGTTCCCTGCAAAGCACTACACATCTGCAATATCTGCCAGAAGAAAACTGCTGAAATGATTGTTCAGCACCACCTATCTAATTAGAGATTCTCTCTGAGCAAACGACACAGCCATCAATCTTTTTTCACCCTTCCATCATACACCACTTGCATTATTTTTTTTTTTTGCTTACCCTGCTGCTTGCCTTATTTTGTTTCTACATAAAGGTGAAGCAGACACCTCAGGCAATGGTCCGTGAGCATCACCTGCTCTCTCTTTGAAAGCAAGACTGCAGTGTCCAGCACACGTGGGGAGAGCGATGGGGCACCCCACACGCAAGGGGCATGTAGGCACTGACAAGCTCCTGTTAACCAGAAAACCGGCGTACGGGGCCTTTGCTCAGCCCTGTCTTCAGCCACCACCCATTCGGGAGGACACCAGGACCTTCCTCTGCTCATGATGCTGCATCTCACCCGCCTTGCTAAGTCAAGACACAGAGGCTGCTGTGCACTGGCTGTGTTTTCTCCCTGCCCAGGTAAGTCACGATGGTGATGGTAAGATACAGAACGGCATTTTCTAACCAAGACCCCAACAAACTAATAGTCACCCAGGAACAAAGTAGTTCTCCTTCTCCCACGGGTTCTCCTGTTTTGCTCAGGGAAGCACTGGGATGCTAACATACCCAGTGCACAGACCCGACCCCACTTCACCAAATCCTCCCCTGCAAAGGGCTCCCCAAGAACAGAGCATCCCCCAGCCAGGACCTCCAGCAGCAGCAAGAGGCTCACACACACAGCGGGACCCACACGGTGAGGATGGCCAGTATTTGCCCACTTTGGGCTCTCCACAGGAGGGGCCTCGCCGAGCAGGGAGATGGTGGCCATAAAGGGGGTGACCAGCAGCTCCCTGGGCTCCCCCAAACACCGGAGCTGCCACTGCCAGACACAAAGCTCTTCTTGCTGCTCCTCTGCCGAGTACCCCCCCCCACCAGCTCCCACCTCGCCAGACAAGGTGATGCAGAATGCCTGGTGCTCACAGTTCCTATCCATAAAATTGGGGTGAAAATGTTCATTTTTGCTGTGGAGGGGTGGGATGAGAGATTGTTTCTCTCGGTGCTCCTAACCCACACCTCATCTCCAGTCGCAGGGCTGGTCCCTGCTGGATTCAGTTTGGTTCAATGCTCAGGCACAAGACAGGGAAATTGGTGCTGTCCTACATCAGTTACGGCTGCTGCTGCAGCTTGGGAGGATCCAAACAGCCGCTGGATGCGACCGACGGGTGAGCTGGGACCTGGTGAAGGCAGAGTGGGTACCCCCAGCCCTCCTCGCTTCCCTCTCCCTGCGTACAGCAAGGGGAATGCTTGCCCCTCTCCTGGGAGCCAAGATAGCAACACAAAACCCATTGCTTGTCCTTAAAACCTCTTTAAAAGTTGCTTAGTAGCAGTAGCTGATGGGAACGGCGTGCATCGGTGCTTCTTCTGCCTTTGCAGTGCTAGGCAGGGACGCACCGGGGTCCCACCACCCCCCCGACTCACTGCAGCACCCACCAGTGCTCCGCAAAGCCGCTGCAGCAGAGCAACAGCAAAGCAATTAGAGCTGCGCTGACGACGCCAGAAAGGCACGCGTCACCCTCCCTCGCTCCTACAGTGCGGGCAGTGCTGAGGAGAACAAGGCTTGACCTAACCTGGACACAAACCCAAGGCGTTTCTCCCGGGGGCTGGTCCCCACCGCAGCATCATCCCCACTGCTGCCCGTCCTGCCCTGACACAACCTTGGGCTCCCAGGTGCTGCCATGCCCACGACTGCTGCTACCTGCCACTGCCCTGCCCTCGCCGCAGCCCCAGACATCACGTACACCTGCTTCAGCCAGGGAAGCCGGATCACCTGCGGTAAGAGATGGTGGGTCACAGCGCGCAGGCAGGCACGACCACCCACGCTCTCGGGGGCTCACTCGATCAGAGATGTCCTCTAGACCATCCTGAGTTGAAAACTGCTTGCTGGGAAGGGGTAGAAATGAGGGGAAAAGTGCCAGGAATAGGGCAAACATTTTATTTGCTAGGACAACGGTGAAGTTTAGAGCTTGCAGACCTCCCAGAGGAGGGGGCTTGCTGTTGTGGAACGGGCAGGTACCGAGGTGACCGTCCCACTTTGGACAGGGACCTGGCCCTGCCATCCTGGTCTTCCCAGAACAAACGCTGCTGTTTCACGGCGAGCGGATAGAGACAAAGCACTTCCCCGTGATCAAAGCAAAGATCTACACATACATGGTCAGATAAAGTCAATTAAATGGTCCTTCCAGGGCCACGCGTGGTTCACAGCCAGGTGGCTCCATGCCCCAGGGGAAAGGGGCGCCTACCCGAGACCCCCCCACTTCAACGCGGGGGCTGCTTACGCCTGACAGACACCCCCTGCCCCTCGTACCCCTTGCCTGACGCCATCCCCCTGGATTTCCTTCCAGGATCCAGGACTCTGTGCGAAAGACGGAGCTGGGAGTGCGACAGGCTGCGACTTTGACAAGAATCACCCCAACCTTCTGCGCGAGGCCCCCGTGCCCTCCTGCCAGCCCCCCAGGCTCCACACCCCAGAAACTGGGGGGCCACCCCCCATGCGGTCAGGCTCTGACACCTTTCACTGGAGCTGGTGCACAGGGAAAAGCCGAACCCCCACAATGAAATGAATCATAAACCCAAAGGAATCTCTGCAAACAAAACCAAATGTTCAAAGGCAGCCTGAAGGATTTGTGTTCCAGGAATCGCTGGTGGAAGGGGTAGGAAACAGCATGGAGCTTCACGGCTGATTTTCTGAAGTAAATATTTATGCATACATGCAGTTTTGCATTTTTTTCTTAAAATACATTTACCCAACAGTGACATCTGAGCAGCCAACTGCTAAATCTTAAGAGCTTCAGAGAGAAAAAGAAAATTATCAACAAACTGAGCAGCTGCTGCAGCCTGACTCCAAACCCAGCTCCCCTCAGGGAGCTTGGCCACAACACAGCCCCAGCCCACTCCTAACGACTATTTAAGTAATTAATACTCACGAAAGCCGTGGGGGAGTGTGGTGGTGGTGGTCTCAGAGGTTTGGGGTGGCTTTTTCTTGTTCCCCATCTCTAGCAAGTCTTTGTAGGGCCAGAGGCGCAGCGCTGGTCTCAGGCTGCAGCCCCTGTCCCCCACCGCAGCTGCACACCATCTGCAATTAGCCGTAATGAGCCAGCACCAGCTGCCCCTCACCCCTCCGGTTTTAATGCCACCTCCGGAGATGTGCTTTGCAGCTTCAGAGCGGGGAGGGTCCTAAAATAAAGGTGCTTTAGGGGTGTTTTTGAAGAGTTTCACTTCAGCACAAAGGGCTCCTGCCTGACTCCATTAAGCATCACGAGCATCGTCCCGGCGCCTTCCTCACACTCCCTACGGCAAACACTGTGTCTTCACAACTCCAAAATGCTCGTTTCTACTTTTACTCATTTTCTGGCGCCACTCACTCAAGGGCTTTGGGATGCGGGAGGGGAGAGCTCTGCTCCAGGCAGCACCAAGGAACCATCACACAGCTCAACACAGCACAAACCATCTCCGTTTTTAGGAGGCTGGAGCACGGGTCACATCAGACACCATTTCCCCCCCTTCCTGCAGCTTCCAAAGCCTGTGAAAGCTGGCAGGTGAACATACACCCCAGCAGCTGGATCGCATCCCCAGGAAGGGTTCAGGTTGTGCAGACTCCTTCAAATAATTGGAAATTTTTGTCTTCAGCCCTCAGCACACCCCATATGCACAACTCCATTTGCATAGTTCGGCTGGCAGACCTTAGCAATATTTATTGCGCTTGGCATGCAAAAAGCAGAGGAGGTTTGGTAACAGAAACAAGTGTCCGGAGGGGGAAAGGAGAAGAAAACTCTTGTGTAGTTTCAACAGATGCCAACAGAAAAGGAAGGCGCCTTCCGAGAGCACTGCAGATGCAGGTGCCATGGATGACGTGGTTTCTGTGGCTGTTCAGACACTGCAGATGAGGCCAAGCTGTTAAATAAACCAAAAAGCAACTCTCCCAAGAAGAAACAAGGAGTAGCACAAGCAGAAGAGCTCTCCCATCCACAGCAAGGCCAAGACACACACAGACATCAGACAGAAGCTGGCTAAATGCTTAACACTTCCAGTTCAAGTGAACTCTGTACCTACAGGGGCAGGATCTAGAAAAAGTCTAGGGAAGACGATGGTAGATGGGATTCAGAGAAAGCAGCTTTCTACATCGTCCTGCTCCGTGTTCACCTTTGAGAGGCTGGCAGTGACCCTGCCGGTGCCGCAGCAGTCAAAGCACGCTCCTGGCCCTCTGCCCACTTGTGACCTTCGAAGATGTAAGCTAGCAGCTAGTAACAAACAGCAATCCTCCCCAAATACCGAGGGAACGGGCAGTGCTTATTGTCCCATGACCGCATATTATGAAGCACAGTTAGCTCCACCAAAGAGTAAACACAAGCTATGAATCATGTTTCTCTCTTGCTTCTTGCCTTCCTTTCTCCTGCAAGGAAAATCCACGACCTGTTTACAAAGCAGATTCTCTGTGTAAAAGCAAGTTCCCAGAGGAACACTGCGTAAGGATTCCACAGAAAAAAAAAAATTTCAAAAGGGCACATCGAAATTTCTACAGCTAAAGGAAAAATCGAAAACAGCCAAACCCAAAGTTTTAATATCTCTGGATAAAAAATGCTCGTGCAGGTACAAAGCTATCCTGGCAAAAATAAAGAGAATTTGATTGGTGTAACAAGGCATAGGAGCCCAGCACACTAAGTTTATTTTAATCATATTATACTTGGAAACAAAAGCATTTTCAGCCGCAGGTATCAAGAGGCCATGAGCTGAAGGCCAGCCTCTCCCTCTGCTCCATAAGTGGTGTTGCTGCTGCAGGCCTGCCCATTCAGCCCGCACGGGTGAGCTTAGGTCTGCCCGGGCCCTTCATACCCACAGAAGGCTCAGCTACAGGGCAGCTCCCCTCGCATCTCCTCATGCTCCAAGCACCAACAATCCTTTTATCAGCTCTGGCTCAGGAAGACAGAAAAAAAAACCCACTTCATTGAGATCAAACATCTTATTTGTAGCACACAACTGCAAATTCTTATTATCTTTGCAAACCTGCGGAATGCACTCACCTTTCAAATCAAGATACAGCTGGGCAAGACAGAGGTGACACTTTAACCTGAACTGCCTTGCTGTGCCCACTGTTTTCAACTCGGCACACTGGCAAAGCGACTTCTACTTTCTCCCTGTTAAGCTCTGACTTGGCATTCTTTCCACTCCCCTAAAACTGACTGTCTGGAGGAAAAAGAATTCCTGGAAGCTACATCACTAACAACAGGCTATCTAAGCTTGGCACAAAATGGGTTTTACCAAAGTCGTTTTCCACTTCAACAATGGTACTGTGAATTCAAGGCTGATCCATGCTCTTCCTACCTACGATGAAATACTACTCAGACTTCCCTCTGCAGCATTTAGTCACGTTTACCACCAGCACCTAAAGCAGCACGTAATCCACTGCTTCACTTGCCAGGTACTATGTCCCACCACAAAGCCTAAAAGCTGCTGTGTATTACTTTTTATTTCCACCAAGCTCATTACAGGAACCAAAGGAACTTCTTCAGCAGCATTACACCCTGTTGTACTTGCACACCACCAGTACCCAAAGTGGAGCTCCTTTCTTTTTATTCTTCAAATACTCTTGATAAACAGTAGCAGAGCGTAACTAGTACTAGCTCAGATCTTGGCAGTTCATTAAACAAAAAAAACCAAAGCAAAAACAAAAAAAGCATTTATATTTCTGTGCCGATTTGGAAACTTCACAGAATGAATAGATTTTTCAAAAGCAACATTCCTTACTTTTGAGAAATCTATTTCATCTCTGCCCTGGCTGATGAGATGTCTCCTGTTATCTATTTCTGTGTAAGTGCACATGTGCTTGATACAAATCCAAAAACCTGAGTGAAGCTGAAATACTGCAAGCCATAAATCAAGGGCCAAGTCCCACAGCCCTTATGCTTCAGTCGAAATGCACAGTCCTATAGTGGAAAGCATCACCGGATTCAAGCTGTACCTTCTACAGTATTTGGTGACCTTACCAAAGAGGAATTTAAGATGAAAAAAGTCCTACCCTGGAAAAACTTTGATTTATGAAGAGTGAAACAGGCAGGGTTCCCAATGATCACTGCTACTTGGAAGCTTGTTCCCAGGGCTCTGGATCCTTTGGCTATACTGATTTCATTTGGAGACTGATGGCTGTCAAGTTCCTGGCTTGGACTAAAGCTCTGGAGTAGCCCAAAACCTCCAGAGCATGGCAAAGGAGATGAGATTCCAAATGTCCAAGTAACAACATTTAACAGAAATCTCATGCCTGCTCAGGTCGCATTTTACGACGTCATTAGACTTCATCAGATTGGATTAATTTGCTCTATGGTCTCATGAGTTCATTGGCATTATTATTCTTTTTTCTCCCCTACAGGTCTCATCAGCTAGCAAACGAGCTGATCCCAAACTTAAGCTAGAAGCAAACGTGGATGCAGCAATCCCATTCTCCCTTCACGTACTAATCACTTCTGGAACAGCCTAGTGCAACACGAGCAGTTCTAGTTAGATTAAAAACTTATCACTGCATCCTCTAGTTAGACTAAAAACCTATCACTGCATTCTTCCATGGGAAAGAAAAGAGGAATGTCATGTTTGATATGGTATTGGCTGATACACCTAGCTCTGGAAGGGATTCTGGGATTCTTTTCACTTACATTATTTAAATAGAAAAAAAAAACAACCACCAAAACCCACCCACCATGTTCCTGAGTTGACAACTGTTAAGCTTTCCCTGACAGCAAAGTAAAATAAAGCTCCTCCAAGCAATACCAAGTAAAAAGTTGCTATTAAAAAAAATATCTAAGCATATCAAGAGATGTCAAAGCAAATCTGACACTGCTGTGTGAAGAAAAGGTTCTCACCTTTATCTAACTCCAAAATTATAAAAACATGTCTCTACATTTTGTTATTTTCAAACAACTCTTCTCACACAGAAGCCGATGCAGAATTACCAAGTAACTGTTGGCCCCACAACTGAAGAAACAGGAAGGTCACGGGCGCTTGGAGATCTCTGCAGAAACAGATTTTAACATAATAGGTGCTTGGAGATTTGCTTAAGGGGAATTTTGTCTTAATCAGTTTTATTTGCTTTTCTCACCAAGGCACTCGGAACACATTCGCTCATATGTTTAGGGCTGCCATGGCCTTCACCAAGGTGACGTGGTTGTTTGAGTCTGTGTCTCTCCTGCTGCTATCTGCACAGTTACTCTTGTTGGCCAAGACCTTTTGTCGGTGCCTTTCTTCCTGCCGCTTCTTCTTCTCCACACGCTGCTGTTCCTTCTTTTGTTTTTTTGATACCTGAAAGGGAAGGATGAAAACAGAGATGAAAGCACACTTTTTTTTTTTCTGTGCAGTTGAGGAAAAATAATACACTGTAAAGGAGACAAGCAGATGTCAAAGCAGTGGCCAGAGAATGTTTATTCCAAACTACTTATCAGGACTTTTGCGTCATTTTGGGAAGACTGCCACATGTCACTATTAAGTGTTTGAGAAATCACAGCTGTAGCAGCAACAAAATCCAGTAGGAAGAAGCTCTTTTTAATTCAAAGGAGAGGGCAGTTGCTGATTAAACAATCCTAAGCATTCCCCTGATCATGAAAGGGCGTGCAAATCACTGCCAAACCACACTTCACATACCTTTGGGTTTCTGCTAGCTCGATTCTCTTCATCGGATCTAGCCTGTCCTTTGTTATTTTCTATTTCACCTTGCCGCAAGCTCCGATTTCCCAAGATTCTTGAACCACTTCCATTTTCTTCCCACAGAGTTCTGCTACACGATTTCTGATCTTTGCTCAGGGGATCATGCTGCTCTTCAGTACCTACCAATAACAGAATTCTTTCTCAGACACACTCTATGCAGAAGCAGTCTCACTGTCAGCCAATTTCTTCTGCCATAATTTCTGCAACAGTGGTTTTTTTGGAAGCTGGATTGAATGTGCTCTCACTAACAACCTGCCTGAGCACAGAAAGGCTGAGGTGGGAGCACAGCCGACAGCAAGCTCCAACTCCTACTGTCCATGTTGAACTGCTGTTTACAGTGAACACTAACATCATCAGACAGCGCTCTTCTGAAGCATCACATGACAAACTCTGTGTACTTACTGATTCTTTCCACTTCGTTCACTTGAAAGATGGCAAATATTGCAGATTCTATATTGTAGTCTTCCACTTCCAGAATCTGGCTTACTAAATCAGTGTCCTGTCCACAAGATGAGAAAGATAATACTGAAGAGAGCTCAAATCACTGACATACACTGATTTAACAACCATCTGCACCACTGAGAGGGGGTTGCTGTCTGCTTTCAATTAGCCTGTATTCCATTTCTGAAAAAGGTGAGGGGGAAAAAAAGACTTTAAATCCTGAAGATACCAGGAAAAGGGAACGTGCTGTTTCAGTGTAACTGTTTCACTGGGAACTGTTTCAGTCTGCAGGAACCACACAGGCTACCCAGTGACAACCGCCAAGTTAGCTAGTCATTTGGGATGTTCAAGTACAGACATCCTCAAAGGATTTCAAATCTTACAGAATTTGTTTCAAAGTGATTTTTCTGAGATGTTGCAAGACAAACCTGCCAAAATTATTAGGTATCCATACAGAGCACCTTTCATCTGCATTTAAGGGTTGAGTCTAGGATGAAATGCATCCAGATTTATGGCTGCAGTGCTGAAATTATCCAAGATGAGTATTTTTTTACGATTCTTCCCAAGGCAACTTTCATGTATCAAGAAGGTTTGAACATTAAGCACAAAAAGGCTACTCAATACTTACTGAACATCCAGTTGCATTACACACTTTTTGTACAGCATCATCCATTCCAATTTCAATCTCATCTTCAGAGTCACCCTTCTGCGGCTTCACTTCCTCCTCCTTATTTGAATCATTTTTGCAAAGCATCTGCAAGAAAAGCAAAGACCAGCAGATCACACAAGCATGCAGCGATTTCATGATATGCAGTAAAAAAACATCTGACATCATAATGAATTTATTTATTATGGCACACTTGTCTCAGAAATATCCTCTGCCAAAGCATCTTGGAAATTGTGTAACTTCTTCATCACTGACACCATTTCCCACGACTCATACGCTACTGAGCAAGCTCTCACATACTACAAAATTGTGCATACCTGTAAATAATCACTGGCTTTTTAAATGCAGTATTTATCTTATTACAATACCACACATTACACAGTTGTGTGCAGAGAATCTCAAGGACAGCACAGCTTACTCCTTGACATGAAAAAGTGAGATATGAAGAGGACAATTGTATCCAGCTGTTGCCTTTCCAGCTCTGTCCTCCCTCCCCTTTGTTTCTGCATTCAAGGTGCATAAGTATGTAACTTAGATGAAGTTGCTTCAAGACTTCTACAGCTCATATCACAGCAGCAGATCTGGGATTGATTTCCAGCCCAGTAATTTAAACACTTCACAGCCTGTCTCAGGACAGCAGGCAGCACTACTTACAACGACCTCAGGGGCTTTCCTATGCCCAGCGTGACACAGACCAAACTCCCAGTCTCGATGCAAATGAGAAAGGAAATGAACTGGTCATTTTTATCTCTTTTATTTATTACCCACAGCTGACTCAGGTTGTTCTGCCATAACCAACCTCCATCTGAAGATACGCTGGAGCTTCAGAATCGTCATTGATTCTCCTCACACTGTCATAGTGCTCTCCATAACGATATGCAATATGCAGCTCCCTCACGTTATTTTTATCTGTGCCCCGAATCTAAATAAAAGAAACAAATTGCAAATGAGCATTTGGAATCAACTTCAGCATCATATTTTTCAAAGTATTATTTTTTTAAGCAATGATAAACACTGTGATTGGAAGCAAAGTACGTGGCTACTGAAGCATCTTTAAGACTTGACCTAATAATCCAGATGTGCCTACAGTAACAACAGAGCTTCTGTCTCAAGGATCATATTTGAAAACCAGATACACAACATTGGGTCAGTTACGTCATAACAAACAAAACATGGTATGAAAATATTTCAGTGGACAGCTCTTAACTATTTTCTAAAATTTCCACAGGAGCTGTGAGCTTTCTTAATCGCCTTTCCCAGGCCCAGTCGCAGTGACAACTCCCACTGAGTGTACAATGCCTTCTTCCCCTCAAACATGAAGGAAATAATAAAAAAAAAAAAGTCCAAATTATGACCACAGTGGAAACATCACCCAGACTAAGTGGTGTTCAGCAGCTGGGACGAGATGCTGTTTTAACAGTTAGCATTCAAAGTGGTTATGTTTTGTTTTTTAAAGAAAGACTAACAGAAATAAAGCCAAACCATGAAAACATACTAACTCGATTCAGGAGCACTATTAACCACCAAACATTCCTTTGCTTTGTCAGCACCAAGTACAGCGGTTTCTGTAGAAAATTCCTGCTCTGAGTATTATCTGTACTGATGCAAGAATCATTCTACCCCAACCACCAGTGTCTCAAGTTATTAGCTAAAAGCTACACAGCATTCCAACTCTTACAAGGAATGCAGAAAATTACCTGCATTTGCAGATCTCCTTTGCTTACCTGTCAAGCCAGAGTTCAAAGATCTGACAGCCTTTCTGGAGAAGATGTCAGTAAGCAAATGACAACAAATGCTTGCTTTAGGGCTCCACAATTTCTCAATCCTTTTACATCTTTCAATCAGCTTATCCTAACTTAGGGAATATACACCAAGTCACCTTTCAACCATGTCTTCACTCTGCTTTGCTCTAATGACTTCAGATTTCACGATAGAGATTCTCCATTCATCTATTTCACACTTGCTCACCTTTAAGTTCCAACTCAACACTTGGTTATACTTAACTTCTGCCTTTTATCCTGTTATTTGACATGTTGGAACTCAGGAAAATTTGTTTTCAACACCTCTCCTCTGCCAGAGCCTCAATGGGTATCTAACAAATCCCAAAGCTCTTTAAAGATCATTCTGAAAATTACCCAATTTAGCTCTCAGTAGTGAAGCCTCTTTTTGCGTGCTCTTTCCACAGTACACTGGAACTGTAAATAAAAGATAGCTGCAGATAAACAAAAAGAAAAAAAAAGGCAAAACCACTGAAAAAAGGTAAGCAGTTATCCAAAAAGCCAATAAAATAGCCTGTACATCTGAGCTAACTTGAAGCTCTACATTTACAGTCACTATCAAAAAAGGTAAAGGGCGTTTAAAGCCCTAAAATGTCCACGCAGAGATGCCTACCTCCGAAGAGCTTTTGATTAGGCCAGAGATTGAGATACAAGCTGGAGGTCCTGAACACTTCTGCTCACATCGTTCCAGCTTAGCTGTACTGGATCCAAATGGTTCTCTCAAAATTAAAGGATAACTCACCATCTGCTTTAGAGGAGGGAGATATTCACTCTATCTGCTTTAAGCATCTTGCTCACCTGCCTCTCTGGAAATGCTCTCTTTGGAATCTCATCTTTCTAAAGTTTTGTTGGGCTCCAAAGAAGAAAGGGGGAGGTGGGGGGGTGGGAAAGTAGGTCGACATATAGAAAATCAAGAAAAAAAGGTGTCCTGGGTTAGTCAAGCCCACCAACTTGCTAACATTGTCATCATGTTTGTGACGCCTTACATACTTCAATGTCCTGATGTATCCTCTGTGCGGGCAGGAGACTCCTTACATTACAACTATTACCTTACGCCAGTCTCAAGAGCCTAAGACAACCCTTTACTAATAAGACTACACTCAGGCAAAACAGAACCTCATCACAAACTCTGTCTTTACAACCCTGGAAAGGTCAATGAATGGGGAAAAAAGAGTTTAAGCTTTTTAAGAGGATATACAAAATATCGATAGGAGTTAAGTACACAGAGGTGAGCACCCCGTTCAAAACAGTAACAAAAACATGAACCGCACCCCCATGAACTCTCCCGCAAGGTTGCTACCTCGGCTCGCTCTCGCGGGTCAAGCAGTTGAGGATTTTAGTTAGCTGTCTTACTGCCCATGGCTGCCACGCAAATGAGCTTAAACTCATCTGGGTTCAAGAATCCACCTGACACGGTTTCAAATGTATTTGAGACACCATTGACAGTGTTCACCTGGTCTTTTTATTGCCTTGTTTAATCTATATACTTCATTGGTTCTGCCTGTAAATTGTGGCCAGAAACAATCCTGACTTAAATACAGGTTCTCACTTGCTCAATGGACAGGCAGATTGAGCGTGGACCCATTCCACGGTGGACTTGCCATAGAAAAACAACGAAAAAAAGCAAGCGGGAGGGACCTGATGGGTTGCTTGTTCCAGTGCCCTGCTGTCAGAGGAAACCATACCACACAGTCCTTTCCAGAAGCTGATTAAACACCACCTCAAAGTTTTAAAACTTCTTGCCTCTTCCACCTCATTTCTCCAACTGTCAGAAACCTTCTCATTCCAAATCCCATGCAGAATTGACAGAGCTTCATTCCAACACAGCCGCCATACCCTGTACTTCCATATTTCTGAATCTTATGGTACAGGTTTCCTTAAGCCTGGCTCAAATTCCTATCAGAAAAGTAACCTCATGTGAAGTCCAACCTTCAGAAGACAGGGAAACAGAAACACAACAACAAAGCTTAAAACCAAACTAAAACATGCTGCTCCACGTCCACATACTTTCACACATTCATTGTTTTCTTTCATTCCCTCTCCTCCTAGCTGAAATCTGGAGTGTTTTTGCCCAAGGGTGAAAAAGCAAGCACAACTCTACACCATACAGCTACTGATTGCTCTTTTGTAATGATCAGGAAGTTTCAACACAATTTGTATTCATCAGCTGAAAATTAGGTCACAATATAGAAGTTTCGTTTCTCACCTGCCACAGCGGAGCATTAAGCTGATGAATAACCACATTCATTTGATTGTTCCTTGCAAAGGCCACAATAGCATCGTTGCCAGCAAAGGTACCGGGCTTGGCCAAATTGGTAACTAAAGGAAAAAACATCCAGAAGAGTTGGAAACCTAGTTTCTGGCAGTTCCAGAAGCACTGGAGGGATAGTGAGTAACAAAAATTCATCACAAGCCCAAGAAATTCCGGAAAGAAAATCCCAACTGTGAAACAGTGACTGCTGAAGCAAAAATTTGGCAGGGACAGAAGTTAATGAGTCTTAAATGACCACAGAAACCTCTAAAAAATGCAGTACACCCTTAGATTATGCAAGGCCATCAGCTCTGTGTTAGCTCAGAAGGAAGGAGTGCCACATACTAAAGGCCCAAACCACTTTCATGCATCACCTGCATGGTACTTGGCACATCCTCGAAGCTTTCAGAACAAAGGCTGTATTTTTGTCTGCTTTGGATCTTCCCCTGTGTTACCACCATGAAATATCAAGTGTCAAGGAGAAGAAGAAACCCAAAGAAATCAGCCACTTGACACTCACCAGCATTCAAGAAGAACTAGGCAATTTTTGCAAGTTCCTTTTGAAAACATCAAATTTTAACTTCTTGGCTTTTTTTGCCTCTCTTTCCTTCTCCAATTTTTTCTTAAATTTAAACTTATTTCCAACACCGATTTAATACAAGTTTAATAGCTCATCATTCTATGGAACAGACAGAAAGGTACACTCACAGTTTCTAAACTAAAGAGAAGCCCTAACATAGTCTTGGAATAAGGAACTGTTTAGTAAGAAGATATGCTTAATGAGACGTAAACACATTAAGCAGTAACCCTTCCACTAGTATCCCATGGAGACCATACCGTGTTTCTCAAAGGGTACATCATCCTCCACAAAAGGCTCAAAATCCTCCCGCTGCTTTATCATGTAATCCACTGTTTCCTGGCGATGTCTGAGGTGGTTCCGCGAGTGCCCCTCAAGCTGATCACCAAGGGCCCGAAACAAACAATTGCTACCGAAAGAGAAACCACCAGTTAGCGTGTGTGAAACATAGCTAACATACACCATTAAACCAACAACTGGCGTAGCAGCAAAAAGATACAGTGATAAAAGGAAAGTATTTGTGCTCCTTCTGCCCAGTTAAGTTCAACAAGGATATGAATGTGAAGTAGCACCTATTCCCTGTACTTTAAATGGCTGCTGCTACTAGAATTGCTGGTAAGAACATAAGGTTTTGAGTGAACATGTCTACAGCTCCAAAAGGGTAAGTCAAGCATGGTAAGACTGCTAGGCCAAACTGTCTTAAACTGACAAAAGACGTAATGCGACAAAGGACAACTCAATGATCTACCAAGCAGTTTCTCAGCAGACATCTAACACCTCTTTCACCCAATACTGATGGTCCTTCCTACGCTCTGCTCAGCAGACCAGGGGAGCCCTTAGCCCCGCCAGGGACCAGGCCTGGGTCCAGCAGAGCCCTCAGCACCCCCGGGGACCAGGCCCTGCACACCCACAAAGCAGAGCCCTCTGATCCCTGTGGGCTCCAGCGGGGAAGCCCCCATCCCTGCGGAGCACTAGCTCCACTCAGCCACGAGGGGAAGGCCCTCAGCTCCCGGGGACACAGGCTGCCCACCCGCCGACGGAGGAGAAGGCTCCCGGGGGCAGGAGGCCGGCGCTCACCCATCGCCCGGCACCTCCCGCAGCTTGAGGCCGAGGGCTCGCAGCTGCCGGGCGAGGCCCCCGCCACCCGGTGCGGGGTCGGGAGCCGGTCCGGCGGAGGGCTGCCGGGGCCGCCGCACCTTCCTGGCTCCGGCGGCGGGCCGGGCCTTAGCCGCCTGCTTGCGGGACATCCCCGCCGGGCGCCACCGCGCCTGCGCCGCCGGGCGCCCCTCACGTGAGCGCGGCACCATCGAGAGCAGCGCGGAGCGGCCGGAGCGCCGCCGCTCTAGCCCGCCCCAGGCGGATTCCTCCAGGAGGAGGAGGAAGGCAGGTGGGAGCAGGGGGTCCCGGGAGGGAAACTGAGGCTAGGGGAAGCGGAGGGCTTTAGGGATCAAAGGCAATGGGAGCTGTGAAGGGAAGAAGCGTGCAGGAATCAGCTGGGAGAAGGGGGATCGGTGGGGAGGAGGCTGGGAGCCTGCAGCGAGCATCATTGATACGGTACCAAAATGCTTTGCCCGAGATCGCCGCGTTCCGCGCCTCATTAGCTTCCACTGTGAATTACACTCTGTCCAGGGGCTTTTTCCTCGGGGCACGGCCACAGGCTCCGGTGCCTCTCCCAGCAGCCCCAGCACAGCCCCAGCTGACCACCATGACCCCTGGCCGCTGCTTTGGCCACCCTCTCCCGTCACACGCCAGGGCGAGTTACTGCAGACAGTAACCATTCCACACCAGATCCACGCTCCGGGGTGAGCTGAAAAGGAAAGGACCCGCGAGGTGGCACCACGAGAACGTGGCTGACAGCTGCCACGGGAGAGCTGAAACTGTGAAAATTAATTAAATTAATATGTGTAATATGCTGAAGCTTAGTGTCCCATTTCCCCAGGCACGGAGGGAAACTCCTCCAGACCGCAGAAGGGGGCTGGTGACTCAGTGACTCGGCCAGAGTATGGATTTTGGGGGATGATTCCCTGCTGTCCTGGTGCCACTCTTCCCACAGCAACCACAGAGGCCATCCGCAGCTGCCCCCCCTCCCCGTTGCTGCCCCCTCCATCTATTCTCTCCCTCTACTCTGCTTTTCCTCGCCCTACTTTTCTCTGCAGGTATCGCAACAGAATCTGCCTGGTGCTGCCAGTCGGATTTATGCCCAATTCCTAGCAGTCTCAGTTCAGAAGGTGCAGCCAAATGGTTTCACGATGCACGCTAAGGAAACACTCCAAATTTGGGAACAGCCCCTGAGATAACGAGTGAATCAACTCCCTTGGCAGGAATATTACAGACGTGCCACGAAAGCATGTCGTAGTCTAACAAGGCAAGATAAAAATCACCAGGCAGGATTCTCCTGCGAGGTGTTTCAGATCACAAAAGGCACCATCCACTGCAGCTTTATTCACCACAGAACAACCTCCTTTTCCACCTCAGCGTAAGAAACTCCTTGGCACCCCAAATGACGTGGTGTAAATCTGAAGGCGACCTCTCTGCTTCACCCGTACTTACGCTGGGTAACAGGGGATACAGTGAGAGGCTTCACATCAAGATAAATTTTTTTAAGTTCCTCTTGTTCAGAGTCACAACAATCTGAAAGAGAGGAAGAAGCTCACAGGACTATCACCAGCACCTTCTCAGATGTTTTGAATAGTATTGTGCTCAAAGCCCTATGGCAAGCAAGGATTTTACTCTGAAATGACATGACTACACTTTTATATCCATATCCTGTCATAAACAAGTCCATAAGAAACATTCCATAGAAACATATTTTCTTATGCAAACACACTAAAAGCAGGAAAACAAGATGAGTATATAAACTGACTGCAAATGATTAATGAAACAGTAATTAGCCTAAGTAGTGTTAAAGGGCTATAAGCAATTCAGTTAAGTATAACCTGCATGCAAGCCAGTGAACATCACTCGTGACACCAAGGACAAAACTGAGTCAAAATTAGGGCAAGTCCTCTGACACTTGGCTGAAAATTTCATCAATGGAGGACAACGACAAAGACATATTTTTAATCCACTACGACCAATAAAAATTGGGCAGGGAGATGACACGCTCGCTGAACAGCAGTGCTGAAACCACAGCAAATTGCACGGTTGCAGCCTCCTGAGCCCCCACACTAGATCACGCATCCTCCCCTGGGGTCCCCGATCCACGTGGCAGTAAAGCACAGCCCAGGAAAGCATAAGGGCCTTTCTGAAGCACGAGGACCTCGGCTTTCCCCTTCCCTCAAGCGATTTGTCCTAGCTGCTGACACACATCTGCAGCAAGACAATTATGCCTCTGAAGCAGCTCCGAGTTTCCAGAGCACACAGTCGGAAGGCACGCAAAAATCACTCCCACCCATTGTCAGAAGACAGCACATGGATACAGAGGCATGGATTCATCCCACCTCCTTTTAAACTTGAAGTTAGGAGTGTTGCCCCTCTTGGTGTCTGTTCCAGCTTCCCAACATTGGCAGGACAGTTTCATACTGTTCTAATAATCAAGAATCAGTAATTTTATAAGACATTTCCATTTTGGACATGGGAACTGACAGACCAAATTTGAAACTGCTAAAACACTGTGAAAATGGCAGGTTTCTCTTCCACTTTCCCAGAACTTTTTAACAGCATTAACTTCCTAATAAAGAGGTATGTGAAATGCAATAGAAAATTCTCCTATTTTTAAACATAAAAGAACCCGCTTCCAGGTGTTCTTGCACTTCAAGTACAAGTACCACTTCTGCAACTGAAAGATCTTCAGACTCCTAAAATTTGGGGTCACCCCAAAGTCCATCAAACACTGCAATACGCCACATCAGCAGAAATGTAGCAGGAACGCCTACTTTTACGGTTTGCTTACAACAAACCTACTATTTCTCAGCAAAGAAGAACAAGCTCTTCCCCCCATCATCAGCAAGTTCATGAGATTAGAGTCTTCCTGAACTCCTTGCCCTCCTAAATTGCAGTTATTTCATTTATTTCTGTTGCTTTTGTTGGAGGGAGGGGCTGGCACATGGTAACACAGACAGCTTGAGCATTCAGGTGCATGTGAGGCTACTGACTTGGTACTGCCTGTCTTCTACGGGTAATGCTGACTTAGTCCGTCTTTCTGGAGTTAGTGAACCTTCCTTTTCCACCTTCCTTCCTTCCACAGGATTCTTCCTGACAAACCACCATCTGTATTTTACCCCTCAAATAAGAAGGTAGGAAGAAATTAAGAGACTGAGGGATTTTGTTCAGGCATATATTTTTTTTTCCAGACGAGATGAACATTCACAAAACCACCTAACAGAAGGGCGTTCCTGAGTGCATGAGGTTGTCCTTCGAACACTACAAAAAAGAAAATGGTGCTACCAAGACACTAACCTTGCTCTTGATCTCCAGCTCTCTCTCATGGACTGTGTAAGACCCTAAGTCATGCTTCAATTCACACCTGGAAGCCCACTGATGACTGAAACCAACAGGTACTCTCCTAGGATAAAAGAGTTGATAATAATCAGACATTTAATGCTCAACATTAATAATCTCATTCTTTACTTTGTGCTGTAGGGTACCAGCTCGAGGGTAGTGAGTATTGCTAAAGCAAGAGCAGACTTCCTAGCCAGAGCTCCCAAAACTGGTGATACTTATGCTCTCTCTAATCAAAGTACTGCACCCAATACACCAGTGTTAATACCAGATAATTCCTCTGAATCTGTTGCTGTCCAGCAAATAAGTGTTTAGAGACCAGTGAAATTGCTTTCAACAAATAAAGTACTAATTTAATAATAATGGTAGTGCCTGGCTACCACAGTGAAGAAAGCTGCAGTCTGTTAACGCCATGGGGTCTGCTTCCGGACAGAAGTTGCTCAGTGATATTATCAGCCATTGTAAAACATCTTGGCCGTGAAGTTAATGATTAACTCAGGTCCCCATCTCATAAAAGCACCGTATTGTAAGAGCACAACACGCTTAAAGCTAGCTGTCACTAATCAATCATGCATATAACAGGAATAAAGCAACACATATAAGGAGCCAGAAACTCAGAAAATCCTTCAGCTAAGGGAAGACAAACCGCACTGAGGTTTATCTCCATGGAGAAATCCACTGACAAGCCAAACAGTGGAAACAGCTCGACAGCTCCTGGATTACCTCAGGCCGACAAGGACAGTCCTGTGATCGCTGCAGAAGGTGCTGCAGAAATGAGCAGAGCAGGACCCCTAACCGAAAACGCTGCCAATGTGAAGGGACTGGGATTTATGGAAGAACATCTTAAAAAAATTGAAACACCTTCAGGCACAGAGCAAGACGGTCCTGATGCCATTAACCCAGCAATTTCTGAAAGAGACTGCCCAAACGCAAAGCCTCTTGTTATGCTAACGAACATAAACCCTTCTGAAGCATGCAGTTTTGAAATGAACCACCAGTGTCCAACCACAACGTCTATTGATACGGACTGCCTAGTCTGCTTCAACAAGTACGATATTTACAGAGTACCAAAGCTCCTGGACTGCCAGCATGCCTTCTGTGCAGTCTGCCTCAAGCTCATCCTCAGGAAAGAAGAGAGTACCTGGATCATCACCTGCCCCCTGTGCAGAAAAGCCACTTTTGTGTCAGGAGGACTCATCCGCACGCTTCAAAATAAAGAAGACATCATGGAGCACTTGGAAAACCCAGATTCAAACCCTGAGGTACACATCTCAGCCATAGGGCTGGACAAAAATAGCTGGACTCTGACCAGCCAAGATGTTTTACACGGAGATGAAAATGTTCCAGCGGACAACAGACTGGCGATCCAGAGACTAGTGCTGCTCCTGCTGCTTGTGGTCATTCTCACTATCCTCATCCTCCCATTCATATACTCTGGGCTGATAAAATGGGTAATTTGTCTCATGCTGACTTTGGGGTTGGTCCTGTCTATGGTGCTTTGCTGCACTCCTAAATTCTACTGGAGGTGTAACAGGGACTCGCTCACCTCCTGCCGCAAGGAGACTCACATTGCTGCCATCGCCTGAAACAATAACCTGCGCTGCTGAGAGAGAATGGACCAGTCCTGCCTGCAAAGCTGCATCCTAGGCGCGCCAGTCAGTTACTGGACTTTGAAAGCAATCATTCACGCAATAAATTCAACAGGTGCCTAAATTGGCCCAATAGCAATGAGTTGTTAAATTTCATTACTGGAAACATAGTCAAATATTTATATGTTGGTGTATACAAGATAAAAATTGTAGGCTTTCCATACAATTTTTATCCCAGACTAATAATTTTGTTGGTTTGCTTTTGTCATTTTGCTCTTCTCCATGTCATTTCCTGATTAGCACTTCAGAACATTATCTGAAACTCCTGACAGATATGTCCTGTGAAAATCCTGTGGTTGTGTTTTCCTGGTCTCTTAACACACGTACACCTTTTCTTGTGACAATGTGGGGAAATGAGACTGCTAAATTTAGCCTAGCCTCAGTGGAAGAGAGTAGTTTTAACCCAGATTATCACTTAATCCCTATCACTGCCCAAATGGTTGTTGGTAGGGACAGGAAAGGGACTGGGAAAAGGGGATGTCAGTTGATGCCATTTTAAGTTACACACAAAACTGGAGAGGAGAAGGCAAAATCAACACTCCTGATCTTGAGTCTGTGGCTTGCAAAGGGTAAGGCTCTTAGAAGTTCATGACCCTTCAATATTCCCCATGTTATTTAGCACAGAAATGGTTCCTCTCACCTGAATTCCTTTATCTGGCTACCTGTACCACCTCTCTTCTTGCCCTCTTCATGTTAGGTTCAACATTGCCCCTGGAGATGCTTATAGAGATAAACAGAAACCTGTCAATTGTTACGCCATACCACATCTGCTATTTTTACATGGAATGTGTCCATTAAAGTTCAGTAATATTAATTACTCATTGACTTCTGTGTTTCAATTCCTCACTGACAATTCACATCAAAACATTTCAGTTTCCTCATTGACAGGAACTACAGCTGAGAAAACATATTAGGGAGTCTGCACAATTGAGCTGGTGAGTAAAGCAAAGCAGTAATGTGTTGGATTTTTTTTCCTTTATTTAAAAAAATACTTAGTTGCTAACAGAATACCCTATAACCCAACTAAAATTAAATTGGAAAAAATCAGGAGTTTGCTCTAGTTAAGTTACATTTTTAAGAGCACCATGGATCTCAGGAGACCTTGGATCAGGCCTGGGGTAAATATTTGTGTTCGATAAGAATGGAAACTGATGTACTCCAGTTGCTCAGTATATAAATATACATAGTGTCTCACCAGCAGATAAAACAGATTAGACTAAGAGGGGAAGGAGCTGTTCTCCTCCTAGGGTCTTGGAAAAAAACAGGTCTGTTTTCTGCCCCAAAACACAAACCTTCAAGGGAAATAAATGCTTTGGGTTTTCTCATATATTTGGACAGCAACTGGCTTATTGCAGAGTACATATATAGTAACATTTGCTAATATCCAACCAGAAAAAAGCTTTTCAATTGGGAAAAGGCAGGTAGCTTTAAATCCAAATACTGTATTATTCCAAATACAAAGACTGGAACAGTTATTCAGCTTTACTGAAAATAATTTTAGAAACTCTTGGCAGGTCTTTCAGCTCATAGACAATTTTCTTGTCGAGTTCCCTTCACCAGCACTAGTGGGTGACTGGTACTGTAAAGGTTTGTAACAATTCGTATTGGCCTGAACGTAGTGTGCATGAATGCATCAGAGTAAGCTAGAAGCGTTAAAGGAAGATCATGTGCTAATTGCTACACTGGTCTCATTCAAACAACCAGATAGCAGGAAGAAACAGACTGTCCTAAAGATAAGATGGCAAAGATGAACTGGACTAGAGCCATAACATTATCCCAACTGGTGGAGGAAAAAAAACCCAACAACAAAAAAGATAAAACTTGGGGAATTTTGCCTGAGGGAAGAGACCAAGCAAAATATCAAACAACTCCAGAAGGGTGTATACATTGAACTCAGTATCAGTTTGTCATTGTCAGTCCAGAAATATAATTAATAGACGTAACAAAATGAAATATAATGAAGAATATAGAGGCAGCATCCCTTGTCCTTGTATCACTCACAATGGAGCTGGCCAGCCCATGTGGCCTTGCCAGCCCATGTGTGTGAACAAATGAAATCAGAGAATTAATGTAAACGGGAAAAATCCATTTGTTATATACCCTGTCCTTCCAAAAGGGTGCATTCAAGTTCTTTTACACTAATTTCTCCAGTGCCAAAAAGAAAAAAGGCCAACAAAAAAGGGCTTCCCTCAAGGCGGTATACAGCAGCAAGAAGGAAGCGCATGCGCTGTTGGCTACCAGTGAGAGATTGGCCCACTGAAAAAACCCCTATGGATCCATACAGTAAGATTAGCAGCCATGGAACTCCAGGTTTCCATCCCAACTGCTTTGCATCAGCAGCTTCCAAGCTTGCATTCAGCAGTTCAACTGAAACATTTCTTTAGCCTTTGAGAGCCACTAACAATCAGCTGATTCAGAGTTCATGGATGTTGGTGGAAGTCATTAGGTCCTAGAACCTGATATCTTTATAACAGCTGTGATTCTCATCTGACAAGATAAGGCTCCATGACAACGTAAACCTCTGAAGCAGCAACTGAGTTTATGGAGAAAAGGCCAACAGAAATGTATTCCCATTCCAAAATGGAAAGGATTTTTTTGTACTCAGATTTAATTCATGCCAGTATTCCTGGAAAGAAAGTTTCAGCTCTGAACTACGTTGCCCTGCTTACCTTACCTAGCTGGCTCCCAATTTCAGAGAGTGATTAGGTTAACACACCACAGCCTGAAAGAGAGAGGTTCATAATGAGAAATGGGCCCAGGCAGTAGTACTCAGCTGTACCCAAGAAACTGCATAAATATCTGAGAATTGGGATTTACAAAGACAGAATCCCATTGAGGCATTAAGAGCATCATAAGACCCAACATCAGTATTTAAAGGCTATAGTCTGTATAGACAGAATCCTGGACCAGAAGCATCAAAGGTACTTTGTTTAACAACGAATGTACACAAGTGAGTTTCAATTAAAAAATACATCTATCTTTTTGTCATGCTGTGCTTCTGCACTGCCCCTCTGCCCACAGGACCCTTCCCAATGCCACAACTTTTCCTATCCCAATCCCTTTCCAGGCTTCTCTTCAACAAACAGCACCTCCATCAACCACCACAGTCACTAGTTACTTATGTAAGAGTGAGACAGGTGCCTGAAAAATTCAGAGTGTAGGTGTTCTAAATTACTGTTAGATGTAGAAGTCTCACTTTATCTGCAGAACTTTAAATTATCCATAATTTTGCTGGCTTTGATTACTATTAAACTATATAATGAGATCCCAAGTTTACAACATCTGGTAAAACTCACTCCTAATTGTCATTCCACTCAACTTCGGTTTTGGTCCACTTTTAACAGCTCTTCTGCATTACCACACAAATAGGCAAAAATAAACATGGAATAAATAAGACATTTCACACCTCCACACCGCTCAGATTCAGTACAAACAGAACTTTAGGTCCTCAAACACAGAACTGGCAAATCTACAAGAAACTAATTTGCAGATCTTGCTCTGAGAAGATCTCCACAGATTTATGCCCAGGTGATTCCTTACTTGTTGTGAACCATTTGCAACTTGTCTGTTGTGTTGTGCAGTTACTCAAGTGAGGTAAAGTCACAGGTGAAGCAGATACCTTCTGCACCCTAACTGGGAATCAACAGAACTCGCCTTTTGAACTTTAGTGTCATATTTAATGACTACATGATGATGCTGAAAATACCTATATTTAACATGAGTACTTGTGCAAGTACACTTGAGGGGGGTGTCTAACATTAGTACCATGCAATCAGGACAAGACTTTGGCCAAAGAAAAATCATCTTTTAAACAGAATTGGTACCCAGCTTATTTTAAAAATGTATTTATAAGTCAGTCCCACATAGCATGTTTTAAAGTACGTATCAGTTACCCCAGATACCAAGCAACCAAAACCAGTTTTGCTTTTGTGAAATGTGGCTATACACAAAAACTGCTCTCTCCCCCCTGAAAAATACCGATTTCTCTGAGGATGACTATGCACTGCACTTAGGGTTCCAGCTGGAGACTGCTTTCGCAGCAAATGCATTTCTTAAACCCCCAAAACACAACGCAAAAGCATTACGCTTGGATAGCTGAACTAACTCCAAAGTATTCGGATTTCTGCAAGGCCAAATAACCAGAGTGACACAAAACCTCTGGAGGTGACTGTGTCAGTAACCCTGCTGCTATCAGCAATATGTACATGGCCCTTACATTGGTCTGATGAGTGCATATATACACACACACTTCAGCTTCTGTTCCTATGGCTTTGGGATCCCACCCAGTAATACAGCACAAAATTCAAGACTCCACTAAAGCTTTAGTTTTCCTCAGGGTAACCCCCAGCGACACCAACCTGTCCTGTGTGGAGATGGCAGAGAACTCCTGGGGTAGGAACCTGAGAGCAGCTTCACGAAACTCACATGCCTACTTCTCTGATGGAGAGGTTCTCACAGGGGGGAAAAGGGCTTTAGGACTGGAAGGACTTGAGGGAAAAAAAAGAGCGAAAGGGCTGGTACCCAGGTAGGCCTGAACCCCCTGCGAGCCACCAATGCGGCGTACAAGGCCCAAGACCGCAGATAAAGGCGGGCAGCGAGGGCAAAAGCCGCTATACCCATCTCACGGTGGAGATGCGCCTCCCACCACGCCCGCGAAGGAGCCGGCAGCCGGGAAAGGGTCGGCCCGGGGCTGGCTGTCGGCTCGCCGCCACCATCACCTCAGCCCGGCGCGCCTCCCAGCTCGGCTCCGCAAACTGAGCGCCGCGCTACGCCAGTCGCGTAGGCGAGCCGCCGCCCGTCTGCCATACGCACATTGCGCAGCAGTGGTGGGACGGGCAGGAAGCGGAAGACAGCGGCGGCTGCTGCTCTTTGAGGCCGGGCCGGCGGCAGGTCGGAGTCGGGCTGGGAGAGGTGGGGAGAGGGGCTGCTAACGGCTGGGGTGGGGCTGAGGGGGAGGCCGGGCCCTCTCCTTAGGCGGGACCCCTCTCCTCAGATGGGACCCCTCTCCTCAGGTCACTCTCCGAGGAGACTGCTTTCCTCAGTGGTTGTCAAAAGTGCTACTTTCTGTTAAAAAAAAAAAAAAAAGCTTGTATTCTAGCAGCAGAGATGTCAGCCACACAGGATTTGTGGTAGAAGTGAATATCGGCAGCTGTGGAGGTGTTGGTCCTCACAGCTTTCCCAGCTGAGGTGTTTCCCTCACATTTTCCCACTAGTGATTTCTCCCTGCTGGCCTCATCCCTCTTGGCGGCTTTGCCACCTTCTGTGTAATGAAATTGCTTCTCTGGCGCTGCTGCTACAAGCATCTGGATTAACCGAATCACACGCACTCTGTTTTGCAACTAGTTAAGCTTTTAGCTTTTCCCCATCCCCTCCGTCTCTGAGCCCTGTTTTACATTTAGCATGCATCTCTGCAGTGGCCATCTGTATCACATTCATGTGTTTTTGCAGCAAGATGTGATTTTTATCCAGGACTGAATTAATTGCATTCTGTGTTCGTACTTCATATCTATGGATTAATATCACATGGTGCTGCCAGCATGTGAGCACGTGTGTGGCTCTGGAGTCCCATGCAGGTCCCCAAGAAGACTTGCCCAAATACTTCCACAGTCTGTTGTGTCCGATGCTTAACCGCAGTTCAGCTGTGCTGTCCTTCAGTGTGCCTCGCTAAGGGACTTTTTGGCCAGCCCCATCTGAATAATTATCTACAGCTAGTTATCTGAAGTGAATGAGATGCCTTGTTAACTTTTGAGGGTCTTGGAGATTAACACATCAGCGGTTTGGCCATTTTTGTCATAGTTTTGGACAAATGCAATGCCAGCATCTCTGTATTTCTCCTTCCAGCAGCAGGGAGCACATGTGTATTGTACAGTTTTAGATTAGGATTATCTTTAGGGTTGTCTTTCTGCTTTCCAAATAGGACTGTGGGAGCCACTATATAAAACACACCACCTGTCAAGAAAACAAAGGGCTTTGTGTGAAAAGTGAGCACTGGAAGTGATAAAAAAGTGTCTCTTTCAAGTGATGGTTCAGATTATGGCAATGCTATTGATTGCTGAATCACATTGTTCAAGACAGAGATGTGAATTCCAGTGCCACAAGCTGTAAATAACTTTTGAGTTACATTTCTAGCTCTCAATTCCCTCCTCTTGAATTTAGTGGCAGAACTTCTTGGCCCAAGGCTTCTTCACTGAATCACAATTGCCCTTTTTTTATGCTGCATGTCTGAAAACCCAAACCCATTATTTCCTAGGCATTTATGAAGAAATAGATACCTGTGTATGTATCTTTTTGATATACTTGATACATTTGATGTACATTGAGCATACTGATCAGAGAACCTTCAAAGTCTTTCAAAACTTTCTCTGGGTGTTTTAGATGGTCAGCATTGTGAATTATTTGTTGCATAATAGCAATAAAGTTGCATGCAAGAAGCCACTATAGTGTCGCTCCACAATTGGTCATATATTTTGTGTTATTGGGAAACAAGGTTAAACAGCTGTACTGTTTTTGGATCCTTTTTAGCTGCTTTGCTTTTCATATGAGTCTGTGTTAACAAATCAATAAATCTATCACAGCAGGGAGGGGCATTTTATTTTCAGTGTTGTCTCTATAATAAGCTCACAGGTCTGTGTCCAGAGGTGACCAGACGTTCCAAGTAATTGTTTGCAAAGTTATTGAAACTTTAAACTGGGTTATTTATCTAACTTGTAAATTAGATTATTTCTGGGCAAATTGGTCCATAAGTCTGGATGTTTTAGGAAGATCAGAGCCTAGTGAGTGATGTGAAATGGATTTTCATGGTCCAAATGAGGGCTTTGGAGCTGCTGAGGTAATTAAAAAACAGTCTTGGGATTTTGTTAGAAAGTTCTGGAAAGCACAGAGGCACATCCTGCACCACCTTTACAGCTGCACTTCAGCAAGCACAAATGCTGCTGTGTGTTGAGGTTGGTGCTGGGGCTGAGACTGATCCCAGGTACCTGCTCTCCCTAGGGAAGCGTAATCCAGCCCTTCCCTTCTCTGGATGGTACGGAAATAACAGTTAGTTTATTCCTGCGGACTTTGTGCTCCCATGTTGCTGGAATGTGATGTTTCCATGGAAACACACCGAGATGCCTTAGACCCGTGTGCTCAAGCCACTGACATGCCAGGAGGTACCTGTTGCAGGGGGGCTGAGCTCCTTCAGGGAGAGAGATGCAAGTTTTGATAACCATCAGCCCTCAAGTGATGAGTTTTCTTTGCATTTATGTATCAGCAGTTAAATAGCGCAAGCTTGAGCAATGCAAATCACTTTGAATAAATTTCTGAGCGGAAGGCAAGACAGACACCTTTCCTGGAAGACCATGACAGACAGCACCCAGATAAAAAAATCTCTTTAAAAAGAGCTACTCCTGTGCTGCATTTATTTCTTTGAGGACTCTTAAAACAATCCCATAAATGGTCTCTGCATCCTCTGAGATTCAGCTGTAGTGTCATGGGCTCCTAATTTCTACTTAGCCACTTTCTTTTCTTCAGGGCTCAGAAAAAAAGGAAACATTTAAATATGAAGTATATCATGAAATAGGTGATTTGAGCCCCGTAGAAACCAACTGAATCTTGATGAAGTCAGTAGAAATGTCAGGTGATGTAGGTGAGCTTTGGAGCAGATTGTTACCCACGTTGAATTGTGAAATGAGCTGTTGTCACATCTCTCTGGTTTCAGTCATCTTGTCAGCTGCTTGTATAATCAGAGGAGCTCCGGGGCAGCGGTTGTAAGCCATTCAGTTGGAAGCATGCACATCTGCACTCTAAAAAATAATATTTTGGCCCAGCTCTAGGTCCATGCAACGCAGGGATTTTATGTTTGGGGAAAAAGCAGTGGCAGGTTGTATAAAGAAGAAAATGTTACAAGCAAAGCCTAGCAATGTCCATGGGACACGCTAAAAATCGTTCTCATCAGAGGCTGCAGCTAGACTCAACTTTCTTAATGCAAAATAAACAGAGAAGTGATTTGGACTGAGGATGAGAGGCAAATTATTTCCCAGGCAGCTGTACTGGTCCCTGCACCAGGTGCAGAGCTTTTATTCTACACGCTATTTTTGCAGTAAACATGTGAATGATATGCCTGACTGGAGCTCAGTCTCTGCATCTTGAAGAGGACTTCTTTCATTCTTTGAAATATTGTTGGCTCATTTTGTGCAAAACTTTTGAGAATTGGTGAAGAGGAAGTCTCCTGTTGTCTTCTATGGTCACAGCACCATGTTGTGGGGGGATACACAAGCTGGACCTTGGCAGACTTGTCTTAATACTGACAGCAAGTGTGACAGTGAAAAATCAACGGCGATTTGTCTCCTTGCTTCCTGGTTTCCAGCTGTTTATTGGATCGTTTTTTTTCTTCTGCTTTTTCCTCTTTGAACTTGCAGGTAAAAATGGCTGCAGAAGAGAAGTGGAAAGGTTGCACTTCGAAACAGCATAGCGAGGCTGAACAGGCAGGTGAAAAAGAACCGTGTGTGCTTCTGGGCCAGCAGCTGGGTGAACCGGGAAGATTTGCTTATGCGGCACTTTGTGGGATATCCCTAGCATCGCTGTTCCCTGAAGAAGAGCAAAGGTACTACACGGGGTGGCAGGGGGTGAGCAAAGGAGGTGGCTTTTGGGCAGCAGCTCAGATGGAGCTGGTATCAGACTCTGGATGGGGTCTTCTGAAGTTAGGGGAGTGGAAGATCCTTTTGACATTTTCTTAATGTGTTTTCTTAAATGTACTGACTTTCTTACACCTTTTAAGACTTCTATACTTAAGCACAAATTGCATCCCTTAATACTGCAGAGTTCACAGCCTGCATTGAAGTAAGGTCTGGCCCCATTCAGATTGCTCGCTTGTTTTTTTAGCCAGCTTGTGTAGCAACTCAACTTCTGCCGACTTCTTGCAATGCTTTGCTTTTTGTGTGAACAGTAACAGATTAACATTTGAAACTTTCACAGCTTGTGAAAGTACCCAGTTACAGAGCCTAAACTGTGACTGTTGCCTTACAGCTCCTTCAGGATGGAATTCATTGAGGGCTTTGTGAAATGGCTGGACCTGCCCGATGCTGTCTTACCCGCCATGACAGCATTTGCTAGTGGCTTAGGAGGTGAGGGCACAGAAACTTTTGCCCAGATTTTGCTGAAGGATCCCACCTTGAAAGAAAATCCAGTTGTCATTACCCAAGTAAGTTCATACGCTCCCCTCACCCTTGTTTGCTTTTGCAGGAGAGATTTGTCATACGTGTCTGTTTGCAACGGAGGTTCTGTTTGTACAGTCAGGAATGTAAAATTAATATTTCTGATATGCATATATTTCTGAGCAGCTGTGTGGGTGACTGGTGGTCTCTCTATCCATAAACAGCTTGTGGAAGTGATGAACACGAGGCATGGTTGCTGTCTGTTGAATTAATGTTTTGTGTGTTTGATGCTTTCACTCTACAGAACAAAGAACTGTTAAACTTTTTATTTGACTGTATTATTGCAGTGGGTTTGATTCATATGTGTGTTTTACAGATTTTGGTGAAACACTGAACATGATAGACCTGATTTTAATTTGCTTAAAAGCCTCTTTACCGTAGCTGCAATACAAAACACCTCTACATACATGCTCCAAACAGCACAGTTCCCAGAGTCAGCTTTTACTGGAAGGCAATAAGTTATTGTGACTTTATTTTCTTTCACCAAGGAAGTATTAATGAGACTGGAACTCCATAACGTTCTGATGTAAAAGCTGACATAGAGATAAAAAAGGTGAAGCATTTCGGTGGCGTTCACCTTTGCTGCAGAGTCTCAGCTGGGGAAGATATCTGCTCATCCAGCCACACATTATGCTGTGCAGGGCAAAGAGCACGGTAGGCTACCACTGATGCCACACGTAACGTGGCCACTGTCACCTCGCACCCTACGCCGTATGCTGCACACAAGGGAACAGCGAGACATCCTTTGTGCAGACAGTGCTCTTGTATTGAGTAACAGCACACACTCACCTTTAGCAATGGCCTGACAGAAGAGGAGATGTGAGAACACAACTGCGTAAGGAAAGATATGATAGGAGTGAACTTCCTTGGTCATCGTGACCAGCTCCCATTATCTCAGCCATCTTTCCTGTCTCCTAGTCAGTCCATAAAAGGGTTCAGAGGATCTGCTCCAAACATCCAAATGTTACAATGCTCAAAGTCCTGTAACAGTATGAGTATAGCGACAGAGAATCATAAGTTTAATACGTTAGGACAGGTCTTCTAAAATAAAAGCAGCTGTTTTGATTTTGTTTGCTCAAAATCAATAAATCCACACTTGCTTCTTTCTGCATTTAGATGGCTTGGTGCTTCCCAGGTTATTTAACCTCATTCTCTCTGCTTCAGGATGGATTCTCTAGATTTAGGCAAGTCTTCCTGCACTGCTGCTGAGTTTATTAAGGGTGAAATTTTGGTGAAATCTAGCTTGTGCTTCCTCTGAGCATATGTTGCATAAGGGCTCCATGTGCTTTTACAAAAGTGGCTCCGAATCAGCAGGACCGCGCGGTATTTTGCTCTGATCCAGAGAACTGAGGCACTTATCACCTGGATTCAGGTGGAATACAGAAGCTGTAGATAACAATTCTTTGATTAGTTAAAAGCAAAGATCAGGAATAGCTATCAGTCTATGCCACAACATCAGTGCCTTATGCAGTCTTGTATATGAGCAAGGTGATTGATTTTGTCAAAGGAGAGAGAGAATGAAAGACTTTTGTAGAGCAAGGCAGCAGAGGCTTGCAAGGTGTGTTTGGGAAAGTCTGCTGGCATGTGGGAAATTTCAGTGTATCAAGCTGAGATCAGCTTTTTCCTTCTTACCTGAAAATAAACAAGCTACAGCACAAGCTTTGTGAATTCTTGATATGTTGATTTATGGTGCTCTTGCTTCTTCGTAATCAGCTGCTACTGACGCAACATTTACTGTTCCTATAACAACTATACACTTTAATTGCTCAGTGTGTTCAGTGGCAGGGTCCTGTTGGCACTAACACCTGCATTTTTGAATGCCCTCCATCTCAAAGGTGCTGAAGGGAGGATACATGAGGTCAGGAGATTAGAGGTGAGCTCAGCATTGATTCAATGAAAATTTGAGCCTTATGGATTATCTTTGTTTGCATTCATTGCAGATGACTAATACAGGCAAACGTTGGTTAACCAAATCCTTTAAGGACAGTAGTTATAACACACAGGCTGTGGGTGCGGTATGAGAAGGCAGTGCAACAAAAAGAGGTGAAGAAGTGATGATAGGTGACAAAATGTTGAAAGTTCTTATTATGAACAATTTTTACTTTGAATGCCCATTTTCCTGTGTCTTTCCACACACAATACAGTTTCTTCCACTGCAGTGCAGATTGGGTGCTCTCTGTTGTTGAGGAAATGGGTTTTGAACTTGCAGCAATTCATTAAAAGCTGGCAAAGACTCCGAATAAAGATTGCTTCCCTTTGTAAGGTTTCTCAGTCATATAGGTGGTAGTCTTGTGCACAGAGTTCACAGGGAGATTGAAAACTCCAGTTTCAAAATAAGACTGAAATATAACAACCGCTGCTTAGAGGAGGAAAACATACTACTTGTGAACTAATGTAACCAATGCTGATTTGAATTCAGGTGACTGCACAGCAGTATGTGCAAAGCCTAAACCAATTAGTAATAGTTGAGAATGCTAATTGGCACAGATGCCATAAAAACAGTAGTTCCAGTTTATCACCTAATTACCTGTATCCATCTGTCATCTTTTGAAATGCATGGAGGCAACTGCTTAGGCTAGATTTTTAAAAGAGGTTATTTGATATTAGGTGCCACAGATGATACTGGGCATATCGTACAGGACCTGAGTCAACACCCATGCTTCCCTTTGCAACACACAGGGAGAATTTATTGCCTACAAATCATTGCTGCATAAACCAGTAACCCTGCTCAAGAGGCTGCTTACATTAGTCCATGGAAAAGGATGGCAACAAGGTCACAAGCTTCACCCTCTTCTAGACTTCAGGCTTTTTGCTTCATCAACTTTCTGCTTGGAGCTCCCAGCCTTGGACCTTCTGGTGGGCTTTGACACCTCTGTGCCAACCCTTCCCTCTAAAACCGCAGCTGGGGAGGAGGTGATGGTGCCCACTTACCTAATTCCTGTGTAGTCACAGTACTCGGGCTTTGGGAAACCAGAGTTACATCTCTCCCTCTGCCTGTAGAGATTCACGTCTCCAGTTCCCACATCCCACCAACCAGCCTGGGGAACAGTCTGCAGCGTGTGTGCATGTACAGGGTACTAATCATGGCCGGACCTAAAGAGAAGCCTTTTTTTTTCTGCATTGTGGTGATTAGGGGAACAGAGGAGACGTGATTCAGTGACAAAAGGGTTATTCACACACTGGTGATGGAAAACCAGGATATTCCTTTTCTTGGGTGAGCGCTTTGGCCATTGAGATGCACGATGAAGGAGCAGCGATGACTGCTTTGTGCAGAGCCCAGCCCAACAGATATCTTCTAGAAATCCTTATCCCATTAGGATTTGCAGGACAGGCAAGCAAAAGAAGGCTTCGCTGTGAATAGGAACAGCCACCCAGATACTCAACAGTAGAGCTGTGTGTGTGAAAACATTAAGCAGCAGGTTCTGGGACTGTACCAGGTGAAAAAGCACCCATAGGTGGGAGTTGAGCTGCCCTAATCCTTTGGTTTTCCCAGTCTTATGCAAAAGCTCTTCTCCTTTATGAAACAGCAGATTTTTCTCAGGTTAAAATGATACTCAGAGTCCAGGCACTTAGCTTATATCTACAGTTCGCTCCTCTTCTGGTAGGAGTTGGTTAAGGATGCCTTGTTCTCCGTTCTACATTTCTCATGCAGTAGGGAAAAGATTAGAGACATTTTTATGATATGAATTTTGCTTAGGAGCTTATGGGACTAATAATTATAAACTCCTTGGCAGCCTCCTACATCTTTGGCTGCATTTTTTGTGTTCCCAAAGGGCTAAAGGATTCCCTGTAAAATTCAGCTGTGCTTTACTTGTCTGTAGGAGAGGGAAGTAGCTAGACTGAGCTAGTGCTTAGTGTTGTAATTACGTAAAGAACTTAAAATTTGTCCAGTGACAATAAAAAGAGAATGCAGTAGTAAAACCACTGGCCTCTTTTTTTCATGGATTTGTCCATAGAAACCATCTATTGGATTGATTTGTTTTTCCAATTTTTTTTTATGGTGAAGAGCTAACACAGAAGTCAAGTCCTTCAGTCTTGACAGATGGCTATAAATTCTGAGTTTTCTATTTCTGAGCACTTAATCCAAAAGAACTTCATGTCAGTTCAGCCTTACTGCCTGGAGCTATGAATGCCCACAATACCAAAGAAAATAGGGGCCACTGGTCCATTAGACTAGCATTCAAACCTGTCACTCATAGTGTAAATATGAATATATATGACTATATAGCAAAAAGAAGACATTAGACAGGTAGGAAGATTAGACCTCTTTTCTCCAAACTTTGACGTCTGGTGTCACCATGGTGCTTTCAACTGCAACAGAGTTGCTAATAACAAAAAATACAGGTTGCTTCAGCATGTACCAAGCATTATCTACTTCCATCCAGCCATTTGGACCTGCATGTGGAGAGTTTTGTACTGGAAATATCTGGCTTTGCTCTGTGCTGCCTTGCTGAATTGTAGCGTGCTGGCTTCCCATGTTTATGAACTGACATGCTGCAGTAATTAAGTCATGGTCTGATGGGGTTTCGTGCCTCCATTTTGATACCTCCAGACATAAATCTTCAGTTTTAACTTGAATTTTATTTTTTTTTAGGACCTTCTATCCTTCTCTCTTAGAGATGGTAAGTTTACCTAAGTTTACATTTGTTCATTGTAAGAATAATGTACTTGAGTTTACATCTGATACTTTGAAACACTCAAAAAGCTCAAGTTACCATCCTATTTTATCTTAGCATCCTTTCTGGCAAAAGCAGCACACTCTTTTCTCTGTGTCCACTACAGGAAAAGCTACTATTATATTAAGAATGATTAATAATACCTGTTAAAAACTGAACAACTGTTCACCTCCTTGCCTCCAGATGCTGTGCATTGGCATCCAAATGTATGTGATAGTAGAAAAATTCTGAACCGACATACCTAGAATGGAGTGTTTCTACCCAAGTGTTTCTAGGGGAGCAGACAATTTCTTCCTTTAGGAAGGCAGTAAAGCTGTTGTGACAATCTCGGCCTAGCAAACTTTCTGCAGATTGCTTGTTGCCTAAAAAGAAAAAAAAAAAAACCTGGAATAAATTCCAGAGTGTCCTGTGTTGCCTATTATAAATAAATGTGATTTTACACATATATTATATTACACATAAAACAATTTTCTGGTTTACAATCCATAACATGGATTAGTCTAATAAAATTAATGAATAAAGACTGCCTACTTAACAAAATGTTCATTTCTAAAAGGAGCCTGTTCTATATTGCTACTTGCATTTTTTAAATCTCTGTGTTTTAACATGTTCTCCAGGAAAGAACTCACTGGTTGCTGATTAGCCTGTTTCACTGCAGAACAAAGTACCATTTTTGTTCTTGCTTTATTTTTAATGGAAAATTAACAAGTCAGTCATTGCAAAACTGCTTATTTTGCTAAGCTGGAATTTAAAAGAAATATATTTTTCAAGCCTTGCTGACTTGCTGCCAAGCTGGCTAAGTAAAAAGCTAAGTTGTGTGTTAGCAGGCAGGAAGCAAGGAGGCTACTCGTTAAAACACCTGCTTGGGCTTGCAAGATATGGCACATATGAGGGATGAAGTTCCTTATTTCTCAACTAAGCCCAGATCTTAAGAGTGGTGTCATTAAAGCCTACCTAAAACCAAGTAGTTTGGTATCCTGGTAATGATGGTGCTAAATAAATAAACTTAATAGATTGCGAAATGCCGTATTTGATCTATGTGTGATCAGAAACACACTTTGTAGTTGGGTGTTGCTGGTATCTTCACCCACCCCTAAAAAAGCAATTGCGTTTTTTCATCCCAGAGTGCACTGTAACCCTTTACAAAAGCCTGCCCTCAGGAAGCAGCAGGTGCTACTGAGAGAAACATATTAAAAAAAGCAAGAGATGGCACAAATAATTTAAAATCTATTACACTTACAATGGGGTTCTTTTGTTAAGAACACCTGCTTATAAGCCCAGGAGTAATAATTTTTCCTATTGGGCATTTTCTGAGTGCGCTCTCCGCTCCTGCATCTCCAGCAGTGAAGTATACCTGCAAACAGTTGTCAGTGATGCTGCTAGGTTAGCCAGCGTGTAGCTTTAAACTCCAGAGTGCCTTTTGTTGCCAACAAGATGAATTGGAAATAAAGCTTTTGCATGGAGGTGCATTTTTTAAAAATACCGTATCTTGCGTTGGTGCATAGCTGAGGTATATTGTGTCATGTTACCCAGATACATATTTGATATTTCCAGTTAGGAATGGTCTTGCTGCAGCATTTCTCTGTTGAGAAGAAAGATGCAGCCTACCCAGAGCCAAAAGGCCTCAATCACAGAGGAAGCAGACCGAAGGATTTGAGATCCTTCTGCCATAGAGGCAATTACCTGGTGCAGTGACTATTCGTAGGATGAAGTTTACAGGGAAGAAGGATTTTCCATTTATTGCTCTCTTTAGATAACAGGAGTCGTGTTCGAATACATGGAAGACAAAGAGGGCCTGAGGGAAGGAGCTGTACTTGTATGTGACGTGGTCCTCTAGCACAGCTGAGTGCGCCACTCGCTATTTAATCTGGTGTGATGTAGACTGATTGATTTCCTGGGCTTCCTTCTGTTTAAGGGTACTATGATGCTCGAGCCAGGGTGTTGATCTGCCACATCACCTGGCTGCTGAGACTCCCCTTGGAGGAGCTGGAAGTTCTGGAAGAATCTCTGCTTGAGAGCCTGAAGGAACAAAAAGAGGAAGAGTCAGAGTAAGAACATTTGGGGTGACTGTGCGATGAAAAAACACTGCTGGTGCTTGAAAACTTAACAGCAATTACTTGTTCCTAAGTCCAGTCTCTGATCATTCCCCCCATGGCTCTTAGCATAATAATTTATGGCTTGATTGGAGTTGCAGAGCCCTCACAGCACTTCAGCTGCACTGAGAAGCAGGAAGGCTCAGCATTCTTAAAATCAGAGCCAAGAGCCAACCTTGCAAGCTGGTAAAGGCTACTGCACACTGGGGAGCCTCATTTCCTTGTTCCTGTTTCCTCTCCTAGACGGTAGATTATGCTTAAATACATCACAAAGATCTTGTGTCTCTTATCTCATGGCACAATATTCTTCAGCTAGAATTGCCTCTTGCAGAATGAAGTTCCTGTAAACTTCAGGATTAGATCCTCAGCTGCTCATTTGCTATGAATCTGTCCTTCTCTGTACCTGTTTAAGAGACAGCTGTCTAACTCCTGTTAAAGGTAGATTTCCAAGGGCAACAATCTGCATCTTTAGATACTTACAGACCTGACTCCTAATTCTGTGTTATTAATATGAGATTAATTCTTTTAGTCACTACTTCTTAGATGTGAAACAGCCAAAAAGTTGGTGTCTGTAAGAAATGTAGTATTTTTATATTCCACTTATCAGGAGGAATTATGTGAAGGTTTAGTAATATGTAAGGCAGTAAATGTGTCCGTAGTGGCTTTCAAGGGACCTTTTACTATTTTTACCTGTCAACTCAGCAAACAGATTATTAGATTAACCTGAGTGCTAATAAAGGCTTTAATCAACATCACTGACACAGTATAGTTCAGACATTACTGTGGGGTCCAGCATGGAATCTTTCCATTATTTCAATAAAGCTTAACTTTATAGCGCACTGTAAAAAGGGGAAGTCAAAATAATCTCAAAGATCATGGACTGCTAAACAGCACAAAATCTGGCATGCAGGAGCAAGGGTTGGTATTAGTGGGGGCTGTTGCTGTGCTTTGTGGAAGCAAACTCAGGAGTGAGCCTTTAGAGCAGAGAGCACCAATGCCGAGGGTGGGGTGTCACTTGCAAAGATGATGCTCCAGTACTTAATTCTGCATCAATTGGACTGTGGCTCCTATAACACAACCCCAAAAGATAGCAGTGTGTCTGGTAATGGCAAGAGTAGCTGGAGAATTATGCTGCATACTTACAAGCATGGCTTGCAAACATTGCAGCTAGCCTGGTGGCTTTTGTGCATATCTGGTGTGGTGAAAGCCATGGATTTCAATCTTGTTCTTTGGCCAAGTTGCAGCCATGGAAGTAAATACGTATTAGATAAAGGAAAAAAGAAATTCTTTATAGTGAGAGTAGTCCAAGACTGCAGTGCGAACACATTTGTTACTGCAGTGCTAAAACAAGGCTGATATTTGTGGGGAATCGATGACCCTTTGTTTTAAAGTTAGGAGTCAATGGGGAAAGGAAGCAGAATATAAACCTGTCACCGCTTTGACCTCACAGACATTTGGGGGCAGGGAATACATTAACATTTGTTTAGGATGCTTCCAGCTTTGACCATCCACCAAGAGGTTTTGGAACAGTAACAACCAAACAGGGTTCTTACAGCTGCCTCATAGGTGCTTTTTACTGGTCTTTGTTAACAGGAGGTTTTGCTCCTGCCTTTGCTGCTGGGGATGTGTTGGACAGTGGCCCAGAACCTGCGAGGTTAAATGTACAGTCATCTATAGAACAATGCTTCAAACACTTAAATCCGTATTACTAGCACCAAATGTGTTCTGACTTGCAGGTGTGGATCTCTCTTTTGTACACAGTTCTGTAGGAAACTGGAAA
This sequence comes from Falco peregrinus, assembly GCF_023634155.1. Taxonomy (NCBI): domain Eukaryota; kingdom Metazoa; phylum Chordata; class Aves; order Falconiformes; family Falconidae; genus Falco; species Falco peregrinus. The sequence continues at coordinate 111,631,007 of NC_073723.1, read as the reverse complement.
ACATGATACCAGTTGTTCACTAACTTGTACTCCTGCCACTTTTCATCATTGGAAAATGTCCTGAAATTCCACCTATAAAATCTCTCTGAATGTAATTTGTGGTTCAGGCAAGGAGCTGCACGTCAAAGATCACTGAGGGTAGAGAAGTACCAGAAGAGGCAGTTAATTACCATAGTGGATAAAAAGCAGTCTAGTAATCGAGCGATAATTGTAATGCAGAAGCTATTAGGAAAGCAACTGTCAAAAGCAGTTGCTAGCAGCTACGGAAGGAAAGCAATGACAGGTAAAACTTCTCATGACAGTTGTTTTACTTACTGCATCTTCAGGCAGGATTTAGCTGCAAACGATCTTTCTACCCACATAACTCAAATTGCTCATTATCGCAACTGAAGCCAGTTTAGCCATATTTCAGCTCCCTCAATGTCATTTGCAGCCCGAGACAACAGCATGTTGACTGTAAAAGCTGATGAACCACTATGTAGAACAGAAATTGCTGGATATTGCCAGCTGAGGTATTAACAGTCAGACTGCAGCACTTGTTTAAAGAACTCCAGCAGCAATTGTTTCCAAAGCCAGGCATTCAGACTGGGGACTACATGCACCAGCTAGGGCACATCCAAATACTGCGTTGACCATGGGGTTGTAGAAAGTGGACTTGGTTATATAGAAAGTGCTGACAAGGTAGCCGTTGCAGGCTGCACTGCTGTTCTCTGTGGACAGTTACGTCTGCAGCTGCCAAATGTAATATACCATGTTTTTTCGGAGGATCTCTGTGGAGACAAAGTCTCCGTGCCATGCAAGTCAGTGGGAGTTCTGCCATTGACTTCAGTGACGTGGGGATTTCACCCACTGTGCTTCATTCTCCTCCTGCTGTGTTTTACAAAGCTGCATATTGTTTGGGACTCGTCTAAAATTGTCTTTATCAAAATTACAGTGTGCTTAGGGGGTTCCAGGAAGGATTAGGCAATTATCTGGATAATGAAAATCCACAATTAAGCTAGGATTAAGAGGAAAATATCCAAGTTTGGAAGCAAGATAAATTCTCATGTTTCAAGGCCCAGATTAACTGCTGCATAAGCAGGCTAGAAGGAACCTTCCTCTGTAAACAACTTACTCCAGTATCCTCTGTTTCTCACACTTTCCTCTGAAGTGGGAAGTATTTCTTGTAAGAGAGAAACCAAAGACAGTGGAGACAAGCCAAAAGTAGTGGCTAGTAAGAGGTTCCTTTTAGGTGTAGTTACCTGTTTCTGATAAGCTTGTTAAAATGTGGCTTAAATGTACACAGACAAATGAACTAATGACTGTGTTTAATACCTATTATATTATATTGTGATGTGCAATTAGAAAGTGGCTCAATGTAAACACTGTGGCTTGAAAATAGTTTAATTCCATCTCTTTGTTAGCACAAATTGCCCCTATTCCCTTTTGTTTCAAAAACTTTTCCCTGTTTCCACTTGTGGAAACCACAGCTTGCTTGTGGTTTTTTAAGACACAAAGGCAGTATATAGTTATTGAAATGCTTTTGACTTTTTGTTTCTTCTTTTTTACAAGCTTCAGCCCCATTAGGAAGGGGTTTCCAAGTAAGTAACATCTGTTGGCTTTTGTCAGCAATTAAATTGTTTCAATTTAAATCTGTGGGTTTATGTCCATGCTCGTAAATCTGTGTGTGTTGTCACAGTCAACACCTGCATGTTACTTGTTACTGTTCCCGGTAGGGAAATTACACTGAGGAGAATAAAAGCAGATTCTGATGTAGCACTGTTATCTGTCAGGCTTCTCCATCAGTTTTTGTGCTTTTAATTCCCCCCACAGAACTGCAGAGGTATCAAGAAAAAAGAAGGAAAGAAGAAAAAAGCTGAAGAGATACCTGCTGATCGGTTTGGCAACTGTTGGGGGTGGAACAGTGATAGGTGAGGCTTGCCCTAGGCATTTTGGAGACTTGCTTCTGAATTGCATGTACAGCACTAGCCATCATACCTTTTAGCCCAAGCTCTAATTTTAAAAGAGTTCACTACTTTTCTTTGCCAGGCTGAAGGTAGTATGTCACTTAAGATACCGAAAAACCACCTCAAACAAAAAAACCAAAACCACCAACACCAAAAGAAACCAAATCCAAGAAAAGTATTTTCAGCCACACAAAAATAAACCTGAAAGAATTAGCTGGAAAAGTTATTCCAGTTTAGCTTCAGTGGCTGGGGGACTTATTAAACTGAGGCTGTTATCCTTAAAAAATGTTTTCTCCTTTTTGCTCTTGTGTTGTTAGAAGATCAGATATTCCAGCTCTCAGTTCAAGATAATGTGAGACCAGATCAATGTTTCCTAAGCAAATAGGGCATAGCTCACCCCAGCATACCACACATGCTTCCTTTGACTTCTAAATTATTCTTCATTTGTACTGAAGTCAGTCAAGGAATCTGTGCAGAGATTCAGGACCTGGGGAGGGTCTCAGAAAGCCCCTTCAACGGTGATCAAAAAAGACCATAATTTGTACTCTTAGTTGCATTAGCAGTACGCACACAGCACAGGGACATGACTGACTGTGTTTTGTCAGTGGTACCAGTTTGGTGATATTGCTTGTTGCATCTTCAGGCTTGACAGGGGGTCTTGCTGCCCCGCTGGTTGCTGCAGGAGCTGCTACTATCATCGGAAGTGCTGGAGCAGCTGCTTTAGGTTCGACTGCTGGAATTGCTGTCATGGCATCCCTTTTTGGAGCGGCTGGAGCTGGCCTTACTGGTAAGAGAGCAACGACACATTTCTCAGCTACTGAGGCACAGGATCATGTCTGCAAATGCAGAGCTAATGACTTAACTGAGCTCTGCAGAGCAGGGGAAGCAATACGAGGTGTAATCTTAGGACTGTGACATTTTTATTTCAATGCTGATTAAGATACTGCGTAGCCCCTGATGCCCAAGTAGGAGAAGAATATTCAGTATGTGGCTAATGAAGGAAATGAAAGCTTGCTGCTTTGGATTAGAAAGATGCTGCCATGGAGAGCAGCAGCTGTTACAGCTGATGTCTGGTCTGCAGCAAAACAAGCCTTCTGCTGGGATTTCCTCAGATCGCACAAGCTCAGAAGGATCATGTTGGCGCCTTACCAAGCTCTAAGTAATGCGTGGACTGGCTGAGGGGTTCAGAAAGGAAAAAAAAAACCCTATTCCAATTACCCGAGTAATTTCTTATGAACTTCTACTGTTATCAGTCTGTCCTGGCTTTGTGATTTCTAAGACCCATGTTTCTGCCTTGCTGTGTGTAGGATACAAGATGAAGAAGCGTGTGGGAGCCATAGAAGAGTTTGAATTCCTCCCACTTACTGAAGGAAAGCAGCTTCATATCACCATAGCAATTACTGGATGGCTGTGCACTGGCAGATATGGTAAGAACAAGAGGAGGAGACTGAGAGAAGCCTGGCGAGCAGTGTCTGTGTTCCACTCCAAGGCAGTGCGCTCTCATAGCACACATAGCACACACAGCTCTTCCCCACACTTGCATGGCCTGATAAGTAAAACAGATCAACTCTCAACATAAAGACTTTGAAACCCAACCTGCAATCCCAATCAAAGCAAAGGAGAGAGGGCAGTGAATTGGTAGTGATAGTAGGCTTGGTAGTAGTCATAGCAGGATTGTTTCTCTTAATAAATGCTTTCTGGTTTTGCTAGGAAAGGTCTGTTTGGGGTGGATGATTTCCAGCACTAGTACAAAGTGTCTCACCTATCTCTCTTATTTTTATCCTCCAGCAATTAACAGAAAATAGCATCTTTTTTCTTTCTTGGTATCTGCCAGCTAATGAGGTTTATTGGCAAGAAAGTTCAGTCAAGTAAATCCTGTTAAGCACAGCACTCAGGAGGTGAACATACAGGCAGCAACCTTGAAAGGTCTGTAGTGTTTTATTTTCCACGTAGCTTGTCATATAAAATATGTCAACTGTCTGCTGGTGTTCAGCAACCTGACTGAACAGCTGCCAATTTATTCTGAAGCATCATAATTAACAGTGGATATTATTAAGGATGTCTCTGTCCTGTTATTTTTGCTCTGCAGCACTGCGCCTTGGCTTTTCTCATTGTCTCTCTGCCAGGGGTCCAAATCCTTGGGGTTGGAGGGCTCCTAGGCACTGTTACAAAGACAAGTGTGTCCCTTCAGGAACCTTTTTGTGTCTGCTTGCCCTTAAAAGGGAGTTACAAATGACACACATTCTTCTTCCATAACTAGCAATCTGCTATAATGTTTAAAAAAGCAGAACTAGAATGGTCATCTGTTTTCCTCCTTACCGCTGCGTGTGTCTATTTACACACTTGCCTGACTCCTTAAAACAAAGCGACTAGCGACAGGATTTTTATGGAATTTGCCAGCTTGTGATTTTTGAGCTCCCGGTAGCTGCCTATCTGCACGTTCACAGATTGGACAGTACATTGTGGTGCAATCGGGCATGGGGCTCTCTCATGGCACTTTGGTCAGCAGCTGCCCCAACCTGCCCACATCGTTCGGGGAAGGAACAGTGTGGGAAGGGGTTTAGTTAATTAAGGTGAAAACTGCTTTGCCATTCACAGTTTATCTACCATTAATAGCATTGCCAGGCCCCTCCTGGCCACTTAATACAAACTCCACTACAAGGAGGAGAGAGAGTATGGCTTAAAAATTGTTCTTTTAGCCAAAAATTAGACTCGCACAGTGGAAATTATCCATTATCTCTCAAGCATCCAGGCACTGCTTTTGAGTAGCACCTGGAGGGAAAAAAAATTTAAACTGAAGTGGCTAACAAGGCTAGATGACAAAGTAAAAATAATTGCAGCCTGGATCTGCAAATGCAGATTCCTTGCTTTCAGACAGGGCCATTACTGCAATCCTTGCCCACCTAACTGAAGTGCCAGAAAGGTGTTTTATGATAGATTTTGACAAGATCTTATATATTTTCCATGCTTCTGGTCCCACTGAACTCAGTCCATGCAGCCATTCAGCACTTCATCTTCCTCAGGACAGGCCTTCCTTTGATCTATATGACAAGATGGAGCTGCAGGACTTGGCCAGATGCCTGATGATAGGAGGAATGTCCTTCATACCTGACATAATTAGTGTTAATGTCCATCTGTCTTGGCAGTTTCTGAGTCAACTGAATGGGTCATTAAGTCTGAGCCTGTCCACACTGAAGACTCTTTGCCAGGGCAGCTAAAGCTGTACCATTATTTGCAAAGCCCAAATTTATTGTAAGGCATTGGAAATGCAGAGTCTAAATCTCACAGTATTTTTAAATATGATTCTTGATCATCACAGTATATCACTATATTCCAGTGTCCTGCAGGTTCACTTCTGATTCTCTATTGGGCTTGTCTTGCCAGGAGTCAGCCATTGTTGTTTTCTCTGAACTTGAATTCCATCTTTGCAACCTTTCTCAGGGAGCTTCACAGCACCATGGAGCAGCATGTTGCAGTCAAGTGAGCAGTATTGTCTGGCCTGGGAATCCAAGTACTTGATGGAGCTTGGCAACGCCTTAGATACCCTGCTGAATGGTTTTGTGAACATGATGGCTCAAGAAGCCCTAAAATTCACCGTCTTGTCAGGTAAGAACCTAAACGGTATCCGATCGGCTTGAGTGGGTCTTGTGCAGTTTCACTGCTGGTGTCTGTTTAAAGGAGCTTTTCTAAACAGAGAAGATTTCTGAGAATGCATGTCCCTTGGACCACCCTGCAGAAGTGGCCTGAGAACCTTCTCTGCCACACCTGTAATTCAGATTTGCTTTCCTGGATTGCTGTGCCTCTGTGTCATTGACTTGTTTGTTTAAAATGACAGCTGGAAACACCTTCCTTCACGTGTGACTGTGTTTATTTCTCTGTTATTACACTGTGGTTTACTGCTTTACATAAACCTTTCAAACACGCAGGTTACATTCATGCATGGTGTCTGTTTGCCTCTGTATCAGAACATCAGATTCTTTCTTATCTTTTGTCTAGCAAAACATTTCTCAGATCAGCTCTTGAGAAAGAAGAACTGGAAATGACAAAAGGTCCTAGGCTTAGCATTTAACTTCAGTGAACCGTCTTGCTTTTGATGTTTCCTAAGAGCAGCCCAGATTTGTGACTATGCCGTGCTGTTTGTTTTGTGTGTTGCAGGTATTGTGACAGCCTTGACTTGGCCAGCTTCACTCTTGACTGTTGCCAGTGTCATTGACAACCCCTGGGGAGTGTGTCTCCATCGGTCTGCTGAAGTAGGCAAACACCTAGCACATATCCTGCTCAGTCGACAGCAGGTAATTGGCTAGAAATTATCCAGAATAATGGCTGGAAGGGATTTGGCCCATGGAGATTTAAGTTTTATAGTCATGCTAGTAAATTATCAAGTGGTATCCTTCCAAGGAGACAAAAATTAATAATAAATAGAAAAATGAAAGAATGCTACATGAAGGTGACCAGCATGTATCTTGTTCACTGGGGAAAAACAGGAAGTCCCAAGTGAATCAGAGAAATCCTGCTAAGACCCATTCCATTTAACCTAAAGCTTTTCTAAATGAAGCAGAAGAGATCCAGGTCACAAATGACAGATGGTGTGACCACGTCACAAAACAGCCAGGCCAACTCACCTAGTGGAAATCTGAGAACAGAAAGTAAAGACAGATTTAGATAAAGATAACGGAGAAGAGAATACAGAGAGTTAGAAATATTCACTGGTAATTAAGAGGTATTAGCAAAACAGCATAAGAGAAGACCGTGCAGCAGTAGATGCACCATGAGCCATGTTTTTGCCTCCAGAGAAGCAGAATGGGCTGGTACCTGAAAGAAGTGGCAGAAATTATTGACCTTCCCTGGGAAAGCTTGCAAAAGATGTTCTGCCCCGCAAAAGGCTGCCATTATTTGCTGGGCTATCACTGGCATGGAGAGAGACTGGTTTTTGCTGGCCACATGTTCGTCTCAAAGGCACACTAGTCCTGCATCTATTATAGAGGAGCCCTATGGGAGCCACAGCCCCAGAGGTGCATGTCATAACAATATGAACAGCAGAGTAAAACCAAACTTGATTTCTCATAAAAATATAAACCCAGGAAAGGCAATTCTTTTATATAAGCCCTTTGTTTTGCTTGGGGGCGTTTGTTACTGTCTTAAGCATTTGCTATTGTGAAAACACACATTCCAACGTGCTGGAGCATCTAAAACTAGTTAGCGTATGCCTAAGGAGTCCATTGCACACCTGCTCGCTGGTTAATACAAAGACCAGTTTTCATTGTTGTGGAGATTAGGCTCTCTTTGATGTTACAGAAAATCTTATTAGGCTATTCAAAGTAAAAGCTTACTCCACATCATTTTTTGTAACAGCTACACAGTGCTGCTGTTGTTCAGTTTTAAATCTAGAAGTGGTCAATATTTTTGTAGGACAGCTTCTTCTGTTTATTGAAACATTTCTAAGAAAATTTTGCTCCTTGAATTAGGCTTTCATTTGGAAATTTCAAAACAATGACAGGGTCTGTTTTGTTTCTGTTTGAAACGTCAGCTTTGTTGTAACTTCCGATTATTTAATTCTTTCCACTGATTTTCTGAATATCAAAAAATACAAAATACTCAGATATGGAGAATTCTCAGTGTTGAGCTGTGCGTAACTTTGAGGAGACACAACCCCTTTGAAGTCAATCAAATCACTCAAATGTTTGAAAGATCATGCACAAGCATAAGCACTTTGTGGATCAGGGTCTCAGGGATCCTGCGGCCAGTCTCTCTAGGCCTAGAACAGTATTTAACGGCATTTTCTCCTTTCCTTCTTTCTTAGGGCAAGCGACCTGTTACACTGATTGGTTTCAGTCTAGGTGCAAGAGTCATTTACTTCTGCTTGCAAGAAATGGCTCAAGAAAAAGGTAAAAATCACCTTCTAACTTTTTCCTCCTTTATTTTCCTTACTGCTGGTAGAGGAGTTTTTCTTCCAAGAGGAAGAGTTCTTCTGGAACAGAGCTTGGGTCTTTTAGGATAGGACAAAAACCTAAAAAAATGCTTTTGAAATGCATTTGGAGCCAAATTCTACTGTCATTTCCACCAGTTCAGTGGATTAAATCCACTGCCTTCACTTGAGGTTCTCTAGTGTGTCAGTTTGGTCTCCAGCCTGTAAACAACAACTTGACATTTTGTGACATTCGACTGCTAGATCAGTCTGTGGGCTGCCCACGCGCCACTGTGATCTTGGCAGAGGATGCTTTGCCTTTATTGGAAGCTCTCTGTAACTATTGTATCTGATTCCCTGAGTCCTCCCTTCCATTTAAGTCACTGAAATGCCACTGTCATCTGCTATTTTCATGGTAATTTTCCCCCAAAGTCAAGTATAAAACCATCTGTCAATTTATTACCCATTGTGGTTCTGTTTATTAATAGATTCTATTTTTAATTTAGAAAAAGAATAAAATCATGATGATCAGTTGATGTAAATTGCATCTTGGAGTTGAGTCAGTAGTGAGTGTGTTCGTGCAGCCTGCCTTCCCCCCTGCATAGCAATTTAATTCATTAACCATTTAGCCTCACAAAGAGTCACTAATAAATAAGGAGTTTTATAAAGGAAAATGTTCAATGAAGTCCAATAAGGTGGGAATAGAGTCAAGTGAGGACGAAGGAGGTCAGCATTTTTTCTGTCAGCAGCTGCGTACCAGAGCTTCACTTCTGGTTTAAGATGGAAGTCCTCAAATACAGGAATTTTGTTCTCAAAGTAAATCTAATCAAATCCAGAATGATCCTAATGTAGTTATACTGAAGCCAGAACCCAGATTCTAAGCTGGCCCTAGATCTACTCTTTTTATATCCTGAGCATGCCAGGGGCTGAGATATTTTCAGGGTTTTATTTAATGGTCTGCAGTCTTTCACTGGAATAACATGGGACCACAGCTAAGTAATATGTGAAAGGAAACCATTAGGGGTCTTCAAGGTTGGCTGCTATTCTAAAGAAATCTAAGTATCATAATTATGTATCGTAGCAGCTCCCCACTGTACACTAATTTTTCAGTTCCTTAATTGAATTATGAAAGCTGAGCTGTTTGTGAAATGAAAAGCAGCATGTTTAGTGCAGATTGCCAAGGCGTTCGCATGCACATTCCAGTGCAAGCCACAGAAGGAATGGAGCTGGGACCTGGGACATCTGAGACTGATTTGGGTTTGGACTTGGATGTCTCACACAAAAGAAATACAAGGCCTAGTCATGCAGGCCTTTTGTATCCAGATGGCAGTGGCATTTCTGAGGACAAATAAATAATCATGATTATCCAGTGAAACACTATGGCAGAAACTCAAATTCTGTTAAAAAACCCCCACTCTTCTGCAAAGCAATTAAATAACCTTTGGGATACTTCATCAGAAATGAGTTTGGAAGCAAGAGCTTAGTAGGTTTCCAGAAAATGACATTATAGCAGAAGATGTAGTAATGACCCATCAGAGACAAGTTATTGCATGGGAAGATCATTGGTCTGATTTCTTCATCACAATTCCCATGCATTTTTGTAAATAAAAAGTGTAAACTAATGAAAACTGATAATGGCTGTTACCACCAGAGCCTGAACCTTGAAACCAAACTGCGCACCACAGGAGTGAGGTATCATACAGTATGTATTTGTCTGATACTGATCGCAGTGTCCTACAGAACTGCTTATGTGACCAGTATCGCCACTGGGTTATCATCTCTGCTGTGGTTAAGTATCAGGAATACGGCTGCCAGACTGTGGCGTGAAACACTGTCCCAGTGCTGCATCTGCACAATGCCCAGAGAAAGCTAAATTCCACCCCTGTTCTCTTTTCAGTGAGGACTAACGTGATGAGATGCTTTCCTCTTTGCCCAGTGAGCTGTACCCTAAAGGCACAGCAAAGCACGGCTCCCAAGGACTGGTGGTGACCTCCGGGTCAGTTTGTATCTTCCGCAACTTTTCTGGACAAATCATCTTACTAGTTTTCCATTTTTGGCCATCAGTAATTCCTTCCCCCCCCCCTTTTCCTGCTTGTGCAGACTTTATTGTTCTTCATCATACAAAAAAACTAGCAAACTGCGAAATACATTTATCTAGAGTGTCAGCAAGTATGTCCGTGATCTGTTCTCAGGTTTCTGTCTCCCTCTGTCAACATTAAAAGAAAAAGAGTATTTTTCAGCCAAGGCTAAACATTTTTGTTCTGAGCAAGAAATAACCTGCACAAAGGACCGGAGAAACAAAAGCTTCCAATACCTTGCCCAAATGTTCAGGATCCTGATGAATTAGCTGTTTGTTTATTCAGTTGGCTCACACTGTGGCCATGGAATTTAGTACCTTGATTGGAACGAGCTCCCCATTTGCAAGGCTCTGGGTTTCGTTTTCATTGCCCATGATTATGGGAACAGGACTTTATTGCTCACAGATTACACTAACAAAACTGAATTGCTCTTTGCTGTTCTCAATTGGCGCAAAATTTGCTTTGCAATAAGAAATAATACCACCAGAGCTCTTTTGGGTTGTTGTCAGGTGCTGGAATTTACACTGCAGAGAAAGATGCAGGCACTGCACCCAGCTCCAAGTCGTTTACTGCTATCAGGGAAAGGAAACCAATTGATTTACATTTTAAAAATCTAGCCAGGCAGTGCCTCTCCGTCAAGACTTAATGTGGTATGCAGTCATTCTCACTTTCACTTCCCCGTAAACTTCAGCATATTATTTTATGAACTGCAAATGCCAGCCTGAGCATGGTTTAGCTCACATCTTGCAAACTCTGGTCTCCCACAGGTGGGGAGTATGGGAGTGCTATGCCCATGAGTCTCCCAGGACGTATGCTGCTGTGAATTTCATTTAACTGCTGTGGCATCAGGTGCTTGATCTCTCTTTACAAAGAGGATTTATGAACAGATATTAATATATCATTTAGAAGTTTAGGAAAATAGCAGAGCTGCCCAATATTTCTCATTCAGTCATTAATTCTACAGAAATTCCCCAGCTGCAGCGGTCTGATAAGAGGGGGAGATTTATTATGCTTAAAAGTCAACATTCCTTTTCCGTACATCATGCCCTGGGCATTCAGGTTGAAGTACCCTTCAAGAAAATCAAACCAGTTTGACAGATTATCACTTTGTGTTGGCAAATGCCTTATTGCTAGTTCCCAATCAATATTAAGAACTTGGGAGGTTTCTGTTGCATATACAGGTCATGTTTTTCATGAACTCAGCTCTAAGGACTGGTTGCAGGCAGAGTTTATCATGCTTAATATATGACATTTGCTCACTATATGGAATGTCAGTCCCTTTTGCCTTTTTCAAAGCGTAATAGTTCAGCTCTGTGCTAAGCCAGGTCAATAGGTCTGTGGAAAGAACCTTCCCCAGGTTTGCTGCTTGAACTGCACCTTTCTGGACAGAGGCCAGGCCACTACTCCCTCTTGCCATCAGCCTGGTTCCTTTCACTGTCTCAGGTTCTTTAATTTTCACATTTACTGGCTCCAGCTGGAACTGCAGGCACTTACCGTTTATGCAAAATTATATTTAAGATCCTCCCTTCCGTTGTTTCTATCTTTAAAATTTAAACCACAGAAATGATGATTTTTCTATAGTGCACGTCTGAACATACCCCTTCTTCATGTACATGTTTTCTGATCCATCTTCTAAATCTGAGCTGTTCTGCTTTCATCTTAATAGACTCTCAAGGGATCATTGAAGATGTGGTCTTACTGGGAGCTCCAGTGGAAGGAGAAGCCAAGTATTGGAAAGCAATCACAAAAGTGGTGTCGGGCAGGATCATAAACGGTTATTGCAGGTCTGTATGAGCTCAGTCCCCTGCTTCATTATCCTACTGTCACATTGAAAAGATACTGTACATTTTAAACATTTTGTAAGTGGATAATTTTTCAGCTGGTGAGTACATTGATTCAGCAGTGTCGTAGTCTCTTCCGTCCGGAGGTCTGTTGCCTGCATTAATTGGAGATGACAGTCTTCAGGAGACACTTGAAGGCTGTTCTGCTTTTACACTGGAGCCTGAGGTGCGCAGTGTGTAGGTTCTGTTCATACAATCGCAGTGTTGTATTGCTCTGGCAGCTTAAAGCTGGGTCAGTTTGGTTTTGTGCATCATTTGACATTCTAAGGCCCCTTTAAATCTCAGCTTTATGTAAAGGACTATAAATACGGCTGTTAAGTTCACTGACAGTTAAAGAATGTGAATTCAAACCTATAAAAGCTTTGAGACACAGTTCACTAGGGGCTGCTTATAGGGAACAAGATGTAAAAATTGCAATGGAAGGGAAGGAGCTGAAGCAAATTGAAGATTTTTTACATCTAGAGTCAGTTTCTGGTCAAGATAGTCCATGTGAACAAAGGAGGTATAGCTGGAATAGCTGTAGCAATTAACTAAGGATGTGAAAGAATAGAAAGGTTACCTTGAAACCAAGTATCAGCCTTTTAAAACTGTGCAGACAACTGCTAGGCAGAGTTGTGAGAGCTACTGGGCGAAAAGAGGGAGATTCAGAGGCACAAAACAACTGAAGCAATTTTATAAAAGCTATTAAGAATTCAAGTGACAGTTTCAAATCTAATGACTGTGTATTGGAAGATAATTGTGACAAGAACATTGCTTACCAGCACAATTAGAAGATGCGAAATTCAAATGAAGGGATGAAGCAAGGAAGACTAAGAGCATGGGCAAATAAATTGAGAAATAACCAGGCAAAGATTAGCAAAGAACATGTAAATGCCAGTCAAGACAGCTTAGAAAGCCATGAGCCCTCAGGTCAAGGACAGTTGGAAATGCTGTTGGTACTTTACATATACAAATACAGAAGTATGCCTACATACAGACATATAAGATGAGGAAGTATTGTGTTCATGTGCATCTTAACACAGTATATTAATTTACAAAGAAGAATTAAATAAAAGAATTAAAAGCATTCAAGATTAAACCAACAAATTATTAATCACATCTGGCAGTTAGGCTGAAAATTGCTGCTTTTGTCCTTTTTGGATCACAGGAGGTTTTATGGATGCCAGATGTGCACACCAGTTTCAGTATTTCTTCACTTGACATAAGGAAAAAGCAATTGCTACCTCCTTGGGAGTGCTTCTGTGTTCCTCCAAGAAGCCATAAATGACAGCAATTGTTGCATATAACTGAATCTGCCCTGGCAAATATCGTTCCTCCCTGTGTTATACAAAAATCAATTTCACTGTAAAAAGCTCAGTGTATTCATTTCCTATAATGAAAAAACAAACAAAACAAAAACAAACAACAAAAACTTGTTATAGTTTCTAAGCCTGCATGTACTGTTGGAATAAAATAGTATGTGTGTTTGTACCTCTGTGTGTGCAGTAATTTGGTTAGTCTCTGCTTTGGCAAGCCCATGTCTTGAATGTTGAATGAAAAATGACACAGAAATTGTAGCTCGTTGCTCACAAATAGGAAGAAGCAGGTGAGGAGACTGTCAGGAAATATTCCACTATGCAGGTTCTCTGCTTTGCCCTCAGATGCTGAATTTGAGGGTTATGCAGTTAGCACGAGGGACAGCTAGAGGAGGTAACTGAGAGACAGGGAGAATTTATGTGGGGATATTAGATGTGAGAGAAGGATTATACAAACGTTTTGTGGTGAGACCTCACCTGATTCTGATTTCTCTGGTCTCGTGCTTATACAAATTGTGGCCTCGTTCTGTCACTTGAGGAGTAACTCTATTTAGGTCAGATGAATTACATTGAATAGAATTCCTGCAAGATCAGATTTGGGCCTAATTTGTTGAGCTTCAGTCCACTGCAGCTTGTCTCCTTTGGCTTTGAAGTCTGAAAGGATATGGAGAGTGAAAGCCAGCTGTCAGAGCTGTCCCATCCGATTTCACAGCAGGGTTACAAATTCCTAGTGGGAAACCTTAACGAAATTAGTTAGACTCACTCAGCTTTTGAAAGAACCCATGCCTGAGTAGTGTGGATGTGTTGCAAAGACTTTGCAGAGCTCTGCATAGACTTAAGAATTCTAGGATAGACCATTTTGGAATGGACAGGAGCAGCCAGAAACAGCCACCTGTGCAGATGCACTTCACCTTCTGCCATCACAGAGTACAAGTACCACTCACATCCAACTTAAATTTACTCTGCAGAGTGTAGTGGTGTTCAGGTGCCCAGATTTTATGCTGTTGCTCAGTGCAGAAGAGGTTATGTATTTCCAAAGGACGCATCACCTTCTCTCATCATGCTATAGTCTGCCCTGAAGCTGTCACAGTGACTTATGGCAATACTTTACAGTGGGAACAAACTCTTCCTAGTTCTGTCATTGAACCCAGGTATTTATAGAGTACCTATAAATCAGGAGCAATCCAAGGAGCTTCACAGTCGATATTTATGTCAGCAACATTGGTATTGCAGGCCTCATCACGTTTACAACTGTCTACAGGCTGGAGAACTTCTGCCTATTAGTACATTAAAAAGATTAAATATGTGAATGTATTGCAATCTCTAAGCAAATACAGGAATAAACAGAAGGGGTCAGATTTTTAAACATGCGGCATGTAATAAGACTACACCCGTGAACGAGGATTAAATTCAGATTTACACTACTGTGTTCCAGATACCTGCCCTGAATGCGGCAACTGCTGCGATTCCTACATCAGACAAAGCTGCAGAGGTCTCAGTCCAGACATCGCTGTCCTTCCCTGCCCTTCTACCCTCCTCGTGGTCTGAGCAGACACATATTGCACGGGTTTGGCAACAGGATTTATTCACACTCTTCTTCTGCTCTGCTCCTAGGGGCGACTGGCTGCTGGGATTTGTATACAGAACCTCTTCTGTCCAGATCAACGTTGCAGGCCTCCAGCCAGTCGACTTGGATGACAGGAGGATGGTAAACATGGACCTTTCGTCTGTAGTAAGTAGCGCTTCTTATATCATCAGTTTTTGTCAGCTGCCCTTTGCTTGCAGCACTGTAACCTCACACTCATCGATTAGGAGATGACGAGATACTGCGGAGAGCACCTCTGTGTACATGGTCCCTCTTTCCTTTCTTTGAGATAACTCTTATCTCAGACTTCACTATAGATTTTGTTGGCCCAGACAGCACTCAGTATTGAGCAAAATAATGAGAATTTTTCCTCTCTTGCTGGATATCTTTGGGGTTTTTTTGTTCTGAAATATCTCATACTGGAGACAGACAATGCCATTATTCTCTTGCTGTCTTGCAAGCCCCCAATCAGTGGGTAGGTAGGATCAGCAGCTGAGAAACATGGAGCTCAAACACCCAACTGTGGAACAGGTGCAACCTGCAATCTGGTCTTGGTGGAGTCTTCAGCGCTGTTCAGGTTCAGCCAGGGTCAAGTTTGTAGGCCTTGTACCTTGGTCCCCTGGGCTGCACTGATGCCGTGGTGCAGGAACCAGTCTGTAATTACAGAAGCTCTGTGATACTGCCGGCTGGTTTGCCAGGTCCTGGCCTGGGCTGCCGCCTTTTTGGAGTGGAGGTCTCGCGCAAGCAGGAAGCGATTCACCTGGTTGTCTCTAGGTATTTAGTTTCCTCAAAGCTATCTGGTGTCATTAATGATAAGCCACTATATCATAGGTCTAGCCATATTCAACCCAATTACCTTAAGCAAACTAATGATCTTACTGCCTTATCTTTACTCATGAGCGAGCTCTTCCACAAAAAATAATGCGAATTTAGCGTGTGTATTAATTTTCACAGTAATCTTGGACATGCAATTTTGTTTCTATGTATCTTAGATGTTTTAATTCATTTTTCACTCTCTGCAAACTGGACTGAAGAGGCTCAGCACAAAGCTGAGGATACTTCCATGGGCATTGTTCCTGCCACGACTCCTCCCAAATGTCCCCACAAGCTGGTAGCGATTGTCAACGTTGCTCTGCAGCCAAAGGCACTTTTAAGCGCTTTCAGATATTTTTGAGCACCAGCCCACTGAGCCTATAAATATGCAACTGTTACCAGCTCATTTCATTCATTATAACTGAGCTATGTACAGCCCCTGCCAGAAAACACAGGACTTAATGCTGTACAGATAAAATAGAGACTTTGCAGAACAAAATACAGGCTTCCCAGAAAGCAGTGGTATAGTAGAGGCTTTTAAGCATGGTCCAGTACTGTAGCTGTTCTTGTATCTTTGCATCTTACTGGGTTGTCGTGGACAGCATTTCCACATGCTCTTACATCTATTTTTTCACCATCCTCAGATGGTCGCCTGCGAGCAGCGGCATCTGTTGCTGGCGTGAAAAGCAAAATGGCCAAAGATGTTAAGCAGCGGTGGCATTAGGGTGACTTTTCCTGACAGTTCAGTCTGTTTTATTCTCCTCTTCTTGACTTCTCTTCAGAGACCCTCTTTCTGTTGACCTTCTGCTTCCTGCACTCTGAAACCCCCTGGAGTCCTGCAGACTTTATCCTGCCTGGCTCACAACAGCCTCTCCGCTTTTCCCCCAGAGGAGCAGTATTTACATTTCAGCTAAATGAATAATGCTTGCAGAGCTGCTATCTGCTAATCTCCTATTGTTGTACATCTGTATCCATGCTGCACGATGCCAACAGACAAATCCCAGTGCTGTTCTCATTTCAGAAAGAGCTGACACTTTCACTTGCTTAATCTTACTGCAAAGCATTGGGGGGAATAAAGAGCAACCCCCACAGGGGGAAAGACTATATTAAGTAGATGTCATTCTCTTGATCCATTTTCCAGACCATGGAGCTTTATGAAAAGAAATACACTGCATTCTTGTGAACATTTTACAAGTAAAAGGAGCAAGAACAGGGAAGGAAATATTCAGGGGCAATATTTTTTAAAGTGGCAAGAAAGCCAAGATGGATTTTGCTGCAAATATAGTGCAGTAGCATAACAGAAATACAGAGAGAGATATTTTCTATAATAGGGACCAGCTCCATCCCTGCAGATGCCCTTGCTGGAGGTCACCGTGAGTCTCCTGCCAGGAATAAGAAAGGACAAGCTGTGATAGAAGAATAAAGCATAGCTGATGCAATGGTGTTCAGCATGAAAATATTGTGCAAGCAGGCAGCCTCAGCATTTTAGGCATCTCCCAGTCCATCCATAGTGAAAACTGGACTGGAACCAAAGAGCTGGGTTGTCTTTGCTGTGGTAGCACCAGAATCCTCAAATGAGTGGAGGACTAAGAGACCTCGGTATAAGCAGGAATTCACCTTCAAGGCATTTATTGCATGTCTCTCTTAATTAGTATGTTTTTTATCTGACTGTCAGTAAAACTGAGAGAAAAATGTCCTCCCACTCAGCAAATGCAGTTATAAAAGCCTTCCTAATGGTTACAATGGCACTGATTTATTCAGTAGATTTATTTGACAGCGCCTGTTACAGAGACCGAGGAAGTAATTGAGCTGTAGTGTATTAGATTGATTGCTGTTTGTTCAAATGGGATATTGTAGATTACATTTTGCATTAACATTTGAATATTGCAGAACTGCTCAGAGTCAGAACATAGGCAGAGCATTTTCATGGAGGCTCACAAGTCAGGAATGGGTACTTAAGTTTCTCTGGGCGGTTTTACCACAGCAGAAACCAGGGATGAACTTGCAAGCTTAAGGGCAGTAGGAATGTGTGGCTGGAAGTCTAGTAGAGAGCATGGGTGGATCATGACAATTATTGCAGCAGTCAGTACTGTTCTCTTGTTAGTCCAATATGAAAACAGTCTTAAACAGCTTTAGACTACGATTAAGTTTTGCATTGACTTTAAGACTCCTTCCTTTCCTGTGCTTTCGATGGCAGCTGAATTCTCCTTTTCCTATTGTGGATGGCAGCTGCCTACCTGCTGCCAGTGCTCACAAATCCCTGTAAAGGCAACACGTGGCAACACCAACTGAGAGTAAACACCTGGCGTGCCAGAGCCGTGCTCTGTACAGCCCACAGACTAAAGATACACTTTTCAATCTCTAGAGCAGTGATTGCAATGGTACGGAGAATGCTGATACATTTCACAGCCATATTCTTCTCCTGCGGCATCTCTGCACAGTGGAAGGCAAAACAGCAGAGTTTCTTTTTAGAACAATCCGTATCACACAGCAGCACACTGTTGCTTTATCCCTCTGAGATACCTCAGAAGCTTTTTACCTCTTCTTTTCTTTGCTGCTCTAAGTGAGCAATGGGAAAGCCCTCTTTATGACAATGATTACAAACCAACCATAGAATCGTGTAAGTTGGAAAAGACCTTCAAGATCATCAAGTCCAACCATTAACCTGGCACTGCCAAGCCCACCACTAAACCATGTCACTAAGCACCACATCTCCACGTCTTTTAAATACCTCCAGGGATGGGGACTCCACCACTTCCCTGGGAAGCCTGTTCCAGTGCTTGACCACCCTTCTGGTGAAGAAATATTTCCTAATATCCAACCTAAACCTCCCCATGCGCAACTTTTCCTGAGTTCCAGCCAAAGCTCTCTGTTCAGCCAGGCTGGTCTTCCCCACCAGCTCATCTTTCGGCACGTGGGGACAGCCTGCTCCTGTACCTTCAGGATTTCCTTCTTGAAGGATGTCCAGCCTCCCTGAACCCCCTGGACCCTCAGGGCTGCCCCGCAAGGGACTCTGGCAACCAGGCTCCTAAACAGGCCAAAGCCTGCCCTCCAGAAGTCCGAGGTGGCAGTTCTGCTGACCACCCTCCTTACTTCAATGAAAATTTAAAACTCATTATTTCATGATCGCTGTGCCCCAGATGGCCTCCAACCATCACATCACCCACCAGCCCCTCTCTGTTCGCAAACAACAGGTCCAGAGGGCACCTTCCCCAGTGGGCTCCCTCACCAGGAAGGTCCCTCCCGCACGCTCCAGGAACCTCCTGGACTGTGTCCTCCCTGCTGGACTGTATTTCCATCAGACTCCTGGTAAGTCAAAGTGCCCCACGAGAACAAGAGCTAGCGGTCGTGAGACTTCTCCCAGCTGCTTACAGAGCATTTCATCTGCATCTTCACCCTGGTCGGGTGGTCTATAATAGACTCCCACCAAGGTATCTGCATCGTCAGCCTTCCCCCCGATTCTTGCCCAGAAGCACTCGACCCTATCGACACCATCGTTAAGCTCTAGACTAACTCAGGAATAACTGATTTTTCTTTCCAAAAGCTGTCTTAGAGGAGGGGCCTGGTATTCCCATTATGAGGGAAGGCAAACAAATCCAAGGCAGTCTGGCCTTCAGCCAAGCAGGTACCCAGCATACATGAATACCGTAAGCAGATGAAAAGTCTGAATTTTGTGAAATCCAACTGATTTGGCACTTTTGTGACTTGGGCTTTTTTCCCCTAAATGCATCAAACTGTGTTTTGTTCCCCTGCATTCCCAAGACTTGCAGGAAAGAATTAATTGTCGTTACGAAATGTGGATTAATTAAGAACCCTGGGAAGTTCAAAAGGCAAAAGGTTGCCTATGTCTCATTACACCTTTGTTTCATTTGTTTCAAATGAGCAGTGCCACCTCCCATGGTGACAGGCATTAACAGGATCAGAAAAGCAAGAGCTAGGAGCAGAACTTGGCTTCAGGCAGCGGCTCGAAGGGGCCCAGAGAGCCTTCTCTCAGATCTGGGGACCTGCAAGCCTTTTGGGAAACAAGTCTATGTGTCTGCTTGGCTCTGAGGTCACAGGGATGATTTCTTCCTCTTCACATGTCCCTACAACCCTGGAGTCATCAGTGGCTTAGTTTTCTGTGATCCTTCTTGCTGTTGATTTGGGAATTCCAAGAATCACACATTGAATACATATTAAATGAATGTTTCCCTTTGGGATGCAAGCAGAGGGTGCTGGCAATATCAGTATGTTAGAACAGAGGAAGAAACTGGAAAACCTTTTCCATAAAGTGCGTGCAAATGGACCCATTAGTAACTTGCAGTTTGTTTTTGCTTTGTGGCAGAAAAAAACCTCAAAAGCCCATGTCCCTCCTTGCTTCAACACAGATGTATTGCTTCACCTTGGTGTACGCTTTGGGAGGCTGGGGGTATTTATCTGCTTCTGAGAGCAGAGAGAACCATTTTATAGTACTCCCTGAGCCTTTACTCCATAAGGCTGGTGCCAAAATTCACATACGTGCTGCCACTCCGAAGCAGTGTGGTGCCAGAACAGCATGGCCTTCCTGCAGATTTATAGAAGTAATTTTCCCATTTCCTCCATTGTGCGTGGAACATGTGGGTATCGTTTCATGGTGGACTTCCACAACATCTGTTTGAGCGTGTACAGTGTTCAGAGACCCCAACTACCCTGGGCAAAGCTGAATGGCTGGGACTGCACCCCTCGCCTTCAGAAAAGCTGAGATTAAGTGCCACATTGTAGAAAGATCCACAAGTAGTTTACATTTACATCTAATAAGTTCAACAAACGAAATTTGCTATTCCACTTGAGTAACCAGCAATGTTTTCATACCATGACATCTTTCTCCCATGGAGCCTAAGAATTTACATCACTTTTCACCTTTTATAGAGCTTCTTTTACATTGCATATATATCAGAGCACCTTGCATTTGGAAACAGGACTGCTCTTGCAAAGCCAGATGTTGCAGACTCATTCTTGACAGGTTTGCGGTGAACACATTTGTAGCTGTTGACTTTGCAAGCAGCTCACCTGATCACACAGACCCTAGTCCAGCAAAACAGCCAGGAAAAGCAGTGGGAATTTTCCCTAAGTAGTGTTAATTACATTTGGTTCTGCAAGGGTGGCTACACAAAGCACGGTAAGGTGAATTAAGGATAGAGAATTCAGCTTTCTATCTCCTGTCTTATGTTGGAACACAATCGCTAATTCTGTATAATTTTTGTGTTCAGTTTTGAACTTTGTTCCTAACCTCTTCAGCTAACATGGAAAGAAAATTCAGCTGCAACATCCAATTAAAAGTGTTAATCAAGGGGAAGACTGACTTAGCTGACACATTGTGTACGTGAGGTTTTTCTCCTGCAGCACACTTTCAGCTGACGTGTTTGAGATCTCGCAATTACAACAGCACATATTATTGATGTTAGCTGCCTGTAGCTGAAAGCACCATGAGGCTTACCACTGCCTGCCGCCCCAGCGACACTAGGGTGAGGTCAGGGCTTAAACTGGCTGCAGTCCCAGTGTGATGGTTCTGTAGGAGATCACATTGCTAAGGAGAGGTGTTGCACTGCTCCATAGCTTTGGAAATTTCCCAAATGCCCAAGACTTCTTGCCCAGACAGATTATTACCATCAACTCATAAGGGGTGAATAAGGTGAGAGCAGGTCATTGTCCCCAGAGACAGCAGGAATTCCCTTAGCTAACCAAAAACAATCTTGTTTTGTGGACTTCGGCTGAGAAGTTGGTTTGAAAGCCACGAAGATGGTAACATTTCAGCTGCCAAATCTTGTGTATTCCTGGAGCAAGATGGGGAGAGGGAGGGTGATCAGTCCCTTTTGGTGTTACAGAGGAGTCATCCTCCACTGCAGGCAGGTCCTGTTATATCATCCTGACTATGGAGACTGAATCTCATCTCAGTGTTTTCATCTGGACTCTTGAAAAATTCTCCATAATCCTGGCTTGATCGGTATAGCAGATATTTTGGATCACTAGTGGACTGCTGTAGTTTATAACATCAGATACCTGGGTCCCCTAAGCTACTTCTAGGAACACTCCAGTTCAATACCTCAATCCAGTCTTCGTTTTGGGAGATCTCTTTTCTTCTGAGGCCAAGAGATGATGTTCAGATTACTCCCCAGTGATAATTATATGCACAGTTGATGCTGGGCCTTTGAAAACATTCTTTATAGCATCTAATGTAAATAATTTGCACTTGGATTAGCACTGAAAAATAAGTATTTGATTATAGCCACCTTAAAAGTGAGTGGCATGTTTTGCAACTTTGATATAGCTGGAAAGACTCCCGAGTGTTCAGACACCAACCCGATAGCTAGAGAAAAGAACCAATTCCACTTCTGGTAGTTGTCAGAGCATCAGCAAAATAAAACCAGTCACCAGCAGCTGTGCAAACGGTTGAAAAATTCATGGCTCAGTGTGCGGAGCGTGTTACCTGTGAGCAGAAGGCCACCTGTGAAGGTACCTTTCCCTTGAAACTCTTTCAAGGGCTGTCTTATTGATCCAGAATTTATGAAGCTCCTTCTTCCTAACTTTATCCTGCCCGTCATCGCTGACATACAGCTGCTCTCCATCTCGCCCCCTTAGGGCTTCAGGCTTCCCAAACTGATTTCCTCCATTTACTTCCTCTGTTTTCTTGTTGTATTCTGTGTTTCACTCCTCTCCATCAGTCCTCTTGGAATTGGTCAAGGTAAATCGAGAGTAAAGCTGGCAGAGTTATTCAGCAGTGGACAAATCCAGCAAAAGAAAGTGTTCACTCAGAATTTTCAACACTGACATGTTCCCACAAAAAAACCCAAACATATCAAAGTTTGATGGGAAAAGTCCTTGGAAAAAGTTACTGCATTGGCGTGAAACTGCCTGAGTGCTGTCTGAGGGTAACATCCCTCAGTTATTGTCCCGGAGGTGAGAATGACTTGATCAATAAGTTGTGGCTGAAAGATGATTGCATGTAAAAATTACAGTCTTGCTCAAGACATGTTGCTGTAATTGAAGGAGAACTTTTACCGGTCAAGTTAATTGTTAAATGAGGAGAAAAATAAGAATCGAGCGACTTAGTCTACTCACAAAACTGTAATTGTGTGAAGGACTGATTTAGAAGCAAAGCCTATTAGCTACAGCTGAATCATGCTCCAATCTTTATTCCGTCAGTTTTTCAGAGCAGAAATAGAAACATTAAAGAGGAATAATGCAAATGACATTGACAGTATTTTCAAAATAAATTCAGCTCTATAGAGTTTTCCTCAAATATGTTTTTATTAGCTTCTCCTCTGCTGGAAGCGAGAATTGCTAATGCTCAGGATATACCTATAGTGCAACACAGATGCCAGA
Organism: Falco peregrinus; assembly: GCF_023634155.1. NCBI lineage: Eukaryota > Metazoa > Chordata > Aves > Falconiformes > Falconidae > Falco > Falco peregrinus. Next base: position 111,608,203 of record NC_073723.1, on the reverse strand, counting down.
TTCACACTTTTTAATAAATCCATTTAAATGACAGCTTCTGAATCAGTGGATGTGTTCACTGCCCTCACTTTTGAAAACATTGTTTCCTAAGAACCCAAACAGAAGAATTTTATTTCTATTTTAGCTTAATTCAGCCACAGCCTCTTTCCAGGTTTGTTTCATGTTCTTCTCGTTCTCGCTATGGGAATCTGCTCTGCCACTGGCTTTTGGCAGGTCCAGCCATATTCCCCAGCTTGGGCAGCGTAAGATCTTTGCCAGAAGCTCTCAGAAAACTGTGGAAAATAGATAGGACATTTTCCACCAGGCTGAATGCCCTCTATCATGCTGGGTATACCCAGCACTCTGAATTAAGGCTTACGCTGACACATGGGAATAACTCTGAGCAGAGGAGCCTGCCAGCTTGGCAGGGATGACTGCATTTTGAGTGATAACCTGGCATAGCTTGAGAGTCCTATAATCAATCAGGCTTTGCCACCATCTGGAAGAGGACGGCTGCATGGCTTTGGAAGCAGTACCCAGAACTGAGGATTTTTTTGGAAAGGAAGAGTGGCATGCGAGTTTCTTCCCTTCTGTACCAATGCCACGCCAGAACTGGCTGTCAGTTTATTTCAGTGCGCAGGGTTGCGCTCCGGTTCTCTTCCTGAAAGACAAATTCACTGCCACTGTTGGAAACGGAGAGGAAACCCAAGAGTTGAACGGGCAATTGCAAGAGTTGCTGAGCTGGCTTTATTGAGATATGCCACCCGGAGGCAGTTTGCATTTCATTATGTGTGTACACAAAGTGTCTGGCACCATAGTGGGAAGAAAGCACTGCTGAAAAGTGAGGTGTGATGATTAGCTGAGCTTCAGAAACTGCAGCTCACTCTGTTAACTCTTTTCATCCAACACAAAATACCGTTTTCTATTAAAACAGACAGTATTTGCCAAAAGGGAATCCTGAAACTGCAGTGGCCTCCAAGATAGTCTTTACTGCTCCTGCTGAAATAACAAAGCCCTGGAGAGATGTTTTAACTTGAGGGTATCTTCTTCCTGCACAATAAAGTTGCTTTTTGGATGTAATGGGCTCAAAACAAGTCAAAGAGGTGAAATTCTGAGCCATATTAATGACCTGCGCTCCTGTGACTTGCAGAGGGTACCTGTGCGTGCTCCACTCGTGCTGCATGCCTCCTGTGCTCCTCAGGGATCCTCTGCAAATCCCTAGGATGTTTGGTCAAGGAGAGCAGGAGGAAGGCACAGCCCAGCTGCTCTGTCCTGTATCTGTCCCTGCAGGTGGCAGAGGCCAAGGGAACCCAGCTGAGCTCTGGCAAACTACGCAGCCCTGCAAAGCAAAGCGCTCCGCACGCTGTGCCAGGCTTTGGAGCCGGTGTGCACTCCTTGCCTTGGCTGCTTGGGATCGGCGGCGGAGCTCTTTTTGTAGGAAGCTGGACAGGATCTTACAACAGTTGGCTCTGGAGTAAGCAAAGACTTCTTCTGCCATATTGAGCAGAGTCCAAAAGAGCTGGATAGATCCTGCGTTGCTGCTCTATCCGTTCTCTTGCAACGCTGGGGAAAACCAACTGCAAAGGCAATTGAGCAGAGCCGTGGAGATTGCTCTGGCTGACCATTAATGGAGAGAGCTGCGTGGTAACTGCAAATGGATTCCATTATCATCCTTTCTCAGACACGCTGATCGCTGTCCCCTGTCCCTCTCCAGCTAGAAGTGCTGTCGTTAGCATGGGGAGCAGCATCTGCGCTGCAGAGCTCACAGCTCGCCTTGCTACAGTGGCCACCAGTGAGTTGGTTGCAGGCCCAGGGATGACATAATTTGTTTTCAAAGCTCCCATAAATTGAACTGTGTTTTTATGACACCATAACCAGAGGCACTTATTGCACCAAACAGAAAGACTTCTATTTGAATTTAATAGATGCAGCTGATAGGCTTAACGATATTTTGGATGCTTTTTGGGTGGATTTGAACTTGAAAACTTTTCCAAACTTACTGAACTGGCGCCTCCTTTCAGCTGCCCGATTGATCCAGCTGAGCGATGCTATCGCCTGTAGTTCTTTGGAGATCTTTCGGTGCCGTGCCATAGTCCTGCAGCAGAATTAGTGACACAGACGGCTGGCTTGTGTTTTCTAATGAGTCAAAGCAACCATAAAATCAGATATACCAGGGGAGAAGTCACCTAAGCACACTGATTTTCATTTCCTTGTAACAAGCAGAAACATATTTGCTTTGGTTACAAGAACACTTTTCTATTCCATTTATTCTTAAATGCTTCCTGCACTTTGTTCTGGAAAATATTAAAACAATTCTTTACTTCCCTGTAAAATTTTATTGTCCCTTACAGTGTTTTAGATGTTCCCATCCCATCTCCAGTGCAGCCTACCAGTGGAGGAATTCAGCTTTGCAGATAAAAACAGGCTCTTGAGAGATGAAATTGCTGAATTTTCCCACCAGGCTGGCTTCACAGTGGCAAGGCAGTATGTTTGCTGTTCTTTTGCTGGTGGCTCGGTATTTAATATCACAATATAGCAGAGAAGGAGTCCTGCCTCCTCCTGTGCTGCTCAGGGCTTGCACTGGGCCGGCTTTGTGGGCTATCCTGGAAACAGCAGTGGGTTTCCTTTGAAGAGATGTCGTGGTGCTGGCAGACCTGCAGTAAGGGACAGACTTTCAGGAGGGTCAGCTTCTCTTTTAGCTGCGTGAGGAAAGGCTCAGCTCTTCAGAACTGCTCCTATCCAGCGTCTCTCAGCGATCGTGGTGCTCGAGGAAGAGGAGTTCCCCATGGTTTTAGTGGAAGCTGCTGGATAATGAAGCGTTATGAAAATCTAGCCCTCAGGGTGGCAGAGGAAATTTGTTCTGACTCATGACTAGGTGAGAGAAGAGGCTGAGAGGTCCCCGGGTGGTGGCCAGGGCAGGCAGCTTGCGGTGACTGTAGAGGTTTCAGAATACAGCAAAGCAAGAGGCTTCAGCAACCCCTCCCAGTAAGTCCATTTCTTCCTTGTTTCTCTCTGCCTTGTCCAACGCTGCACTCATTTCTTTTTTAGCACCAAGCCTTCCCACTGTGTAGGGAGTTCATGCTTTTTCAGAGAACATGTACGCATCTTAACAGCCAGTCCATTAGCCCTTCAATGGTTATTTTAATTAACTAATCTGTTCAAAACATCAAGAGCCTGTTGAGCCATCTGGACTGATGAAAGTCACATATTGCATTACTAATGTGCTGATTAAATCCTTCATTTTGCTCCAAGTCCTAAGCGCCTCCAAACGTTCCCACTCAAAAACTGTTTGAATTTTGCCCGTGCAGGAAAGGAGGCTGGTGTTAGGGTTGGGGAGAGGTGCTGGTAACCCTGCTGGCCGCACAGCGAGGCAGGGTGCCCAGGCACCAGCCAGCCTGTGGGACTGAGCCGGCAGGGAGTGCAGCGGGGGGCCGGGGCTGCTCTGCAAAGGGCTTTCACCGCCTCGTACGAGCAGCCAGCCCCTTCCTGGGGTGCTCCTACACGTGGCCGGGAAGCGGGAAACCCAGGGCTGTGGTGGTGGGTGTTCCCCGCTGTGGAAATTCCCTAATTACTAGTAAGGTTGGGGAAAATAGGAGGTGGTGTTACCTGAGACAGCTTTCTGGCGGGGTCAGGAAGGATGTAAAGTGTTAGAAATTGAATTTACCAAAGATGTTAAATATCTGAGGATGCAAATCAGACCCCTGAAGCTGTGCTGAAATCTGTAGGCCGGCTGGTGCATGCACCATCAAAATAGCCCCAGCTCAGCCTCCCCGCGCTTTTCCCCTCCACAGAGAAACCAGCTGGAAATCCACCTGGCGCTCACAAGCGCTTCCTCCCATCTCGGCTGTGAGCACAACAGCCAAGGAGCTCTGAAGGCTGCTCTCTGGCAGAACCTTTGCTGTCGCTGCCTCAGACGCTGGGTTTGCACAGGACCCCTGACACAGAAGGGACCTTCTGCCTTCCCAGCCAGGTAGCCTGCTGTGGATGACAACGACGACCTGCGGAGGAGGTTTTCTCTCCCTCCTGTGCCCTGACTGGAAGGACGCATTCCAACGTCCCTCTCAGAAGGGTTTATCTTATCATGGAAATCACCTTACAATAAAAATGTGTGGGGTTTTTGCATGTGCTGTTGACTTTAATGTGGTTTATGAACCCATAACTCTCAGGCTCCCGGTTTTATATGGTGTGGGACAGATCAGTGCACCTTCCGGCCAAGAACCTTAACACGCTCGGTAGCTGCTGTGAGATTTAATGACTATATTCTACTTTAAGTAAGATAATTTTTGCTTTTACAAGGCAGCTAAGGCACAGGAAGGACACGTAATTTAGCAGAGAACAAGGGGCTGAACTAAGACAACTTGTCTCCTACCTGGGTGTCTCTCACTGTGGCACATCGCCTCCTCTCTTACTCTTGTGGCACCCAGAGTCTGGGGGTTTGTAACTCAGCAATGTTACAAACATTGTAACGATGTTACTGAGGAGAGGCAATGCAGCAGCAGCAGCCAGTTCAGGTTATTCAGTGGTCAACTGCGTTTTTCAGACCTCATTCTTCCAGCCTTTCAGAGCTAAACCCAAACCTCACGACAGTGCTGGCTCTGGAGATGAAGGACTTGACGGAGCTGCGCTCCCTGCAGCTTCCCCACTAACAGGACTCTTGTTGCTTGCAGGTAAACGGCCACCTGGACTATATGAAGCAAATGGACACGATCCTAAAAGCTGTGGGCATTAAAACCAAGGAGTGTTGTCCGGAAGAGAAGGGCAGCGGCAGCCTTTTCTCCCCTCCAGCCAAGAAATCACAGCGGGCAGCGGGCCGCGAGGCTCCGGAAGAGGAAAACACGGTGCGAGAGGAGGATGCGGCCGATGGTGAGGCTCTCCCGGCCGGCCGTGCTCAGCACCCTGATGCTCCCAGCTGTCTTGGGGGAGAAGCCTCACTCCCCTGCCCAGACTGTTCGAACAGTGGGGACGGCAAGAAAGAGGCAGCAGGCAAAGGAGCAAATTAGAGCTCTTTGTGTTAGGCAGAGATGCTCTGCCAGCACTAAAACCGCTTTCAAAGCACCATCCTGTTGCAGCAGGATTCCCAAAGGAGCACTGGTGGAGCCGGCAGAGCTGTAGCTGCCGTTTGCAGACCCTCCCGAGAGCTTGGAGCGTGGCAGCGGCGTGTTGCTGCATCAAAGCTTCTGGAGCAGCCACCCACGGCATCTCCCATGGACAAGGAAGGGCTGGTTCCTGCCTGAATCAGCACTGCTCAGGAAGTGGCGGCACTTCCCTCCTCGCACAAACCGCGTTGGTTCTTGAGGGAAGCAGCTGTCACCGTTAGGGACTGTGTCTCTGCTATGTAACTCCTGGGAAAGCAGGTGGCTCTGCGGGTATTTTTAAGCATATCATGGAGAGGGGCTTGTCACTAGGAAATTAAAACCATTTTTCCCGCAGTGGTTGATTGGGGTTTTGGTTTCATGTGAGCAGGTGTGCTGCGGGCTCTGGCTGCCCGGCTATGTACGTCTCGGCGTCCCCGCTGCGGCTCCGCTGACGGGGCAGGCGTACGGCTCGGGCTGCCTGCCCTTCTTCCCCTCAGTCCTGTCAGAAACGCGCGTTGAGACCCTAGGTGAAAGACAGCAGAAGAAACAGAGCGGGCTTTTTATGATTTATTACTTTGTGAAATTTCCTCCCAGGCTTTGCAAGCCAGCAACCCACAGAGACTTTTGTTTTGTGTCCCACACACTTCTCCAGCCTTAAAAGCCCCCTCTGGACATATTTTTAATTGGCTTAGAAGAAAACCAATACTTGGCATAGGATAAATATGAATCTGTTTGATTTCTACCTCCCTTTATAAAAGTGGATTGGCATCCGCTCTCTTCTCCCCCCTCTCAAACCGGAGGGAGGGACCCTGCTTTACATCCCCTGCCTTGCAGAATCTTCCAGAACCCTACGGGACTGATCCACATCTTCCACAAAAGGTCCCTCTCTGGCCTGTTTTGCTGCTGAGCCCAAGGCAGCACATCCAGCGGGAGCACGGCGAGGACAGGCCCCAGCTGAGAGCACCCCTGTGCTTCCCTGCTTCAAAACAAGCGCCGAGGGGTGTCAATACCCTCCCACACCCACACCTGGAAGGTCTTGTTGAGTCACAGGGGGAAATAACTGCGCCTGCAGCTTCCGATTTCGGTTCACACCGAGTCCTCCTCCCTCCCGGTTCCAGCACCAGTTTAACCAGCACCACCTCTCCCTTCTCTCCCTGGACCTTACCTGCCGATTATTGCTCACGGCGTGGGAAACGCGGCGGTTTCTGGGGGCAGCGGTGCAACCTGGCAGCGTGCCATGGCTTTGGCTGCAGCACCCGGCTCTTCCTGTCCCCCCGTCCCGCCACCGAGTCCAGTATTCACACTGGAATTTGAGCTGTGATCAAAAGCAGCTTATTTAGCAAGTCCAGTTTCCATATGACGCCAGGAACACCATTAATAAACACCTTTTCTTGGTTTTCTCTGTCATTTGAGAGACGTTATAGCTCTTTGATCATATTCAGGAACACATCTGTCTTGAGATAGCTGGGCCGTCGACCAGCTACTTCCTACCTGATCCTGAAACTACATTATTTCATCTCTGCCTCTGGCATGATGCCTTGCTGCGGGGCGACGGGAGATATCCCGACACAGGCTATGGGGTCCCACCACGGTGGGCCCGGCGCGCTGCTCGGCGGTGCTGCTGCCTGCGGGGAAGGGGCTTGACTTCTCCACTGCACCAGAGGATTTGTCCCCAAGCAAACGCCTCGTTACAAAGAATTGGCTCGATGAGGGTAGTGCATTATTGCTTTCGGACATCTGGCTTGAGGAGGCTGTCTCTGTTTCTCCATCTCCTGCAGCCTGTCTCTGCGGAGCCACCCACCCAATGGACCTTCGGAGTTTGTCGTGGATTTTTCTGCTCCTTTTTAACTGGAGTTGGAGTCAAAGTATGTTTTTATATAAAGCCATTTGTGGAAAGACGCACATCTTTACCTTCGTGCTTGATACCAAACTCAAGCTACGTGGCCACAGCTACGTGGCAAAAATGTATTGAACAGTTTGATGTTTGAACCTGTGCTCAGTTCTCCTTTGTCACGGTCGTTTATCACTGACCGCTGGGCCGGCCGTCAGCTGCAAGGGGATTTGTGGCAAATAAATGTCAAGTTACTCATAAAAACACTTGTTGTTCAGTTCTGGAATATACGTGGGCAACGTGGAAAGAAAACTAATGAGACTGGCTTGGCGTGTGGCTGCTTCTTGCAGCACCCCGTACCCAAGGGACACTCTGTGTTCATTTCTCTGTGTGACCGTGAGTTCCAGGAGCACCTTAGGGTGCCGCAGGCAGCGCGGGGTGCGGGGTGTGAGGCCAGGGAGGGCACAGCAGCCAGCGGCCAACCTGCCTCTGCGTCTGAAAGGCACTTGAGGAAGACTTTGCTAAAAGCATTTATTATTTTTTAAGTGCCCACTTACCACACTACTCGCTATTCCCCCTGCTTGTGGCTCTGTGTGTGTGTTGGGGGAGGGGGCTGGCATTGTTATTTAAAAGACAGTATTTGTTTAGATTCTTATTTGAAGCAGGGGGAGGGGGGGAAGGTGTGTTTTCTAACAGCATCATCTAAAAATTGATGGATTGTCAGAGCGCAGTGTGATGGTCGGATGCCAGAAATAGGAAGCTGTAGGATGAAATCTAAAGGGAAGCTGATCTCGTTACTTACTACTGTCAGGATACCCACGGAACCACCACCGCGGCGAACGCCCACTCTCTTGCTGCATCTGCAGAAAGCAGCGCTGGACGTTTTGCATCAAATTTAATCCCCCGTAGTGCAGGCTGCTCATGACCAAACACGGTGGTTTCGCTGTGTTGCAGTTTGGCAGGAAACCGAGGCAGGGAGAGCCCAGATCAGGTGAGGGAATTAAGCTCCAAGGAGAAGTGACGTTCTGTGGCCTGAGGCGGCCCCAAACCCCTTGTCCATGAGTCTCAGGACGTGGTTTCCACCGTTCCTCTGGGCACACTGGGTAAGGGAGGCGATCGGCTGAGCCGTGTCAGCGGAAGCTGGAAACCTGGCCTGAAGTTTAGGGAGCCGGAGGCTGGCGGAAGCGTCAGGCGCCCGAGGTTCGGACTAACTGGGGATGAAAAGGCCACAAGAAGCAGCTCTGGAAAAGGGCGAGGCATCGGTGACGGTGAGCAAAGGTGGCATGGACACAGAGAGAAACGAGGCAGATTCGTTCAGCGGTAAAATGCGGCTTTGCCGTTTAAACCTACCCGCCGAAGTGCTCGGTGGCAGCGCCTTCTCCGAGGAAATGCCGTCGTGTTTGGAGAGGGCATCGGGCAGCGAGGTGCGGGCAGGGAGAAGCCTTGCAGCAGAGCAGCCCCTTGGAGAGTTTGCACCGGGCTGGGGGACCCGTCCCAGCACACAGTGGCCCGTAACCCCCTGCCAGGCCACCCTGGCTCAGGCCACGGGGGTGCCGAGCTGCCTGGGCTGCGGCCCCGCGTCGAAGCGGTTGAGCAAGCGGGGGCTGGGGGCTGGGGGGCCACCGCCGGCCGGCAGCAGGCCCTGTTCATTCCCCAGTGCCCCGGAGTCAACCGAGTCGGTCTCCGCCTGCAGGGTGAGGACGTTCTTGAGGGATGTGGCGGCGCGTGGTCCGCTGTTGGAGTTCCTCATGGAGAGGGAGATGGCGCTGGGCCGGGGCTCCCCCGCGCGCCGGCAGCAGGGCAGGTACCTGCCCATGGCTCTCTTGAAGTCCCTCATGAAGAGCGGGTAGATGATGGGGTTCATGGTGCTGTTGCAGTACCCCAGCCAGGTCAGCACGTCGAAGAAGCCGGCCGGGACGCAGCTGCAGACTGCCTGGCGGGGGGACAGCAAGGGTTAGCAGCATCTCCCACCTCGGCCCCGATCCGGAGCGGTTTCCCAGGCATGCCAGCATTTCCTTTTTGAAGGAAACCTTCCAAACCCTTTTGAAGGGCTTTTTCCTGCCGTTGCTCCCTGAGGAAATTGCATCTTTGACCCCAGAGGCTCTCCAGCAAGACCCGCAGGTGTCTAAGATTGAGCCCAGCTGGATTCGAAGCGTAAAACTTCTGAAAACCCGACATAAGCCCGCCCGACGTGCTTACCTGCGTCACATTGGTGACAAAGAAGGGGAGCCAAGCCACGAAGAACATGCCCAGCAGGATGCCCAGCGTCAGGCTGGCCTTCAGCGCCTTCTTGCTGTGCTTGGTGGCGAACCTCCTGCTCTCGCTGCCGGCCGCGGGCTGGCTGGGGGCGCGGGGAACCTGCAGCGGGACAGGGGGCGGTGGGCCAGCGCTTGTCCCCAGGCCAGAGCCACGGGCACCCCCGCCAGCCCCCGCCAAGGAAAGGGGCGTTTGGGCTGCAAATCCCCCACCGATACCCGCCGTTGTGCCCCGTCTCACAAGGGGCAGGAGGGCGGCGAGCGCCGCAGCCCTGAACCACAAATCAGGAAGAGGAAGCAACAGAAACCCTCAACATTGAGAGTATTTTGGGGTTTTTTTACTGCAAAATAGTGATTTTTTAATACTATTTTGTAATACTGTATATTAGGCTGTTCTTTTATAGAAAAATCCGACTCAGTCAATGTTTTGGTCAGGATAAAGCATGCCCTAAAGAGCAGCTCTAGCTGCTGATTAGAGCAGCAAACTACATTTTAAAAATTACATTTTTTTAAAAAAAATTACATTTTTAAAAGCAGGACATCAAACATTTCACCCTACAAACACCACAACTAACTCAGGCCTCTATCCACTCCTGCAGTCTGAAATTGTTATCTCAGCCTTCTGCCGGAATTACTTGAGGCCCCATTGCCACTCAGCTTCCTACCCCAAAAGAGAACAAAAAGATGTTAAAAAGATGAAACTCAGGGGTTCCCTGAATTTTGTTTTCAGCTCACACCCACCCCCCACACCAATGTGGGGCTCCCGGAGCCCGCGGGGACACTCGCCGCCGCTGAGCCACGGGGTGGGTGCTGGTTCGCCACGGCAGAGCAAAGCACCGAGCATCGCTCGGGGAGCCGGGCTGCAGGGCTGCGGAGGGTGAGTTCGTAGGGTCTGGGTGGAAAATAAACATTTTATGATATTGCCCGTTGGTTCTTCCGTTCCCATTTTCCTTTGGGAAGCCTGGCACACCTGATGTGCGGGAGAGCTGGCCAGCTCAGAGCCCTGGCTCCTTAAAAGAAAGGAAAACAGCAAACTAAGTCGAGGTATTTAAAGGCAATTAAGTTTGTCTTTTTCCCTATAGGATATGAGGTCAATAAAGCCTATTACAAGGAATTAAAGCTGTTAGATTTAGTGGCAATTACCTTCTCCCGGAGAAACACAAACAAGGGCAGCCACGTTTTGGCTATAAAAACACACACGCCGGTTGAACCAGCGCTCGAGTACGGAAGCATTTTGCAGTTGCCGTTATAGACCAGGTGACAAAAACAGAAGCCGGCTGTTCAAAACAAGGTGCTCCCCAGAATTTGGTATGTGCTATTAATTAAACTCCTTCTCCCCCGCATGTCTCACACCCACCACGGCCCAGATTTACGAGTGGAAAGTCAGATAAGATTAAAACCCTCCGGGATGACGCTCGCCAAGAGTGGGGCGAAACCGCATTTATTTTGCACCACTGAGCGCTTTCGCCTGTATCTTAATTTATTTCTCTGCTTCTGCTCATGCCGTTACTGTGCTCCTGAGCAGCTTAAAAGCGCAGCATCGCTGGGGTGAGACACGGGGCACCTTGGGGGGACAGCAGGGAGGTGGGTGCTGCCCAAAATCTCCCTCCCTGCTGGTTCCAGCCCTTTGCTGGCTCCAGCCCCGAGGCCACCTGGAGGGCAGACCCCCCCCCAGGCACTCAAATCACTGGGGTCCGCCAGGAGCAACGTCCCTGGGGCCACCTTACCTGTGGCGTGGTCTCGGTGGTGGTGGCGGTGGCCACGTTGGAGGCGAGGGAAGCCACCTGCACCGCTTGCTTGCGGGCTGCCAGGAGGATGCGGCAGTAGGTGAAGGAGATGGCGGCGGACGGGAGGAAGAAGGTCAGGCAGGAGGCCACCAAGGCGTAGGGCAAGCTGACCAGCAGCCGGCACTGGTCCTCGTCCCCTTGGGAGGTGACGTTGGGGGACCGGACCTCGAACTCCAGCTCATGCCAGCCCATCTTGATGGGCAGGAAGGAGGCCAGTGCAGCCAAGGTCCAGGTGGCCAGAATGAGCCAGAGGGCCCTGCAGGAGGTCATTCGCAGCTTGTATTTGAGGGGGGAGATGATGAGCAGGTAGCGGTCCAAGCTGATGATGCAGAGGTTGAGGATGGAGGCGCTGCAGCACATGACGTCGAAGGAGTACCAGAGGGAGCAGAAGTCGCCCCGCAGCACCCAGCGCCCATACAGCTGGTTGAGCATGGCGGGGGGCATGACCACCAGCCCCACCATCAGGTCGGACATGAAGAGGGACACCAAGAAGTAGTTTGAGGTGTTGCGGAGGGAGCGCTGGGTGATGATGAGGAGGATGAGGAGGAAGTTCCCTGCCGTGGTCAGCAGGATGATGAAGCAGAGGAAAGCGGCCACCCAGCTGCTCCCCACCAGCAGCGAGTGCTCCCCCAGCATGCTGGCGTTGGGGGCGCCCAGATCGTCCTCCATGAGGAGCCGGGGGGCAGGGCTGGCTCGGGAGCTGCGGGGACCTTCTCCAGGCATGACCTGGGCTAGGTGATCATCGCCAGAGCCAGCGCCGGGGGAAGAAGCACCACCTCTCCCTCTCCACTCTGTGTCCGTCCTCCTGACTCCTCTCCTCCTCCTCCTCCTCCTCTCCCTCTCTTCCCCCTCTCTCCCTCTTCACTGGCGATCAGGGCAGAGTGACATTCCCAGGAGCCGAGCAGCAGCAGCAAGGTTCCCCTCCCCGTTACTCACAGACAGGCATTTCCTCGTCCCTGCAAATCCCCCTGCTCCACGATGTCCATGGACGCTGCTTCGCTGCTTCTGGATGCTGGGGATGCTCTGGACACCAGGGAGGCTTGGGATGCTCGAGATGCCAGGGATGCTCTGGATGGCAGGATGTTCTGGATGCTCTGAATGCGCTGGACCAGGGAATAATCTGGACCCCAGGATGCTCTGGATGCTCCAGGTGCTGGGATGCTCTGGACCCCAGGATACTTCTGATGCCAGGGATGCTCTGGACCCCAGGATACTCCAGATGCCAGCGATGCCCTGGGCCCAGGATACTTTGGATGCTGGGGATGCTCGGGACCCAGGAAACTCTGGATACTGCGGATGCTCTGGACTCCAGGATGCTCCAGATGCTGGGGATGCTCTGGACCTTAGAGGATCAGCTCTTGCCCCCCGAGCTGGGCTTGGCTACCTGCAGAGCTCTGCCCCCTGGGGCAGCGGAAGCCGCCCCCCGCCCCCCGCCCCCCCCCCCCCCCCCCCCCCGAGTTCCTCTGTGCCTTCGCTTTGCTGCTGCTGCAGCCAGAGCCAGCAAGGAGAGGCAGAGCAGCCTGGAGGCGAGTACAGGGATGCTCCCCGCCGGGGGAGGCGAGTACAGGGATGCTCCCAGCCAGGCTCGCCCCTCAGGAGGACGATGCAACACGCAGGGGTGTGGGAAGGTGTCTCTCCCCTGGCAGAGGTGCGTCCAGCGCGCAGGGATGTGAGCAGGGGTGTGTGTCCGTGTGCAGGTGCCAGCCGGACCTTCACCTGCTGCTCGGTGATGCACAGAGAAGGATGCAGAAATGCCGATTTGGAGGAGGTGGGGCCGGCGGGGGGTTGCGGGGGGAGAGGAGGAGACGAAATGAAATGCTAATGAAAACATGGATCTGGTCTAAACTCCACAAAGTGGCAGCCTGAGAGTTCCCTCTCCTGCCTTAAAGAGACAGCCAGCACTGGGCTCTGCCTCCCCACCGGCGCTGGAGACCCCGACCCCGCATTCGCCTGGCAGGTGGGCAGCGACCCACAGGCCAGCAGGTCCCTACGCCCGGCCGACAGCACCAAAAGCCAGGCTCCATCCTCTGCACCCGCCGATAAAAAGCAAAATTTTGCAAAACCAAATAAAAAGCCACAAAACCTGCCTGCCATCGCCCCCAGTCGCCTGCCCGGAAAGCGGCCAGAGGCACGGGAGGACCGGCTGGCCGGTTTTCCAGCCCTCGGCAGCCAGGGTTGGAGGGTGGAAGCAGAAGCCGAGGGGAAAGGCTGCCCCTCTGCCCCAGGGCTGTTTGGGCTGCCCGCAGCACAGCCCGGGGCCCCCCTTTGCAGGGGCAACCCTGGCTGGACCCACGGCAACTTGCCCTTTGGCAAGTGTGAGGCAACACGTCAGAGGACCCAGCGGGTCCCGCCGGCTTCTCCGCCCCTTGTGGTGCAGAAGACACTTCTGAACCAGTAAGTGCTGTTGGGTGCCCCACGCGACCACCTCCACGCTCCAGGGCCAGCACCTCGGGGGGCTCGGCAGGGACTCATTTGGGGGGGTTTAATTTCCAGCTCCAAAAGGGGCTCTTTTCTTCCAACAGATGGCTGCAGTTCCCGCTGGTGGGGAGACCAACGCCGAGGGCACCGATGCCAGCACAAACCAGAGCCACGCGTGCGTCTCCGCTGCGCCCCTGGCACCCACCCCTGTGGTCACAGGGCCAGACGCTGCCGGCTGCTGCCCCTTCCTCCCCTGCGCCACTGCCACAGCTTTTGCTAACACGTTCCCCTGGGACGATGCTGCTGCAGATGTGGGGGTGAGGGCCAGCTGTGCACGCCACGCGCCCCACCGGCCCTGTCCCATGCCCGCCCCCAGCACTGGCTGTGCTGCCCAGCTGCCCACCCCCAGGCAGAAATGTGTCTCTTCACCAAGACCTACTTTTCTCATCACCTTTTCAACAACTTTGTCGTGCTTTTCTCAGTGGCTGAACGGGTAATTCAGGCCTGGAAACCATCTCGGAGCCAAGGACGGGGAGATGCAAAGCAGGGCTCACCTCCCAGCGCGGACACAGCCCATCTGCCCCCCACTGCCGCCCCCGGATCTCCGTGCCCCTCAAAAGCTGTTCACTGGGAAGCAGCTGCCATCGAGGACAAGCTGCTGTGCACGGTGCCCACCCTTCCCCTGCTTCCCCAGGACCCTCTCCTTGGATGCTCCCAGCCAAACCTCCCCGGCCACCTCTGCGTCACTCGGTCCTGGCAGGCGTCCCAGGGCAGAGCACACACATGCAAGGCTCTGATCGCAGCAGGAGGTTTCTTTAGAAAAGTGCTTGTACCAGGAAACCCTCACTTCCTCGCCCCATCTGTGCTGGGAGCAAGCGAGAAAGCCCCCCACAGCCCGCTCTGCGGCAGCCCCCCCAGCTAGGGCCCAGCAGTGCAGCAGCACAGATTTATCCCAGCTGCTCCACGCTAGCGCTGAGCGAGGAAGCCCTGCCACGGTGCAAAGCCAACCTCCCCCCCAGCCCCGCTGCGCTCCAACCATACCAGCATCTTGGGTATCTCCAAGAGCTTTTGCTTCAGAGGAGATGGGATGGGGAGCGTCCCCTCCACAGGCAGGGATGTGGGAGGTTTCGCACGCTGGGTTTGGATGTATTTGCTGGGGAAGCGAATCTGAATTGATCGAAGTAAAAGTGTTGAAAAAAAATCAAAAAACCTGCCTTAAAACAAGGTTCAAATCCTACCATCGCCCCTGCAAAAGCTTCTCTGCTCCGGCAGTTCTGCTGGCCTGTTTCTGCTGTCTCCCCTGCGCCGCTGGGCACATCGGCAGGGGCCCGTGGCTTCCACCAGCTCTGCTCTCCAGTACTGCTAGCAGGGAAAGCAAAACCAGGTTGTCAACAGCCACTCAAGTGCCAACGTGGGGAAAAAAAGGGCCGGTGAGCCAGAGTGAGTGAAACGGGAAGGCCAAGAGACCTCGGTGAGGACATCCAGGGTGGGCCAGGGCTTAACGCAGCGGCCTCCGATAGTGCAACCTATCCTCAGGACCTCATTCCATCCTTTACCTGGGATGGCTCCTTAGGGCCGATTTTGGGCAGAGCCTGGCTTAGGGACCTTTAAAAGATTTGTGTTTTCATCTGCAAAATGGCTCTCCACTGCCTGCCTCCCCTGAAGCTCAGGTTGTGTGACAGGAGGTGGAGACACCCTGCTCCAACACCCCGATCCACAGCTCCTGGAGTTCACAGGAACGGCCCCCCCGCTAAACCCAGCCCGTTTCCACTGTCCCCCAATAAAAGGGCCACGTGGCGGTGCTCAGTGACAGCAGGGGCTTCTCTACCTCCTCCTGCCCCCCTGGCAAAGCCCCCCTCCTTGGGAAGACACTTTACAAGCCTAAAAACATTATCTTCATGCACAGGACACCTCCTCCCCTGCCAGGGTCCTTCCCTTTCGGCCTTTGCTGTGGCAACCGCTGCCGTAACGCAATCCCGCTCCCGCTCCCCACCCCGAGAGCTGCTCCCCACCCTTGTGCAGAGCCCCCCGAGCCTGGCACTCGGAGAGGGGGGCAGCAAGAGCCCCCGGCACGGCACAGCCCCCTGCCCCTCCGGGAGCAGACGGGACCTTCCCCAGGGTTAGGCTCAGACAGGGGAGCATCATCTCATCGTTTTGGGGGCACAGCCACGCCCGGTGCCCGGGCATCGGTGGGAGCGGAGGGTCACGGGGGCAGGCTCTGCCCTGCCCAGGGAACACTCGATCCAAACACCCCTGGAACGGGCCCGCTGGTTTTCAGCCAAGGCGCTTGGGTCCCCTCCTCACCCACGAAGGGCCGTCCATGTCCATGTCCATGTCCAAGTTCGCCATCCTCTGCTCCAGTAGCACTCCCGGGGCCACGAACAGCTGGAGGCCACGAACAGCTGGAGGCCACCAAACAGGCTGGATCAAGAGTGTCACCTAGTGGCAACAGAGCTGATAAAGGTTGCGTGATCCCGCAGGGACCCCACGCACTTCCCACACGAGTGGGACCCGCCAGCCCTTAAACCTCCAGGCTGCAGCGACACGGGCGCTGGAGCGCAGCTGATGCGCAGGCTCCCCGCGTCCACATGCAGCCCATATGCTGGGATCTGGGGATCCGTTTTCCTTTTAGCGGCTCTCCCTCCTCCTCCACCTCCGCCTCCACCTCCTCCTCCTCCTCCTCCTCCTCCTCCTCCTCCTCCTCCTCCCAAATGGAATGCAGCAGAAAGCTAAAGGGAACCATCGCTCTCCCATGCCCTGTGCCCTCCTGCGCTGCTGTCCTGCCCGGTGTAAACGGCCTTCTCCCCCGCCAGCCCTGAGGAGCCTCCTGCCAAAAACCAGACAGGCATCAGAGCACTGAGAAATGGAAGTCAGAACTAATTTATTTAAGAAAAAAAAAAAAAAAACAAACAAAAAACAAACAAATAAACAAAAAACCTTGTAAAAAGGAGGGGGAGGCATCGATTACAAGCTCTGGAAGCTCTTGTCAGGACAGCGCCAAAGAAATCAGCTTTATACAACTGAGAGAAAGGGGTAGCAGGAGGGGCCCAGGGCTGTCCCCCCCCCCGCCCCCGAGCCTCCCCAGCCCTGCACGAGCAGCCCCCTGCAAAAGTACATCAGCATCCCGGCACTCGTCCCCCTTCTCCCTCCACCACCGTTAAAGTGCAGCAGGGAGAGGGGGGAGAGGGGCTGGCTCCCACCCAGCCCACCCCCACACGAACCTGCTCCTGGCTTTCCCCTGGGGGCCATGCCAAGCGCGAAGCCCCCGCGCCTGTGGCATGGCCCAGGTCCCTCGTTCCCGGGGAGCTCCGCGGTGGCCCTGAGGACCAGCAGGGTAAGGGCTCTCGTCACCGCGGCTCCCCACAACGTCACACACACAGCCCCAGAGGCACACCCCGGGGGCCACACACCCCCCAAGAGCTACCCAATTAATTAAGGCAAGGGGGTTGGGGGTGAATTAAGATCCAGCACGTGCCAGGAGGGACAGCGCGTCCATGCTGAGCCCACGTGTCCTTAGGCAGGCAGGGGGAAGAAGGGATGCCGGCGGCCCCGCACGCTCCGGGAGAGATGCGCGTCTCTTGTGGGACCGTGGAGAAGCTGCGTCCTTTCTTCCTCCACCCGAAAACCCCAGGGCTCAGCGAGGGTGCGTGTGACCCGCAGTGAAGAGCAGGTTCGGGAGCCTGCAGCCAGCCCCGGCAGAGCCCAGCTCAGCTCTGGCTCTCAGCCGAAACCCCCTCGTCCGGGCTCCCGCTCCTCTCAATATATTATTACTATTATGTGCAAGTAGTTTTGCATCAGAAGACGCCGAGCCCTCCTCTCTCGCCCTGCAGCTCCAGCCCCACGGCCGCCCCTCAGCCCTGCTTGAGCCTCAGAACGTTCCTCCAGCCCCGGGGTGTCGTGGAGAGCAAAGCGTGAGGGTAGCTATTAGACAGGAAAGACTCCACCACCCCCCTCCCTCCCCCAACCCCAGCCCTCTCCCTCGCACACACCCCCTGCCCGCGCCGCTGGCTGCAAGGACAGTCCGCAAGGGCCAGGTCAGTCGTCGCCCTCCTCCTCGTGATGGTGGTGGCTGGAGGCGGGAGGTTCTTCCACCTCCTGTTGGTGGTGGGCATAGTGATGGGGGCTGGGACCCTCCGCGGGCATGTTCTCCTCCGCGTTCAGGTAGACGTTGAACAGGGCTCCCTCGTGGCTCGGCTCCTTCCCGCAAGCCTGGCAGCTACAGTGAAGGATCTTCTCCACCAGCTTGTCAACCCTGGGGATCTCGTCGTTGCCTGGACAGTCCAGTGTCACCTAGGCAGAGGGACGAGGACACGGCAAGTGAGGGTAGAGCTCAAGGCCCGGATGGCCATCCTGCCCCACACCCTGCAGACGTGGGGTATTTTAAGCGAGAAGCGATGGCTCCTGTCCGTATAAACAACCCTCCGCAGCCAGTCTGCAAGGCAAAGCTCTCTGGGAGTGGCTCACCAGGGTCACAAGCTGCAGAGACCCAGGGAAAATGCACCAACTCGAGAGGGACACTGCTCCCAGGTGCTACCGGCACAGAAATATCAGCGGTAACTGCAAAGGCCACCCACAAGACACGTTGCTGAGCATCTCAGGTAGCTTGGACTAAACCATCTGCCCAAATGGCTGAGTCGAGAGCAGAGCAGAGCGCTGAGCCCCGCTCCCCGGGTGCCTGGGCTGGCCTCGGAGGCAGGGTTTATGGCTCTGCCAGCATCAATGGCGGCATCAAGCTGTGAGGTCTGAGGGTGACGGGCAGATGGGCTGTGGGAAGCACTTCTGGACATCACAGAAGTCAAAAATTCCTGAGTGGGAGGAGGTGAAAAAAGGAGTGGTGGAGAGAACAGGCAGGAAGGATGAGCACAGGGATGAATAATGCAGGGATTGATGGGGGATGCTTCTGCAAACAGTGATAAATGCATCATTCATCACATCAGTCACGCTGCTTCCAGCAGCCCCTTCTACCCAGGCATCTCAAGCCAGGGTACAGCCACCTGAGGGACACCCTGGAAGGAAACTACAAGCAGGAAAACCTCAGGGAAGGGGAATGACTTGCCCTAAAGCGGTGGCAGAGCAGAGCTGAGAGCCCCTGAGCGAGGCCCCGCAGAAAGAGCCGTGGAGCGGGCAGGGATACTCACGATTTCCCACATGGACTGGGCTGGCATGCAGGAGTCGCAGTGCACCAGGGACTCCGTGGACTGAGGGAAGGTGTTGGGGACGCTGTAGCTGAAACACTGTCCCAGACAGGCCCTGCAAAGACAACGGGAGGGATGAGGGCTCAGGGGAGGCACCTGCTCTTCCCAGCAATGGCAGAAGGAGATTTGACCTTCCACTGAGACAGACAGAAGGCAGCCGGGCAGAGGCAGGACATGGCGCGAGTGACAGTCCCCAGAGCCACTCCGGCGTCATGAGCAAATGGAAATCAGCTTCAGCCGCACGCAGCTCTGCCCCCAGGGCGGATCCATACCTGTTCTGGATGGACTTGGACTCGCAGCCGCTGTGCCCCACGATCTGGGTGATGTTCTTTGCCTCGCACCAAGCGCTCTTGTCCGGGAAGAGGGCGAGCTTGTTGATGGGGGGGGGTGCGGCCAGGAGCAGCGCTGGGAAGAGGGCACCTACCACGAACCATAACATCATGGCCAGCTCTGCCAAAACCCTGTAACTGGAGAAGAAAGCAAAGCGTTAGCAGGGAAGACAAGAGACAGAAAACAGCCCCACTTCTCCAAGCCCGTGGCAGTTCTTGGCTGCGACAAGCATAGGTGCATCCCCCCCCGTGTGCCGGTACTCACATCCCCCTCCCCAGCCGCTGCCGGGGCCAGGAGGGCTCCCCAAAACACTGCACAGGCACTGGGAGATGCTGCTGTGCCTCCTCCCTCTTCAAAACAAGCTCTGGGGCAGGCAGATACCTGCATTACTTCTCCCAAGCTTTGGGCCAGAAGCAACAGCAGCTTTTCAGCATTTCCCACCCGAAGCTGGGCTGGGAGGAGTTTGCAAAACACAAGTGTCACTGCCACGGGCCGAGCCAGGTTGGAGAAGTTGTGGACCGCAGAAATGTTTTTATTTGAGGAAGGAGCAGACTTGCCCACTTCCTCCTCTCCCACTTTAAAAGCCCAAGCCGGCCTCGCCGCAAGCTTTCCCGGAAAAAAAGGGACCGCTTTCCCGGGAAGGAAAGCCACCCTCCTCCTGGCAGCACGCAGCAGATGTCGCTGGGAGGCAGCAGCACGCAGGGAGCCGTGGAAACCTCAGTCCAGAAGGTAGAAACCCACAGGAAAGACCAATGCAGCATTGATTTTTATAGAGCCACTCAAATTCAGCCAACGGTTACTCTGAGGACGGGACCTCAGGCTGCAGACGAGGTGTGTGGGGGGCTTTTATCACTGAGCATAACCCTCACTCGCAGAGCTGGTGGGCTGAGGGGGTTACTCACCGCCCCGGAGCAATCCCATGCCGCTTTCCTTGTGGGTCAGCTCTGCTCTCCAGCCAAGGTGCTGCATTAACACTCCCAATCGCTGGGGAAAGGCAGATGGAAAAGCATCACAGAAACCGGGAATTTTTTTCCTTTGTGGGGTTTGGATGGAGTCACAGTGAAAGGCAGGCATTTTCTACTTCCTAAAATATTTGTTAGAACCACGCTATTTGTTATTTCCTTCTATTTATTTATCCAGACGAAGATCCAAAGCCCACACTGGAAAGACTCTTGTTGATTCCCATGGCTCCTGGGCCCAGCCCTCTAACGCTTGCCGGGAAAGGAGAGGAAAAATGCCTTGTTTATGGGAGAGCGGTGTCAGAGGCAGCTCTGCGCTGGGGACTCCCAGCTGGGTGGTCCCCCGGTCACTCTGTCCACCTGCACAGTCTTCACCAAGACATCCTCGGCTGGAGGACCACCACACTTCTCTGAATGATGGAGATGGCCTACTAAGCACTTCTCCCAGCTCCAGCTCAGGTCATTTTAAGGTCATTATGGGGCAGAGGGTTTTGCCCTGTTACACTTCCGCTGAGCCCAACATCCTTGATTGGAACCGAGAGACGAAAGCGAGATGCTTCCTCATCTCCATCCCAAGGCAGCCGGAAAAGGGCGTCCTCATTCCCTGGCCCTGGCATCTCTGGAGGAATCAGGTGGACCCTCTGCTATGTTTTCTGACTTCTCGGTGATACAGGAACATAATGGTATAACGCAGCAACACCTTTATAGTCCTGGCTTCCTAACCCTCCCAGCACTTTGTTGATGTGAATCCCGTGGGTCCCTGGTGAGAATACCCACACAAAGCAGGGTTTGCAGGTCTTGGTTGGAGATAAGCAGAAGGTTTTTAGCCCCTGAACTTGCAATACCATTAACAAGAGCGGTGTGGTTAAACACATTCCTCCTGAAGACACCTCTCAGGGCTTACTTCTGCTCCCTGAATTATATTTTTTTCCATTGCAGTAGGGGAATTCTGCAATTTCTGCTAAGGAGACATAGCTAAGCTGCGCGCGCGCACACACACACTTGGTTTGCTTGGTTTTCTGAAACGAGCATCACTCATTCCTCAGATGCCAGCAGCTCTGGGCTGAGGAATCCCGCTCCCAAAGGCAAGTCCGAGATCCGAGCTGGGATGTGACCCAAACAGCAATAACAACCCCCCGGGGAACAGCCGAAATTCCTCTGGAGTCAGCACACAAGTTCACTTCCACACGCCCGATTAGAGAGCAATTTCCTTCCTTCCAAAGAAAGGTGGTGGCTGGTTTTTCTCCAGGTTTCTGTGCATGTCTACCCAGCAGCAAACAAAGAGGCAAACAGTTCTGTCTGCGCTGACAGTCCTGCTTCCCTGGGACCTTTTTTTTTTTTTCATTCCTGGGGGGAGGCGTTCAGTACAGAGGTGTTTCTGCAGCACTGGTCAGAGCAGACCAGTTGCCAGAGGCATGACGGATCATCTCTGAGCATCTGGGCTCCTGTCTCGCTCCGATACCAAGAGGAAGACGAGTGAGGTTGTGCTCTGCTAAAGCACAGGGCCTGGCCTGGATTCAGAAAAGCACTTAAACACACGCTGAAGCCCTCTCCTTTTCTGAGCAGGGATGGCTTTGTAACCAGGGCCCCTGGCAGCACGGCCACAGTGAGCAAGGGAACCGGGTACCTCTACAGAGACGGAGCAATTCCAGCTCTGCCCCATCCTCCAGGGCACGCAGGTCCTGAGCGCCGCTATCCCTCCCTGATGGCCACAGCCCCACGGTGTTTTCCTTCTCCCAAGAATGCTCTGGAACCCGCAGGGCCACATTTCTAGCAAGTAACAAGGTTTATGCCAGCGCCTAGGAAAACATCTGATGCAGCTGAGTTTAGGAGGGAGCTGAGGCTGGAAACAGCCCATGTTCGCTGGCATAGTTCAAACCAGTCATGCGAACAGAGCTGCCACTAAAACCATTCATCTGACAGCAGCCACAGGGTCGGAGACAAAAGCACCGTGTTCCTTCTCCCCCCCGCCCCGGCTGGGAAGGGAAGGGAAAAAGGAAGACAAGGCACCCAAGCAGGTTTGCAAACTCCTGATTAAATAAAGGCATTGAGCACATTCCTCCGTGACAAGCTAAATTACACGTTGCAGCCCCTAAAGGAACAAGTGTGCTGACCCCAGCCCTGGCCAGCTGGCGGGAGCAAGCGCTGCCCCGCACACAGGGACTTCTTTCTCTTCTCCACACCAGGGCACATTTTTTTCCTGCTAGTCAAAGCTTTTCAAGCAGAAAGTTCAGCTCAGTTCCGGCAGAGCCATCAGCCCGTGAGGGTCTCCCCCCTCTCCCTCTGCAGGGAACCGCATGGCAGCTTCCTCCACCATCCCTTCAGCGCATATTTGAGAAATCAAATGACTCAGCCCTTGAGCCTGGCACATCCCGGACTCCAGAGACAAACAACTCCTCAGCGCACGCACAGCTGCAGCCTTGTGGTGAGCAGCCCCGGAGCCCTTTTCCAGCCTGCCCCAAGCCCAAGGAGCTGAGGGGCAAAATGTGCAGGGCTGACGGGGCTCAGCCGTAGCACCCCAGCACCCCGCCGGGGCCGGGAGCCTGGCACGGGTCCTGCCGGCTGAGCCTCCCACCAGCCTGGCTGCCAGCCCTGGTGGCGGCACACTCAGATGTTTCGTGTCACCTGGAATCGCTCCTTCCTCCCATCCCGGCAGTCCCCGGGGGCTCTCAGGAGTCCTTGCAAGCAGGACAGTCCCCACCAACGCCTGAAAGCAGCTGGGAAAATCTACACTGGTTGCATCGGCCGGAGGACAATCACGGGAATTACCTCGGAGGCCACATTCCCACCATCCAGCCCACAGCTGTTCCCGGCCACTTGGAAACCAAACACTTCTGGAGGAAAATAAAAAAGATCTAATCAGTTTTACCCTCTTTTTCCAGTGGGAAGTTTAAAGCATAATACAAGACAAGCCTGCAGGTGGACATGGGGAACATTTCATGAGTAGTTTAATATATTTATAGGGGTTTTTTCTTATCCAGGATCTTGCAGTTTTGCCAAATACATAAAGCCACAGACACAGGTATATTGTGCTCATGGCCACACACACGGCATCCCAGGTTCTGAGAGACAAGAAGGCCCTGAGCTTTATAAACATTGCTTAGCCGAGGCTCAAAGCCCGTGCATGCAGCACAGAAACAGTGTCAGCTCCACGCTGTAGCTAAGGAAAATGAGGTACAAAGCCGGGAAATGGCCTTACCTCAGCGCTTAACTCAGCCATCCAAATCCTTGTGCGAGATGCATGAGATCTCAGCAGAGATGGACAAGGTCAAGGTGTCAGCTCCTGGTCTGGATCAGAGCTGGGACCTCCACCGTCCTCTCCTGCCCCCCTGGACACACGACTCTCGAGCTACACCCTGCCAAGCTGCCAAGTGAGTGTTAGACAGGAATCACAGTGGTAACGGGTCCTGCTTTTGTGTTCAATGAGTTATTTGTGCCATTTTACTGAGAAAAGTTGCTGCAAGGCACTGCCCGGAGAAGAGAAGGTCCCAAAGACATGGTGCTGGGTGCACTGCTCCGTGCCTCAGTTTCCCCACTCGTGGGACCACAGACAGCGGAGTGCTGTATGCCGAGCGAGCCGATGGGTGCAGAGAGAGCGGAAAAGCACAGGGAGGTCTCTGGAACACCAGACTTCCTCCAAGGGAAGGGGCTCCCCAGGGCAGGAGTGGAGGGATGGCTGCCAACAGCCTCTGCCCCACACGATGCGGCGTGCGTTCCTCGACAGGAAAGGCACTGTGCTTCAAGGGCAGGTGGGAGTCAGGCCGGGACATCGCTGGGGAGTCACACAAGGACAGCGTGCCGCAGGGCGAGCGGGGGTCGCTGCATGGAAACTAGAAAGCTCTCCAAGGACTCGGGTGGGATCACCCCCGTGCACGGAGGTGGCCAGGAGCCATCTCATTGCAAGTAGCTACAAATGCTAAAAGGCAAACGATTGTTTAGGCACCTACAAGGAAGCAAAGCTACAGTCAGCGTCTGGTTTGGTGGCAACTGGAAAGAAACGTGTATCTGTCCCAGAAAGATTCAGGGCATGGCTCTCCTCAGACATGGGATCTTGTCTAAACAGTTAACCCCTGAATCCTACAGGGAATTTGCCTCTTAGGAATCTCAACTCAAGTACTATTTGCTTACATATAACAAAAAAAATCTAGCCGGCATTATTAGCAGGAAAAGCTTAAATTTAAACTTCAAAACCCTAAAAGGTCACTGCATACTAACAAAAAATATCAAACCAACCGATTTCATTCAATACTTGTCCTTATTTCATACCTGCCACTTTCTTGCAATTTGCATTTAGCTAAAACTTCACCATTTCCAATTTAGGTGCAAAAAATACAAAGCGCAACATGCTTTTGGAGACTCTACTATTGTGCCTGCAGCAGTCCAAATTCATCTGATCAATGTCACGACAATATTGCCAGGGGAGAAGGAAGAGCACTATGCCCTGAGAGTATCTAGAGGTAATTCTTCAGGACAGCAAGATGGATGGGTGTTTAACTGAACACAGAAGTCTCTTCTGAGCTGACAGCTTCAGTCTTGTTTTACTGAGCTGCAAAATCTGGGAAGAAATTATAAAAAAATAAAAAGGGAACTACCGTAGGAAGACATTTGATATTTAACATGCACAAGAATCAATCCTACAAACTTTTTGATAACAGCGCAAAAGCTGTGTCATTTCTCACTGTGCATCTGGCTGCCTCTGCTCCTTTCAAAAGCAGATGTTAGAGTTTCCCTTTCCGTAACATATTAATCTCCACTCAAGCTGGCTTGGGCGATTCACAGAAGTAAAGCAGAAATAGAGAAAAGCAGTGCAGCATTTTAAAAGCCTTCTCCCCCCCCCACTTTGGCCAGAATTTCAAAAGACTTTGGTACATTAGAATTTTAAGTCTGGCTTCTCAGCCAGGCACTGAGCACTCAAGAAACTCATATTTTGCAGCTGGAAAAAAAATAAAAATCCAAGCTCTTTTACCTACAAAAGTCATTGGAAAGCTACCTATGGACTTAGATAGGCTTAGAAGGAGCTCCTAAAGGAGCTCTGCTGGAAAAGGGACATGCTAATGGCCTGTGGAGGAGGCAAGAGTAATATAAACAGTTTCTGGTAATTTATTTCAATTACTCTATTTCTTGAGCACTGAGAACAATCACGGCCAGGAAAAGGCATCAGCCTAAAGCAGAGGAATATATCCTGGCCCCCACTACCCTCCACTCCCTCTCTTCTTCAAGCACCTGCTCCAAACGTGGGGCTCTGCAGCCCCTAAGAGCAGCGGGGCAAGCGGGATGGGAGCTGGAAAGCTAGCCCAGCACTAGCCTCCAGCAGCCAGCAGTTTTGGGGAGCCCCGGGATGGGGGTGCCTCGGCGAACTGGGGACAGGAGAGATCGTACAGGCTCTGCCTGCGCCCCTGCACCAGGGAGGACCAGTCTGCCACGTGCGCTGGCTGCAACGGTCCCCAGCGGTGGGTCGTATCTGGGTGCGTTGCAGATAATAGGAGAAATAGGCACTTTTAAACACAGCTGTGAGCTGCATTTCAGCCAGGGGCCTTGCTCGCATGTCTGGACCTGAACCGGGCTCGACTCCCTCCCACCTTTCCCCCGGAGCTGGTGTTTCCCACACAGCCGTCCCACACGCTCGCTGCCGCCCGGCACGGGAGCTGAGGGGATCGGCCAAAGCTCTGGCGGCGCGGGAGGACAACAGGCATCCAAACGTGGACCGCGCATCCCAAACCCTTTGGAAATCCCACGCAACAACAGCGCTGGCTGCCCTCCAGCCGGGCTGCCCTCTCTAAAGCTGCCCCTGACCCCTGCAAGCTGCAGTCTCCCCCTCCGCGTGGGAAGGGGCTGTCTTTTCCTCCACCGCGGCATCACCAACAGAGCCTGACCGCTGTCGGCATCTCCCCCAAGCACCTGGCTCACCCCGGAGCCCATGGTCACACCGCTTCCCCTTGCCACCCAAGCCACAGCCTCTCCCCTCCTTTTTTTCGGTGAAAACAGCTTTCACGGGGCCGGTAATATGCATGCTGCCTCTGGGAAGGGTCCCAAGAGTCGCTCGCTTTTCCCGTGTCTGATCTGCAGGCAGGCACCAGCCGTTTCCCAGGGGAGCACTTCTCCCAGCAGGCCCAGTTCTGCTTCCACTTAGAGTGAGGTAAACTGGGACCGGCTCCTCCGAATGACTCCACTGGTGCAAATGAGCTCAGAATCTGGCACTGCTCGTCTTACTCAAAACAAGCCTAACTGGAACCAGATAAAACCAGTTCTAGTACATAGTGGCCACTAGGATTATGATTTTTATTTTTTTTTTTTTTTAATTTAGCACACACGCCGCGTAAGGCCAACCTGCAGGCAGGGATAGGAGTTGTCTCAAATGCCAACCGCGCTGGCTTTTGGCTCGCGCGGTCATTCATTACCAAACTCGTATAAAAAAATCGAGCCCTGTCCTCCGCAGCAGGGTTGCGCTTGCAGGATCAGGTTCCCAGCTGCTGAAGCAAGAGGGAAGGAGAAAGGGGTTTGCAGCTGAAGCTGTGGACTTTTCAGTGACAGCTCAGGATCCTTCCTGCTGTTTCCCCTCTCCCTTTACGCCCGTTTAGGCTGTATCCCAGCCACAACAGCAGAAATCCACTCGACCCGAGTGCTGCTTCGCCCTCTGTTAATCTGTGATTTACACTGCACCAGCCTTCCCAGTTTGGACGGCATAAAGCCCAACGTCTGCGTTAGTTACCCACGGCACTGACTGCGATTATCTCCAGTACTGAAGCATAAAACCAGGCAGCAGCGCAGGGCCGGAGGCTTTCGGGGGTAACGGAACAGCTCGCAGCCCAGTTGGTATTTTCAATTGCTACCAGACGTGCCGGAGGCTGACCTCACACTTGACATCCAGACAGCCTCCCTAAAACTGCAGGACCGGGCGCAGTAACCACAGCGAAACCCAACGGTGAACCGAATGCCGGTGTTTTTCCCCGCTCTGGGACAAGTTGGCCGAGCTCTGTATCAAAGAAGGAGGCTTAAGCCTTGTTTGAGAGTGACCAACGCGAGGGCCCGATCCTGACGCCATTTCCAAAGCTCGACTCCAAAGGACTGCGATCTTGGGGATGGGGGTAGCGGCCCAGCCCAGCTCCACGACTGGTAGAAATGAGCGTTGTGTTGCTCCGTTCCCACCACCGGTGCTAATTTACACCCAGGAAAGCCCTGGCCCCCACCGCCCCATGTCACTCCCTCCCTAAACAGCACCACGAGAGAAACAAAGGTCCGGGGAAATGGCAGGCACAGCTCCTGGCTGTGCTAACGGGAGGTGCGGAGGGCAGACCACCCCTCATTTCCAGGCCGGTCCTCCCCCAGAAGGACGGTTTTATCAGCTGTTCAGGTTTTTAAGAGTCTGGTTTGAGCGGGTGTGAAGTTTCTTTCCCCCAAGCGCTCTGGTCCTTGCTTTATCACAGGGGATCTCCAAGCCTGGGTGACTCGAGGCAGCGGGATTTTTTCCAGCAGACTTCAAGAAAAAAAGGAGCAGGAGCAATGCCCTTGGATGGAGCAAGTCCCCGGCTTTGCCTGCCCCACAATTGTTGCAGCTAGGGTAGGGGAGCCGGCAGAGGTACTGGGAACGCTGTACTGGGAACGCTGTACTGGGAACAGCACAGAGCTTGGGGAGGAGGCACTGCCCAGGAGTTTACTCTGCTTCTCGGGCAGGTTTCCCACGCCTATACCAGCTTACCACGACCTCAGCAATGCCAACAGACACCACGAGCAAAGTTACTCCAATACGGGCAGGTCTTCAAGGCTACTTTAAAAGTGTTCTGGTTCAGGGCCCAATCCTGCACTTCTTGGGCACCCGAAACTCCCTCCAGTTTGACTCTTTTCCTCGCTCCGGAAAGACGACCGGGCACTCGGCAAGGCTTTGCTCATTTGCCCTTTTTGCAAGACCGCAAACTCCCCAAGCTGGAATTCAGCACAGAGAGGTCAAGCCAAGAACCCAGATTCTTCTCAGGACTGTTTGCAAACAACTTGGGATTTTTATACTGAAGGCAAATTCCATTTCCCATCCTGCGGTTTGCAAATTTGAGGCGAGCTGCCTTTTTCGTGATGGGAGACTGCCTTCGAGAAGCAAAAGTGCCCATTGTACACAGCTGATTTTTGGCTGGTTGGACACTGCAAAGAGGACATTAAGTTTTCTAGGCTAAAAATACAAGGGAAAATCTGGGCCTTGCCATATCACCAGGTTCCTTCCCACTCGTTTCAGTAGGGTGCAGATTTTTCCCAAAAAACCCCTGCACAGCAAAGCTACGGTGCCCTAAATCCACAAACACTTCACACAGGCTGAATTTTTAATTCGATGGGGTTATTCCTATCCCGTAAAAACTTTGATTGTGGAGCAGAAGCAGAGCATAAGTTTCTCGTAAAAGTGCCCTCGTAAGAGAAAAGTTAGTAGGCAATAAGGGATTGTCTGGATCAACTTTAATGCAGCCTGAAAATGAGCTGAAGCGTGCTCTGTCCCCAGAACTTCTCTCAGAGAAAAACAGAAATCCCCACTGTGCATAAAACGCAGAGATGATCACATATAACAAGTCAGAATTGCAGCAAATATTGAAGAGAAACTGAAATATGCTGTTACAACTCAAGAAACAGGTAGAACTATGCCGGATATAAACCTTTGTAATATTTCAGTAAGCACAAAAACCTATTTGTAAGATACAAGGATGTATTCATCCCTAGTGCAAACTTTTCGAGTACCCATTGGGAAAACCTCCTTCCTTCATGCATGATACCCGAACTATACGCGTCCTCCGGCGCTGCGGTTCATGGATAGTCCGAACGTTCCCGTTCGCTCCCTGCACTTTTGTTCGAAACCCGGAATAGATGGGAAGGAAGGACTCTGTACCACAGATGTGCAACCGATAGAGCGCAGCTCCTCGTATCCTATTCTTTTTATTTTATTCGAGCTAAAGCGGCGGTGGAAAGAGTTTAACGCTTGCACAGCAGACCCCCCGAAGTCCGCCTCATCTGCAACCGATTTCTGCCCGGGGCGATATTCTCATCCTCCCGGCCATCCATCACCCGCGGGGGGGGCAGGGAAGGGAGAGGGGAAAGAGGCGGAAAATCTGGTGCTGATCAAGCGGCGGCGAAAAAGCAGCAGGTCCGCTCCGCTGGGGCGGGGGGCACACAAAGCCGAGGGGTACTCACCACCCAGGCGACGGCGGGCGCATCCCATGGGCTCCGGGGCCGCGGGCGGCGGCGGGCGGCTACAGCCCCGCGGTGCCCGGCGGCTGCCGCATCCTCGGCGGCCCAGGGCCGCCTCCTCCCCCCGGTGCCGGGCTCCGGGCGGTGCCGCCGGCCCCGCCGCTCGCGATTGCACAATCGGGACAGGGCGGGGGGGAGCGGGAGGAGGAGGGGAGAGGAGGGGGAGGGAGGGAGGGACGGAGGGAGCGGCTGCAGCGCCTGCCCGCCCCGCCGGGGCTCGGCCGCTTGCTGGGGCGGTTCGGGGAGCCCCGAGCGGCCCCCGGGGGAGCGGCTGCCCCCCGCGCCGTGCCCGAGCGTGGGAGCCCCTGGGGTCGGCAGCCCCCCCGGCAGAACCCCCGGGCGGCGGGGCCAGCAAACCCCCGGGGGGCGGGCAGCACCCCCGGGCAGCCCCCCAGCCAGCAGGGCCAGCAGCACCCTTTGGGGCTGGCATCCCCCCCGGGCAGTGGGACTGGCACCCCCTGGGCATCCCCCCGGGCAGCAGGGCCGGCAGCCCCCGGGCCGGTCGCGGAGCTGGCAGGCAGAGCTAAAAAAACCACGGGGAGAGCCCGTTGGCAGAGCACGGCCGTAAAACTGATGGGTCTTGAAAAAGAAGAGCCGTGTCCGAAGGTAATTTCCCAGCATTTGCTCCTGCAGCGACATAAACAAAGTCTGGATTTGCCTCACCGAAGGCAAACAGTTCCTATTTCAACATCCCACTTGATCGAGTACTTGGGGGAGAGTCCCAGCCGCAGCGAAGGCTTTGGGAGAGTTCTCCAACACCAGGGAGGCCAGTTGTCTCTTCTACTCTTTCTTTTTGCTTCCTCTCTCTCATCCTTTTCTCTTTCCTTTTCCTGCTCTCCCATTAAAAAACTGAACACAACCCCAGCGAAACCCCATTCATCGCTATCTTTCAGTTAGGGTAATTGCTGGAGGCCGGAAGGGCTCTCTTTCTGTCAAGGCGCAATTAATCTGATAGAGGCCTCCACATGGCCTGCACTACCCAAATCAAAAGATACCTGCAAGGCTTGGATGGGCTTTGCTGGCTCCTGTTAGTGTGAAGATTTGCGTAGGGATCAGAGAAGCAGGAAGAGGAGATGGTAAGAAAGCACCAGCTGCGCCGAGCCAGCGAAGCGTCAGCCGTGCCCTGGCGGTGGTCCTGGGGAGAAGCTAGGAAAGCAAGCTTCGGGGCTGGCTGCTAGCTGAAGGAGGCTGGAGGTTGCCAGCGAAGGAATGGTTTCCCGCTGCTTGGTCCCTTCCAGCTCCAGGACAAGAGGATTTTGTAAATAGGATGACAAAAAAGGAGACATCAGAAGGAAGTTCTCAGGTTTGTGGATAAATGAGGAAAACCAAGATGTAGGCGCGACCAGCTATGAAGCAACAGACCACAGGCATCGAGGTGAAATTCCCCCAAGAGTATCAGGTCCACGGTTCAGCATTTTGATGGTTTTTGTGGGATCCTCAGCACTGGGGTGTGATTACTCTGAGCGAAGAACCAGGCTGCGTGCAGAGATGTGAGCCAGCGTGCAGTTCATTCACCTCCTACTATTCATTCTGTTCCAGTTCTGTAAACAGCCAAACAGCAGAAAAGGGGAACGCAGCCATCAGTAAATCTGGGGGTGGGGAGGCACAAGGACCGCGGTTCAGGTTTTCTGGTGTCAGGAGATGCAAGCAGAGGTGCTGTATGACAGAGCAGGCTGGCTGGAGGATGAAAGAAGCTGCCGAGAGGCCGTCAAAGCCCTGGGCCAACGTTTTTTCCCCTTCCTCTCTGGCAATGCGGTATCACAGCCAGAACAAGGAGTGAAGACCTGGTGCCTGCAGATGTCATTTGGACAGACACTGGCTCAGGCACGGGCTGGAGGCAGCTGCTCCGCGGCTGGGAGCGGACAGGAGGGAGAGCAGGGAGGCAACAACACCGGCAGGAAAGGAGCCATCCTCACCGCTCGGGCCCCTTGCCCCCAGCCAGGGATGCTGGCTTCAGCAGCGTTTTTGGACTCTTGCTCCACATCACCCCTTGGTTTCCCAGCTCCTGCTCTCCCCGCAGGCCCTGGGGAGCTTGCTGCCTGCTCCTACACTGCCCATGCCAAACCACACTCTTGTTTTCACGCTGAGAGGTGCAACACGTAGTACGATGCAACTCTCCAATCCCCCCGACGACAGCCCATTTTATCGGCCTGTTGTTTTCCACCACAGATAAGACACCATATGAAAACACAGGTGCACACAGCCTTGCCCAGAACATCCACACACCCACTGATGTCTTCCCCCTCAGCCCCTTCCCCTGCTGCTGGATCGCCAAAGGCTTTTGTGCACTGAGACACAGCAGAAACCTGCTCTCCGGTCTCCAGGAGCTTCCCTCCCTCGCCCGCTGTTGCTGTTTTGGGCCCGCTGACAAACGCCCACAGTGCCAGGGGCTCCCCGCTTGTCAGGACAGGACTAGAAACTGTGGGCGTGAGAATTAAAAGGGTGTATTTGGAAGTTAAAAATAAAACTATTCCTTTTATTTGCGCCTTAACACAGAATTCCAAAGCTCCCTGCCCATATCTGGATGCTAGAAAACGCACGTGCCGGAAGGTAGCTGGGAAAAGAGCGAGCGAGGGCGTGTGTATCCGTGATGGGCTGCAGGGAGCAGCAAGGGGGGAACTGCCCTTCACCCACCGCAGCAGGACCCACGCTCCATCTCTCCCCCAGCGACTTGCGTTTTGTTCGCTAGCCCCGAGACAAACTGCGTAGGGTCCAAAGAAGAGGTCTCAAGGGCTAAACCCTCTTGCATGACCCACGAGGGACTTGGGAGAGCGACGTTTGGGTCTGCCGTGGACTACCCTACTCCACCTCAGAGCAGGCAATTCATCTCTCCGCATCTCATTTGCAAAACAGTACAAAATTGCACTGCAGCTCCCTGGAATGAAGACAGCTCGTTATCAGCTCCCTTCTCTCACCCGACCATCACCTGCTGGAGCTGAACTCCTGCTTCTTGGTTCCTAAATAAGCCCTAAGACAGCTCCAAGATATCTACTCAGGACCTCAAACTGCTGTGTGTAAGGACATACATGTCTGAGGTGAAGGGAGCGGTGCTCATGCCAGGAGACGGAGGCAAAGGTTTTACTGCTGAAAAAGCTGGGGCTGATTTCCCATCACCATCTCGGGTAGAGTAGCGGCAGGTAGGGTGTGAGGAGCCCATCCTCCCATCGCTGCTAGTGTGCGACTCTCACATTTGTGCAGTTCCAGCACCCACGGGCAAGGACGGAGCAGTCCTTACAAATACCATTCTTGCTTTTTTAGATTCACTCAAAGCACGTGCATCCAGTAGCACTTCACTGCTCGTTCAGCCCACCAGGTCGACCCACCCCGAGCACTGCATCTGGCTTAGTAACACACACAGCAGAGGTAAGGAGAGGCTAGAGGGGAAGGTTCAGCCACGGGAGGAATTTGGACCAGCAAGCTCCATCAGGCCACAGCTGCAGGATACGGGATTTGAGCTCGGTGCTGAATCCCTTTGCGTAGGCAAAGCGGAAGGGCACGAGTCCTAGTGGTAATCTGGCTAGCTGGCTTGCACTGCAGAGTCTGGCTTGGCTGGCCATGTGTAGAAACGGAGATCTAGGGACGGACCTGGCTGGCAGGGACTGTGCTCAGTAGTAAAAGAAAAGGATTTATCATAGAGCTCATTAGAAAACATCTGGGCTCAGCAAATGACCTGGAATGCAACTCAGCAGTGGGGCGCTCCTCTCTTCCTTAGTCCCGAGAATGCGAGCTCCCGCAGGGCAAGACTCGAGCCAGCTGTTTCCTCTAATCCCATCAGCCTTTCCTTCCACAGGGGTCCCAACGCTGGGTGAGCGGGAGAGAACGAGAAAGTCCCCGTTCCCTCCCCTTGGTGACTGGGATTAGTGGTTTCTCTGTAGTGCCGTGCCAATGCATTTTGGGGCCCTGGGGCAGCAGTAAAAAAAATGTACCCCTCCCATCTCCGAGCAAGTCCAAGTGTGTTTAATCACTTTATTTTTCACCTTGCCCAATCGTTCCCTGCTCTCAGGCGCTCTAGGCCCCTTCGTCCCTCCCTCCCTCGCTTCCCCAGCAACTCCGGTCATGCAAAATCCTTCTCCTATTCAGTTCATGTCTGCAGGGGCAGCTTCTATCAGGGAGGGCTGGGAAGAAGCTGTTGGGCTTCATTTGCAGATGCCCTCTTCCCTACAAGTTCAAACAATTTTTTTTCTTTCTACTTCAAAAATACCGGTTTCCTCTGACTCCATTACAACTGGCTAAATCCCCTCTGATAACCATCTTATTTTCTGCTGCACAACTTCCCCCTGCTGCAGTCGCTCAGATCCTCTTATTATATGAATTATTTTTTCTTGCAGCACTGCCTGAAGGCCCCAGCCAAGCTCAGGGCCTCGTCACAATAGGTGCTTGTATGTGTTTAGAGACAGTTCTGGCACCGAAGCGCCTACAAACTGTCAACCAGCAGTACAAACTTAGCACATACACATGTGTGCAGGGAACATTTTGCACATTACCGAAAGGAAACCGGCACCCGCCTGAAACGAGGTGACTCAGCCCAGAGCAATATTGCACTGCTGTTGCATGGGAAGAGGCTCCTGCACAAACTCTCCAGCCTTTAAGAAAAGCACCCAAGATCAGAACTCTTGAAATGCCA
This sequence comes from Falco peregrinus, assembly GCF_023634155.1. Classification (NCBI taxonomy): domain Eukaryota; kingdom Metazoa; phylum Chordata; class Aves; order Falconiformes; family Falconidae; genus Falco; species Falco peregrinus. The sequence goes on along the minus strand of NC_073723.1, from coordinate 111,574,531 downwards.
GTTTCTGAAGTCCTGCTGCTGCAAGAGAGTCAGCCGTTTTTATAGATTAGGGTAACAGAGCAAAAAGAATGTATGTATGTATGTGCTAACAGATTAAACTCCTTTGCTCCCAGTCCCCCCACCTTACAGAAGACAAATGCAAATGTAATTCTTAAAGTGATAACATGATTTTCATATTTTAGGAGGGTGTGGTTCAGAAACGTGGGACCCTCAGAAGCCTGCGTTCATTGCCTTCCTCTCCTCCTGCCCTGAAGCAGGATCGTGATTTTTGAGTTTGTGAAGCTGATAACGCTGTTGCAGCCGATGAGGAACTGTACGAAACTGGCCAGGAGTTGTAGCTTATCACTGCTTTCATGAACATGCCGAGACATCCGTGTTAGCACTGGACCAATTTTTCATCATTTTGGTTTTAATTCTGGTAATAGGGACTGGCTCGGGGGCTGCTCCAGTGTATGACAAGAGTTAACGTTGAAGCCTCAGCTAAATAATTAGACAGCTCATCCTGTGCTCCGAGAAGTCACAATGACCTTCTCTCTATCTGCCAGCCTACCTCTATTTATACCTAATATGGATATAAAATCCACAACTTAGCCGATAGTAAACTAGAGCCTCCCACAAGCATGCTGCCAGTATACTAGGATGCTCCCAAAGATTAAGGCAATTATTTCTCAGGCCTTAAAAAACCCCAGTAAATTCACTTTCTCCGTTCTGTCCGATGCGGACTCCCCCATGCAGTCCCTCCAGTGCACCTCCAGCCCACAAACACTCCTGCAGTTCCAGCCCCAGGCTTCCATCCTTCATTCAAAGGTGCATTTATCGACACACGAAATACCTCAACCCTCAACAGATTTTTCTGTGAAACCATGTAATCTTCAGAGAGAAATAAAGAAAAAACGGGCCCCATGCCTGGAAAAAGGAGCAGGGGAAACACACACCATCAGCCGTTCCCTCAAACAAACCCAAGGAAAACAGTGCAAAAGGGAGGAGCTGGAAGAACAAAGCAGCAATGATCAGCACAGGAACAGGTTGTCTTACATCCAAGAACCACGCCAGGGACATCTTCAGGGAGCGTCTTAACAAACGGGGTCCCTCAGCTAAGAAAATTCTGTGTTTAGTTCGTACCAGATTAAGCCATGGGACAGAGAGCAGGAGCACTGCAATCAACCTTTATGACCTTACAAGTTTAAGAGAATTTATGGCCAACAAGAGCAGTTAGATCATCTGATACGAATCCATGTGTGTTACAGGTCATTTGACTTCACCCAGGCACTCCCAGGTGGAGCACAGGAACTTGCATTTAAGACATCAAGGGTTGAAGAATCCACCCATTCCGCTACCAGCTTATCCCAGTCTCTGCTTATAATTCAGTCCCTCACTGCTCGCCTGCTTGGGTCAAGCTTCAGCCTCCAGAGATTGCTTTTCATTACACCTCTCCCTGTCAGCAGCAAACCCTCCCGTTCCTGGGTTTTCACGACCCCTAAATCCTTGTGATCTCTGGCTATGATCAGCATTTGTTGCATCTGGATGTCAAAATTCACATTTGATTATATCAAAATCTACGTCGCTGTACTTTCTTTTTCATTTACATAGCATCTCATCAAATAGTAATTATTCATCTGCCACCATTTTTACACTTACTTCTAGATAATTAATGAAAATTACAGGTAATACAAAGCGGTACACTGACTCCTGAGGGAGACACGGCATCCACAGACCCCAGAGCACCACTGTGTTGCAAATCAGACACAGGGCCATCAGGACACAAAATATTTTCTTCTCCTGTGGCCTCAGTCAATCTTTGACCTAGAAAGAGGCTGCTGAAGAGAGAGATGCTACAACCCATGACAGCTGCCTTCAGCCTGAGCCTCTTTTCCCCTTACTCCATCCAGAACTACTGCCCTTTCTCCCTTCTTGCTCTGTGCTACAGCACATTGTCCTGGAGAGGAGGTGCAGGAGTTTGGCGACAGAGAAGCAGGTGACTGGAAGAAATGAAAGGGTGGATAAGAAAGTGCAGAAGTATTCCCCTTTCCACAGCACACCTTCACCTTGTTATTCCAGCATCTTCAAGGAGCAGAAGCCAAAGTATTTTGTGAACTGTGGGGGGCGATTCCATCCAGCGCAGACCGGCAGGGTGCTGTGGTGTCCCACAATATACACTAGCTGGCTAACAGAGCTGAATTTTACCCGGCAATGAAGTTAGGTCTTAAAGCCACGACCAGGTGGGACAAGTATCACCATTTCCATTTCACAGGGGAGAAAACTGAGGTGCTGTCCATCACAACTGGACTACTAAATCCTCGGGGAATGCATGGCTCATGGGATTAGTAATGGTTTTGGGTTAAGCTGTTGGTCACTACTAACAACTTCAAGTGCAGCAGCAAGAGGGAGGAAGAATGCTCTCTGAAACTTCTAAAAAGAAACACGCTCCTTCATACAACAGGAGATTTATGAACTGAATTTTAACTGATAAGGGCATGACCTTTTCTAGGAAGGGGCATACGCTCCTAACCCAGATCTGGAGTCTTTACAGGCACTACTAATAAAGACTACAGATGAAGAGCAATTTAGTAGTCACCAACAACTTTCTCAGCATCTTTAAAAGCTACAGGAGGTGGGTATCCACCACCAGGAGGAACATCCAGCTTAAATAGCTAGCAATGCCGTACAGCTAAGTGCTGACAGCCAGAAATCACAAGAGAACAGCGATCCACAGCTGAATTTCCATAAACTACATTCTCATTTAGTTTCAATCTCAGTTAAGCACTTCACTGTGGGTGGGCTACAGGCTGGACTCTCCGAGCAGTTAAGACACAGTCCGCACTGCATACAGCTGCCTACTGGAATCGGCATGCCAAAATTTGCACCAGTCCCATTTACAAAGACAGGAGTGGGGTGGGAGAGGAGGAGAAAGTTTATTTCACAATAAACACTACCGGGGTGTGGTAGGGGGCAAAGCAACAAACCCCAGCCAGCTCAGAGCAAAAGGAAGGGTCAGCAATGCCTCACCGATGCAGAACACTGCTGGAAAACGTGGTTTGCCCAGCAGGTCACCGATCGTGTGCTCCCCAGCTCTGCCACCAGCCTCTCCCTTCCAGCTGCAGCATAAGAGCTATAGCTCATGGCAGATCACTACCACCACAGCCACCACGCACCCACTGCTTACATTTGCAATTGAGCACCTTTGTGATTTCTTTTGCACTGCTCCAAAATTTCGGAGGGAACCCAATAAAAATATATAGAAACAGAATTCCTTCTCCTTTGGAGAACCATCCATGTGAACCCTTTGGGAGAGCTGAGCTATGCTATCACTGCTGTGTTTCCACTACTGGAATGACACTGTCTCCTTGATATTCTCCCTCTATCTCGACCTGTTACCTCAGCTTGTATTTAAGGTCGATGTACTAAAGCAGTGACTATCTTCTGGTGTTATGCTTACGCTATGCCTAACGCCGTGGTGTCCTATTCCATGAGATGCAAAGAACTGGTAATACGTTTCAATTTTTTTTTTCTCTTTATCAGATTCGGTTTTACCCCAAAGTCATTACTGAGGATCTCAGTGTTTTACACCTATTAGTGATTCAATAAGCAATCACCCCCTGGACAATAAAACAGAACTCCTAACTTCTCAGAGATTTGCCATTAAGAATTTGGGGCGATGTGAGGACAGCAAATGGTTGCAGAACATACCCTTCTGGAGTCTCTCAGACTGTGAAGCAGGCAGCCTTCCCCTGAGACTCCATGACCTGCCAAGTGAAAAAACAGAAAGGACGGCTGATTGAGTTCAATGGCTCAAGACTCAAATTCGAGTCCCAGCTCCATGCCACATTCCCTCCAAGACTCATCACTGACCTTGCCTACAGCTTCTCCCATCTTTACAATGGAATTATAAGCCTTTCTACCTCCCTTAAACCCATCTGTTTAGTTTGTAAATTCTCCAGGGCAGAGACTGGGTTTTATTTGTGTGTACAGCACCACATACAGCAAGGTCCTGATCTTGGCTAAGGCTCCTACACATGATTGAAATACAAAGAAATGACGGTATCTTGATCAAACATGAAGAATTCAGATAAACAATAGAAAAGCAGCTTGATATTTTTTTTCCTACAGTCTCTGCTTTTCCGTGACTTGTTTATTCATCTCAAAGCCTCAGCAGACATCTAATCAAGCTGTTAGAGAGTCAGATTTGTGGCCAGTCAAGCACTTAGGGAGTTGTTAAACATTCAAAAACAGTTCTGTTCAGCAAACAGCTTCTTCTTTTTTGGGGTGGGGTTTTTTTTTTGCTTCTCCCTTCTCTTAGATAGCAGTATGGTTTCTTTACTCACTGTATACTCACTGATTTCCTATTCCAATTGCATCAGGGTGATACAGTAACTTCTCCACTAAAAGGTCTCATCATGTTTCGGGTAGGGACACCTGACTTTTTTAGGCCCATCTTGTTTGCACTTTTTGGTACTGATCCAAATCACACTACAGTTAAGACGAAGCAATGATTTCAGCAGGCTTAAGAAAGAAGGAAAAATGTGATAGTTTCCAGATGAGCGTATTATACTAAATTTAACATGCCTTTTGGTACTTAGAATTTCCACTTTTCCCCCTTCCATTTATGTAATTAGAAATCAAGCAGCAGGAAACCATTCCTATTCCAACCTCAGTTGGGAACAGTATGGTCTCATTCCCATAGAGGGAAACAGGAGACTTGTCCTCACCAGGAGATACTTTGCACAGCTTACATGGACAGGTTCAAAAATAGGTTTTGAATAATACAACTTTAATCAAACCAAAACAAATACAGGCCCGTTATGTGCTAGTTATATATGCATATACATATCTCAACACAAAAACCAAGCAAGGCAGCTGTGAAAAACAAACAAAAAAAAAAGGTTTTACCCCATTTAAATGACAAATTTTAAATTCCACTTTTTAAATTGTGCAATTTTTCCACACTCACCCTACTAGATTTCGTATTATTGAGCGAGAACACTTGTTGTGATTATTCTCACTCTAGCAATAAAGGACACACTGTAAATTGATATCTACAACTGGTACCCTCAGAGTCACAGGGCCAGCAGAACCACTTGATCACGGGCCACAGTAGATCAAAGTAAGAATGAACTCTGGGAAATCAATATTTGAACTAAAGCAGAGCATACTAGGGCAGGACAACTCGTCACCAGGGACAATAAATAAAAGTGGAACCCATCATCACAGCCCAAATGACACAGTGCGAGCTAAAGTTTTTTCCGACAGCCATTATATTCAAGAGCGCTGCTACCACTTTTGGTTCTCCTGTTTCTTACCCAGGTTGATGCTCTTCCCTCCAGCTGAGCACAGGGGCTTACCAGACTGCTAGCATTGCAGCACACATGCACAGAACTCAATAAAAACACTTTCCAAACCACAGAGGAGCTCTGGCTCCAAAGTACATAGTTCAAATTAAAAATTGGGGCCAGATAAAATGATTCAAAATTGGGAAGAAAGAAAGAGATCCTGTTTCCAATAAGCTGTTTTGACCTGACTGATGAATGCAGTCCGGCAAGGGAGGAGGTGGAAAAACAAGGACATGCTCGAGCAATGGTCCTGGATGGTATCATGCTTTGACAGTCTTTAATGCCGCTCTGGCATTAAAGCTATTTTATTTCACAAGTCCATTGCTCTAGGCAAGCTCTTCAGCTTCTGTTGACTCTGGGCACAGCTCAACATGTTTCTTCAGCCTGCAAGATCCACACACATGCGCCCAGGGGTATGTGGGGGTGCAGGACCGCCGTAGCACCCAGACCAAATCTCAGTCCATTGCTCGGTGAGATAAGGAGCTTCTCAAGCTCTCCAAGTTCAGAAGACCGACCCTCAGACCATCCCCTTCCTTTTCTGGCACCGTTTAAAACACAAATATTGCACAACTTGTTTTCCATTGTGTTTTCCTTTCTGGAGAGGAATTTTTTTGTCACTCTTCCATCTGCCAGCACTCACCATGCAGCAGAACAGGCTTTCAATAAAGGAAAGTTCCACATCAATCTGTACCATTCCGTTTCTATCTCAGGAGACAAGCATTTACATCTTGTGCTACGCAGACAATACGCAGCAAGCATGGGACAAAGAAAAGAGGCCCTCGAGAGCCATCGCAATAGCTAGAAAATTGTGCTGAGTAAAGAAACACTGAAGACAACCTCTTGAGTCAGGAGAAGAGCAGTAGACAACATGCCAACAAGTAATTACAAGGACTGGGGTAAATGGAAAGTAGAAAGGAGTACTTGGACCAGTGAATTGCCAAGATAATAAAGAGCTTTAAGTATTTGTGACGTTCCCAGACACTGAAACCTGTATGTTCTCCCACAGAAGAGGGGTGAAGAAACAATCAATCTAAAAAGTAAGCTCAGAGCTAGACATTTAGTTCACCCACTATCCCAGGAAGTTTCAAAATTGGGTCATTCCATGACTCTAAGCTTCAAGAGACAGCACTGGCTAGCTGCATCAGTCACACAGTTAGGATCTGCCCTTTTGGATTCTGCCTCTTTGGAGAGGACAACATTCCAATTGTAAAGGGCAACTGTACAAACAAGACATAGGAGTATTTATATTCCTCTCCAAACACCAGCAAAAGCACCAGGGGTCTAGTGGGTGATTTATGAGGTGGGAATGCTTCTTTGAACTGTACGTTAGACGGGGGTTGCCTTGCAGGAGTGGAGAGGAACATACGACGGCTGTCTTTTCTGAAGAGCTCTCACAATGGCTTTTACCCAGGTGGTCACAGCTGCTAGGTACTCAAAATGAAGTTCGCTCCTTCCATTCTCTCTCCCTCACACTCACATACAAAGTCAACACACCAGAGAAGGCCATTTTTCCTTTATTTATTTCCCAGAAGAGCTCTTCCTTGCACTTTCCAGACATGATACAAAACAAGCAACAGAACTTTGTTTCATGTACAGAAACAGTTTGTTGGAGTATAAAGAGTTACTGGTGATCGTTACTGAAGAATGTTGGCTTATTCCAGGGGCACTTCAGTATTCCTGAGGAATAATCATTGATTTCTCCTTCCTTCCCACTGGGATAGTCTTAGTCATTAGTCACTGTTCCTGTAAAGCAAGAAGGCTTATATTATTAAAAAGCCATTTGGGTTCCTTACATGGAAGGTGCTGCACGATGTAAAGCAAGCCACTTAGCTTTGTGACATTTCCAGAAGGTAGACTAATATTTTCATCCTTCACTAGACTAAGAAGTTGAGCGTGGAGAAGTTAAGCTGCTATTTTCATACCAGAAGCATGCCACGTTTTCATGCATATAACCCTCCATTCTGATAAAACGGGTACTTCAAAAAAAACCCCAACATTATTCTTCAAGTCAACTATTCACAGATTGAATAGAAATCAGATAGAAATCAAAGCCACAAACAGCAGGAGGAAAGGCTCCAGTTGCCAGACTTCTTGTATTCTTGCACATCAATATAATCCACATTGTTATCAGAGTACAGGGTTGTGCGTTTTGGGGTGATAAATACAGGCTAAATAACCTGAGAAATATGATACTTCCCATTTTGCAAGAAAACCTATTCCATGTAACTTTCAGTCATACTGTTTTAAGCCTTGAATTGCTAGATGTTGATTTTAAATTCAGCTGAAGTCACAGTGAAATCCACTTGATCAAATTACTTTAAAAAAAAAAAAAGCAGCCCTCAATCTTATGACCACAAATTAGAGCTTTTCTGCATTTTAAGTAGTCTCTTAGTCTACATGAATGGCTCTTGCATTGGTGTTAGTGTTTCATGATCAAATTACTAACCCAAGGAATGGGCACTGTGATGATCCAAGTTACAGTTAGAACAGCTGTAAAGTCACTTTGCAGTCTCCTGATTATTTGGTATCGTGAAGGTCCACTGTCCTCTCTCATTCTCACTTAAGATTCAGAATTAAGAACTTGATCCTGAAGAATCAAGAATCCAGACTGGATAAAGCCCTGACTAACCTGGTCTGACCTCATAGCTGACCCCGGTCTGAGGTCAGACTAGATGACCTTCTTGAAGTCCTTTCCAACTTGAGTTATCCTGTGATCCTATGCACTTGACAGGTTCAGAAAACTAGAAATAATTTCTTTCAGGTTAATCAGTGTTACATTTCTCTCTCTCTTAATAAAGCTAATTTTCTTGCAGAATCTCACATTTTGACAAGTTAGCATTTGAACAGAACTCAGTTTTGTAAAGGAAGTCCTATAGAGTTTAGCTACAACAGTGTTTTCTAGGAAAAAAACAGATGAGTGATAATGCAACAATATTTTCCATGTTCCTAACCAACAGAAATGAAATAATTTTGTTGTAATAACCCTGGAGCCATTATCCATGACATGACATTTTGGAGAGAATTAATGATATTAACCATTAGATGGCTTCATCCATGTGTTCCCTCTCTCCACATGTTCAGCTTCTTTGTGCCAGAGAAAGCTAGCAGAGACAGTGCGCTGGAAACTATTTGTCTAGTCTTGTGCCATGCAGGCAGCTGTGGCTCTTCTGCAAAGTGTCCTTCCAATTACCTCATGCTTCGAAGGACCACCCTTGCTCCAGAACACAGATTAGTCCTTAATCCAAACGAAATCCCTTACTAGGCTGACCTGAAAGTCAGTTTTCTGTTGCCCAACATCCCTACAAGCATCCTTGAATGAATAATGCTTTCTTAAGACCCTGTGAACAGGGCATTTACCACTCACCTGAAGCCACAGGCATGTCATTCCAAATTCTTTTTTGAGACATAAATTGGAGGAATACCCTCAGGATGGTGTGGAAAGCTAACATGTTTTAAATATTAACAAATCCAGCCAGAAGACTCAAGCACAGACTTTTGATTCTGGGCCGTAGCTTGCAGTGTTGCATCAGCTGCATCTAAGTCAGTTTCTCTATGTTGCTATCCAAAATATTTTATTCTGAAGAAGTTGTTCAAGAATCTTGTTATCGTTTCTCCTTTCTTATCAGACAGCTGAAGAACTTATTTATAAACAGGTATGTCTGCTAGGGCTGCAGAAGGGTGGCAACACGTCTGCCCATAAAACTCAGGAGGATTGGACTCAACTTACAGCTCTAGATGCATCAGAAAAAAAGCCCCAAAACACTTTCAGGCCTCCTCCATCAGCAGACAAGCGATACAGGAGCAATTTTTGCATTCTGTATACTTGCCACGAAAAGTTCCTGGCAGAGCATTTGATCTCAGTACTTTCTGAAGTGCTAAAATAACTGTAAATATGTCCTGGTGAATGCCTCTCCACTGGTATTAGGGAAATGTTTTTAGCAATATATGGCTTTGGGGATCCAAAGTATGCACGCATATCCCTTTTGTCCCCAGGTGCCACAAGAATAAGCTACCATACAAACAGCCCCAACTTTTACGTGTAAAAAAAAGAAAGAAAATATTAACGGAGACAGTTTGTGGACTTCATGCACTGCAGGCAGTTTGTGAGCACACAAACAGTTCCTGTTAATTCTTCTAGTTTTAACTGTTTTATCTCAGCATGGTCAGTGATAATACTGAACTCACGCAGATTATCCTCTTCGAAACTATTTAAATTGTAAAATTTCTCCAGACTAATTATTACATTACTATCCAGCCAAACAAGCCACAAAACTTACTAGTGTTTTCATGTTGAACAGGAAAAAAAAACAACCCCACAGAAAGTCAACAATACACTTCCACAGGCAGATCTACCTGACATGACTTTCAGTTTCTTCCTAGCTCCTCTCTTTCAAAGTCTGAAAACAACACAGTTTAAGTTTTTCAGCTTTTCTAACATGTATTTTTATTATACTTGCTTTCAGTTGTGGGAAACCTACCTGTAGAATCTGTTAGACTATGTCTGTGTATTCAGTCTAGTAAGTTTACTGCTAAACACACCAAATATTAAAATTTTCTGAAAAGCAGGGGAACCACCCCTGCTTCAGCAGTACAAGTTTCTTACTGGTACACTTTTGTGAAAGTCAGAGGAATATCCATTTAAATGGTGTCTAGAGGTACCATTTAATGCTCACTTATAAAGTTACCAATTAATAGCAACTAGTACCAATACTTACTTTTACAAATTTACCATGGAGAAGATACGGAGACTGGAAGTCATGTTGACAATTGGAATAAGCCATTCCTAATCCCATCCCTGACCCAAAAGCAATAGGCCATGTCCTTCCTGTGGGGAAAGCAAGCAGAGAAGAAAAATTAAAGTCAAGAAAAGTTGTTCATTTCACGTGACAGTGAAAGCATTGTTAAATAAGCACCAAGAAAGAATAAATTACTGGAAGACACATATTAGGCATTTTCAAGTTCTACGAGCCCTAAAATTGTCTAAAAACCAGACCACTTCAGAAGAACAACAAGAGTAACAGCAAGTAAGGCATCGTATTTAGAATTTAACGGAGAGCAATCTCTACATTCAAGATACTACTGAAAATTATTCCATTACCAAAGCATAACTAAAAAAGAATTTAGATCAGTTTTAAAACACTGGCAAGACTGGCATAAACTGATGTCTAGACACATGGCTCCAGTAATTTGGCTCAGGGTTTCCTGCAATTCCAGAATTTGAGCTGAGCACAGTAGGAGCTTAGAAAGATGCTGCGTGTCACAACCTTGTTACACAACAGCTAAAAGTTTAGGTAACTCCATCTCAACTGAAAAGAGATGACCTATAATGAAAGAATTGGTCTAACATGCCAATTAAGTTTTACATGCCTCAAAGACTTCTTGGTTTTAAACTGCACCTAAAATAGACGGAAATAAGAAAACCAGGCAGCCAAGATTACTGCAGCGTACTTACTTTTGAAGAAGATGACTGAGAAAACAATTCCTAATCCAAATCCAGCACCTGTAAGAAGAAATGAAGTGAGTGAGGACTAAGATAATGCAAAGTAATGGAATGTGATTTCGTTCTTTACAGTAATTCTTGTTCCAACCCAGGAGTATCAGGCTACACGTTATTTCATCACACAAAACAAAAACGTTCTGAAATAGCAATTCTGAAAAAAATAATTGTTTTCTTAAAAAATTTTAAGAAGCTATTTCAGATTCGAATCCCAACATATATAAGTAGATTATCAGAAAGATTTGAGAAACAAACCAGACTCTCATCCCAGGGAAACTGACTGAATTTCTGTCACCATCTAAAATGTGGAATTAAGATTTATTTGGCTCATTGTCAGCAAATGAGAAACACTTAAATGAAAACTTCTTGTGTCCTTGAGCTTTAGATTTTGCAGATGAATATCTTATTGTATTTCGTTTATCTCACTACTTTAACTACTTCAATGTGTGTCCTGAGGGCAGCAAAACTTTGATGCTTTGTGTTACCCTATACCTTGCAAAAGAAAGCTCCAGGCTGCTTATCTTCCACATCCACAACATTCATTATGGAGCATATTTAAACACATTAGAAATGAAAGACTTTTCACATCCTCATACTATATATAGAAATAACTGCAGCAGTTGAAAAAAATTTATCCAGCACCATTAAAAAAAAAAAACACCTCGGCTGGCACATTTAAAAATAATTTTTGCTTTCCTTGGAACGTGCGCTTATGATTTTTTGCAAGAAGTCAGGCAAGTCTGCAAAACTCCTCTCACGACCCAATAAATGTAACAGTGAACACTTGGAGCTCAGTGGGCAAATTCTATCTTTAATTCTATCCACTAAAGACAGGAATTTTAGATAAGGCACAGAAATACAAAAGTTTAAAAAAGGAAAAAATAAAATCAGTCATGCATATGCTCATTAAAAAAAAATTCTAAGAGTTGCAGATTTATTTTGTAGCAAAAATATCCTGTTATGCATTTCAATTCTCCCCTTTCAATACAAGAAATATAAGAAGTATAGCAAGCTTTATTAATTAAAAGACATACCTTATTTTTTTAAAATATTCCTAAGACCATATGATCCTTATTTAAGCTCCTGTTGAACACATTACTAACTGGGTTAAGTCCAGAACAATACTAAAGAATCATATACCCTCACGGCATATAGGAGTAAGTTCCATTTTTCTTTCTTTTTAGTTTCCTTCTGCTTTTTAAACCTTTTTCCGTGCAAAAATTATCTAATGGTAGATTCTATTGAGGCTCAGGTATTTAAACAATACTTATTGCACTACCTAGTAAGTTAACCAAGCACCCCATGTTTTTCGTTGATTATAAAATCTTGAATATTAGAACAGAGACGACCAAACAAATGATCTGAGCAAACCTCCTTACGTTTACTCTCCTGTTAGGGCTTCACAATCCATATTTACTGAGAGCTGGAAATCAGAGTTGCTTTTGAAAACTCTCTTCATTCTACTACGGATTTTCAATTGTGACAGAGGTAACTACTTTACCAGGTCACTACAACTTTGGAGTAGGTTTACAAAACATGCAACTGCAGGAAAGAACTTTGACTGCCTGCCAAGTGGTCCTGACATAACTCCCCCAGACATTTTAGAAACCGAACCTTTTGCAGAAGGTCAGATTTTCACTCTAATCATTTGCACAGCTAAGGGAAAGTCTCAGTCCCTCAGATGTCTGGTCAGAGCTTTGGGTTTTTTTCTGCATTACAGACAGCAAGAGATACACTACTTGGAGCATCTCATACAGACAGCTAACTACTCATACCACATCACCGACCGGCACTTATATGCAGACTGGAGGAGACATCATGCATTACTAAGTGCAGCGGTTCATCCGTGCTAATTCCTCCACTCCCCCTCGCCAAGTAGGGCCTTCCTTCTGTACCTTTGCTATAATACAGCTGGTGTTGGCTCTCCCAGAATGTTTACGCTATTAAGGATAATCACTATCTTCAAGAATTCATCCAACGGACAACCGGTCGGCCCTCTGACCTGCCTCCTTCTGCCAGTCTTTTCCTGTAATATGCAGTTATGCTGCCTTTTTGTTTTGGGCTGTTGTACCATAGGTCTGAAAACGACTTTCTGGAGGCAATTACTTTCCGTTCAGACAGCAGTAGGCGTTGTTTGAACTGTCCAGTTCAGAAGGCCTGTCATGCAGTGAGTGATACTGGTCCTACGCTTCCTGTCCAAGAAAAGATCCCCTCTGCCAATCCAAACAGTTTAGCTAATCAATGAGAAATGATTTACACTATGACAAATTCTGCATCATCTCAATGCAGAGCCCAGGCAGTTTCTAATGTCACCACATTTTCCACGTTACCAGTCAAGTCCACATTCTTCTTACCGGAGTGGTGGTAAACTGCTTACTTTCTTAAGAAAAGTCTGCACTAAGGAAGCTGCTATCCTTAATACAGTTTCTTTCCATCTACTTCCAGAAATCGTCATTGTCTTGTATTCTCTTCACCTCCTTCAGATGCTCTCTCACATTACAGCCCTGCTTATAAGGGCTCCACGCAGGTGTCATCAATGCTGCTTCCTGCTGGCTATGGGGGAAGCTACAGGATACACTTAAAAGGTGAAAAATTTATTTCTGCCATCTGCAATTCAACCTAAACCTAAAACAAAACCTAGGTCTTCCCCCATGCTAATACCCAACAACACTGTTAAGCAGATGTGGTCCAGCATGACTGACTTAGGAAAGACCATTCTGTCTTTCCTCAAAAAGCTTCTTTCTGAAGCAGTGCATCTCAAGGGATTCTGCTTTTTCACGAAAATGCAATTTTCATGCAATTTTAGAGGCTATCACTGCAGCCTGTTCCAGCCGGAAGGTAAGTACAGTGGCTGATCAGTTTAAAAAGATGATGGTAAGATACCTAGTGCCTTGCTTTAAGTTATGAAAATGCCACAGAGAAGTAAAGGAGACTGACAGCTAAGGATTTTTTGTTTTCTGTACAGGAAAGTAACTTGAGAAACGAAGCCAAAGTACCACCTTAGCTTCCCTCATCCCAAAGGCAGCTAGGTTCACTCCTTTTCTTACTGAGGAAAAGGCTACAATCTGTGCTGAAAATCATTGCTGATAACACCCACCAACAAGAAACACTTAGATCTGCCCCCTCACACCAGCCAGTGCACATACAGCATTCACTCCTTTCTACTTGGTTTTAATGTTTAAGCATTGGTTTTAACTTAAAACCAGAAGCTTCGGCTACATTTAATTTCTCAGCCCATCTGGTTAAGAACCTATTCCTGTGGATAGTTTGTCACTCATCTTCATTCCACTAGAACATATTTGTGGTTATGTGGTCATTTCCTGCGTCCCCAGGACCAAGAGGGAGCGAAACCATCTTACCAGCAAAGTAATGCGTTTCACTTTAATTCTGTATAGAGTTACACCAGAGATAAACAATGGCAGAGCTGTTGATGAGTTTTACAGGTTTAAGTTCTCACATGCTCAATTTCCTTTTAAAGAGGCAACATGTTGCTTCAAAGAGCCTCCCACCTGACCAGGGGACACTCAGTCTGCAGCTGTTTCTACTAAAGATCAGCACCTCTAGGCCAGGCTTTAACTTCATAACAATAAAACATGAAAGGTTTATCTTACAATAAAAACAAACGAACATGGAAAAACTAAGGGCTTGATCCATGCCGGGCACATTTTCCCTCCCTTTCTTGCATGACAGACTCTTTGGAGGAAAAGGCCACAGGAAAGAGTATAACCCATTTTTCACCTTCTCTGACAGTTTAAAATGTTTAACTAGAAAAACAGTCTCTTCCACCCTACATCTATCACTTCAGCTTAAACCCATTTACAGTCAAGTGTCAACAGGGGACAGGACAGTTCTGTGGCCATCTTACTCCTGCTCCCCAGTAAGCATCCTGGCTGTACGGACCAGTGCAGCCACACGGAATTGGTATTAGGCAGAAAGCCAAGTCTCCAAAACTTTTTCATTCTACTTTTTTGGCTCATACACCTTCCATGAGAAATGTCACAGTACCTCAAATCAATCTAACACACAGAAGAGCACGTGCCGTATACCCAACAGGACATCATAAAAGTGTCTCTGAGAGAAACACAAATCTTCAGGATGGGCTCCTGCCCCACAAGAACATCTGGGAAAAGCTTCTTCTATAAATTTAGTTAACAGTCCCTCCAACAGCGGTACTATATGGTTCTTTCCTAGGCTACCCAAGTAGCTATGGGCTGAAGCACCTATTAAGACTTGCCACACCTAGATACACTTTTCTTCACTAGTTTGAAACTTAAAAACTGAAGGATTAAAATATATATGCTCACTGACACTTGGCCAGTGTGTTGCTGTTACTATAGCAGCTGCAAGTTCTTCAATTACTTAAGATGATGACAAAAAGAAAACTATTATTTTCCTCTGCTGTTCCTTATACACAAATACAAAAGAGCGCTACAGTCTCCTGTCCATCAGATTCTGTTATTTTACAATTTAAAAGAACTAAATGAATGAAATCAAATGAACAAGAAGACATCTTCCAGGAGCTCCTTCTTCTAAGAAAATAGCGACTACTCTGTATAGACAAGACACTCTAAAATAGGTCACAGGCTTGTCCCAGCAGAGAAGATTGCTTCCCAAATAGAAAGAGCGCTTCCATTAGGATCAAGAAAATTGATTAGATTGGTTAGTTTCTCTGAGGACAGCAATAGCTTCAAGGTCCAACAGCAGATCTCATCCATGGGCCTGATACACTGGAAGTTTCAAATGAGCATCGGCTCGGGCCAGCACTAAAATTTGCTTTAGGTAAGGAAATACCCAAGAAAACTCAAGATCTTCAAAACAAACAAAAAAGGCAAGCAACTCTCCAAACTGTATTCGCCCTCCTGTTGCAGTGTCCCATCCTGCCCCCCTCCAATGCTGCTTTGACAAGATACACAGGTAATTGTTTTGCAAAAACAGGGAGGAGAGCCTTCTTCATATACCAGGGCCTTTACAGGGCAGTACTGATCACTAGTTGGAAATCCGAGACCACAAAATCACTTATTTACAGACAGAATTAATTTTAAGCAGAACCTTAGCAAGGTCTTTCATGGCAGGAATCAGGTTTTCTTCAAACATCAGCTTTGAAGCTTTCATTCTCATCTCCCCTGTTGTGTGGATTGTTTACATAGCAGACAGAAAAAAGAGCAAGGACGCTAGAACATCACGAAACTGTATACCAAGTACTCAAGGAAGAAGCAGAGGGGGGAAAGTATTTTTTCTTCTTCTAGCATTTGACTGTAGTAACACAGAATACTTGGAATGACAGAATATAAATATCCAAATACCATTATAATACAAAAATCCCAACATGCTTTCAAGGGCCGCTGCCACCCTTCAGCACTCCTGCAGGTCAGCCTCTGCCCGCAGGCTAACCTTACTTAGATAAACATCGGGGCTTTTGCAGATGGACAGGCAGCAGCAGGAAGTATCGCCTTAGCCCATGATCTCCCAAGCAATCACAGCAATAGTCTCATAGCAGACCCAAAACTTTTCATCCTCACACCCATGACTGAGCTGGTGAAAGGAGAGGGCACGCGCATTTCCTCCCTTTTTTAAAAGGGGAGAAGAGCGGAAGCTGTTCTTTGAATAGACAGCGCAACTAAGGACCTCATCAATCAAGCTTTTAGACAAAGTCAGGGTTGCACTCAGTTTAGAACCACATATAGAAGAAATCAGCAAGATACTCATAATATGAAAGATACACCTCTGACAGAAAACTCTACTTTGTCTTACTGCAATAAAACATTCCACTAACAAAAACAATGGCACTGCTAAAAAGAAAAGTTTAGCTGGAGTAAACACATCCACATTTAGAGCTTTCTCAATCCGAACTACGAGGGTTGGCACTCAGGCTTCTTCACACCCATTCAATGTAGGTTGACCATTACTGACGTCTACTGGCTCAGCAAAGAAATAGAGGCAACTTAGAGCAAGAAGCGTTACGGTGGCATCTCACCAGCAGGAATGCTAAGGAAAGAAGCATGACCCTTCTCAAATCTCTCACTATCAATTTATTATCATCAAGGATGTGCCAGCAGCCCTGAAAGGATTTTCTTAGGGAACTATATCTGATAGAACAAAGAATAAAGAGTTGTTCCCACCTACTGCTGTAACATCTTCAGGACCAAGATAGTGGTTTAGGGTATCACTTGGCTAGAGTCCTCATTCCGTATACAGTGTCACTGTGTGCCACCTCCCAAAAAAGGCACAGTTGGCATCCATCAATGCACTAATGCACAGGACAAGAAGTCAGCACGCTTTGGATTCATTTCCAGCAGAGGAGACCTTACATAGTCTGGGGTTTTAAATGGCTGCACTACCAGATGGATGCCACAGCTCTTCTTTCAGGTTTTCTTGCACACCAGATGTATTGCCAAGAACCGGCGGGAAGAAGGGTCGAGCAGGGCTTCCCCCAGTATCGCTCACAGCTTCAGTTAGCAAGCCGATGGGTGCACCCAGGGCAGAGCTTTCTGACCCAGCTGAATGGCCAGCCAAGAGGAACAGCAGGACACAGCGCGGTTAGGAGAAGAAACACCTGGATTCCTAAAGATTTTCCTGTCTTTTTCTTCCAACAGAAGATAACAGCCCCTTAATCAGAACTCTGCTAACAACATAACTAAATATTGCTGTTGGACAAATTCTGCCTCTCTCTTCCAAACAAAACATGTTTTCATTAGCTGTACTGTCTTCCTGCACAACTTAAGCCATAAGCAGTTAATATTTACACTACTTGGTCTGCTACAAGATACAACTAGTAGAATTGGATCTTCTCCTGTATGACAAAGGAAAGTAACCTGGGGTTGCAAACAAAGCTCACATAACACCACAGTTGTGTGATTGCATAATATTTGTGTTCTCCAGTATTAAGAACAAAACCCCAAATGAAGAACAAGTCTTTTGACCTGGTAGCTAAGATTGGATGGCCACGTTGTAATTGCCAAGCAAAAAAACACTTCAAAACAGGAATTTCAGGATTTTTGTGCATTTAGAGAAAGTCTAATCCAGTTTTCAGAAAGTATAATCAAGCTTTGTTATTATATAGACTGACTTTATCCTATTCATAACCATATGAAGGATTATTTAAAAATACTGACATTGCAATCCATACAATGATTCTTTCTGAAAGACTCAATCTGTAGAGTGACACAAACAATACTATTTCACCCTCACCATTAACGGAAACAGCTCTTCAAGCATGCCAGATGATGCAAGCCAGAAGAAATCACATTAACAGTTGCAGGAGAATTGGAAGTGCCCTTTTCTCTTTAAAAATTCCTATTAAATGGAAATTTGGAGCAGTTTTTATTTTCAGATGTCAAAACAGAGGATTAGAGGAAAATGAAGATCACTACACTGGGTTATTTACAAGCTTCCAGGATGAATTTTGGTCAGCCACAGACATATGTCAAAACATTTATCTCATGCAAAAATAATGAACTTCAGCACCGCAACTTAACACAAAAGTCAAGAAGCAAACAGCTTTCCTAGGACTACCTTTCAATAACAGGTAAATTACAGCATTTGACTAATTTAAAACTACAACAGTTTCAAAACAAACCAAGACACACTGGCACACAAATCTCCCTCTCCTTACACATATACTCTTCATTGTCTCCCTGTTTCCTGGAAACAGCATGTAACAATAATTCGTCCAAAATTACAGCTTTGCAGAGAAAAAACAGTTCTGTCTGTCCTTCATGAGTAATTGTCTTTCCAAATAAAGAGGAACGAACTACCAATTAGTTAAACAAACAAACAAACTCTTTAAACAGGGTTTGAAGCTGGTAGGATGGTAGAAGACCACATTACTAATTACCTCCCTGTCCTTTCTCTGCAGAGCTCTACTGAATAAAAAGGAAGAAAAGGCTGTGAAGGCTGGAGAGGGGACAGGAGTTTATAAAGCTTTGCAAGTTGGGAAGAAAGGCCACTGTAGTTTGATTCTCCTTCCTTACACAAAAGAAGCAACTTTTCTGATGGGTAACAAAAATCAGTATCAGTAAGAAAGATAGACCAGAATTTATTTAAATGACTGCAGGGGTGAAAAGTCTTAAGGACGGTGTGAAGCCAGAGCCAGCATGATCTGGATCACCCATCAGAGAAACCGCCTGGTCAGCCAAGAAAGCACAACCCAGCCCCCTATACAAAGCACTGTGGTTACAGCTAGATTTAGAAAGGGAACAAAAATACCTAGACCCATCCTCCCCAGTAGCAAAACAAATGTCAGTCCTAATAAGGAGGTGAGCGCATAAACTCTTAATGTTCTGAGGTTTTGTGCAGGCAGGCAGAGTTTTACAGTACTTAACTCTTTGAAGTGAAATACTGTCTTAACAATGCCTGACAACGTATTTTGTTTTGAACTAACAGGAAAGAGTTTTAATACTAACTACAAGATGCACACAGGTAGTGACCAAGAGGTCAAAAATATAATACAGCATTTCAAATGATGTAACATAAGATAAATACGTATTTTGGACATTTTAGTGGCAGGAGATAAAAGTTTCTTCCAGGAGCTTGATCTCCAACTAAAACAGTATAGTACCACTACAAACACCACAGCCAACTACAAACACACTGGTTTATGCAACTGCAGCGAAAAGCCCGACAGACTACTACAAGACAGAACAGGCTGCACAGCCTCCAGCCATTATTTAAAAATACACTATTACTAATAAAGTCACCTCGATAGCTGCTGCCTCCCCTTCTCACTCTCTTCTGTTTCCCATGTCCCTCCAGCCCTAAATTAATCCACAGGAGTTGTGTCTCTACAGTTCTCACAGACACTGGAAAACTGTCCATCATGCAAAGCTTCAGAAATTCAGTGCTTTCCTTTATTTACAGGGTCTGGAATGGGAAAACACAGTGGTAATCACAATGTTTGGTCTTCCCCATCTATTGGCTGGAAAGACCTCTCTTGCAATAGCACTCAGGAAGGATATAAAGGAACATACAGGAAGGAAACTGTGGCCACCAAAAGGAAAAGTCCAACAAACAAGCAAGGATTTGGTAAACTTCTATATCCCATATAACAAGCAACAAAATTTTCAAGTAAAAAAAGTTTATTTTCTTTCCTTCTTCCCAGTATAACAACCACCCTTGATAGTTTATTGGGAACTCCAGCAAACTTTGCAGTAATATTACAAAAGCAATCACCATAACCACAAAAGTTTTTGAAGTCCCTACAGAGGAAAAAATCATTTCCATTGAGAAAGTTTGTGTTGTCAGTGCACAGTTAACTGTTTGCATAGCTAGGCTACAGACTCACTTCGCATTTAAAGGCCATCATCATCTTCAGTCACAAACTACTGGAGTATGAAGAACTTCTTGGTTGTTCCGACTTCCAAAGTTCATACCGAGCCATTTGTTGTTAATATCATGGAGGAGGTTGCCAGCACAGATGCTTCAGTTACTGGATCAATTGTAAAAGCACACAAAACAAAAAATGCTATCACGCATGAAGAGAAACATGTGTCTGAGGCCATCACACTGGATTTAGTGCTGAGGATAAAATTAGAGCCCTGCAGCCCATGTGCCCTTTTTGGGCAATCCAATGAAAAGCATAAATTTTACTGAGACCTCAACTCAATGCCATCATGACGCTAACACTGGGAATCCTTGGCCTAGAGCACTAGTGCAGAAAGTCCAAACATACATTTTTTCTTCTGTTGCCACATTAGGATGGAAGAAAACACCACATTAAAACAAAAGGCCTGCTGAAGCAACATGCTACATCGAAATCGGCCCTGTATCTGCTTCTTTCAGCCTCCTGGAGAGGCTTTCCATGTACAGGATTCCTATATGTACAGCTGCAGCATAGAACAAGTTCTTGTTTATAATTTGGCATACTTAATATTTTATGATAAAGCAACCAACGCTATGGAAACGTAAACATATCTGGATATGTTTGTCAGACAAACCTGAATAGAATTTCATAAGGCAAAACATTTCTCTGGAGCACTTGACACTTTTCAAAGGCCTGCTATAAACAATGGAAGTTTCAGTTTACTTAAAATTACTAAACATCTTTTCTAATGGAAAAGTATTAGGCAACTAAAACACTGAGTTCCTCATCAGCTTTCAAGCATAAGGCCACTGCAGCAACAAGAAATAAACATTCACATTTCTCAGATAATATTTATGGCTCTAAAAGAGACGTCGGCACCAACAAGGAACGCACACCTTTTGTGCCAGATACTTTACCTCTGGGTCTATACATTGCATTTAAAGATTTGGGTTTGTACACACATTTTGTAAAACCATAGACTCTTGTCTGGTCGATTTTCCAGCCTGTCACATTAGGAGCACCAAACTGCACGTACTCAGTTACGATCGCTCCCAAAACTTGCAGTTCTAAGTGCAGCATTACGAACTGTTTGCTGCAGAACTGAAGCACTGTAGGCACGTGCACAGTCTCAACTTTAAGGACAAACAAACATAAGGGAAAATCAACAGAACTGCTCCCTAACTTAAAGGCACAACTGTCTGCAGGGCTGGGAGAGTGGACGGAAAGCTTCTCAATGTCAAACCATGCACTGTACAAAGTAACATATGCCAAAGCTATCAGCATGTCACTCTGCGTATCGCTTTTAATAAACACAGCCCGCCTCGTACACTGAGTGATGTGGACAGCTCGGCAGGAACAGGTTTGGAGAACCAAGGCCTCATCGCAGTGAAACTCAAGGCAGCGAGGCAGTGGCACCAACGGCCCAGGCTGTGCCCTGTGCCTACCCGGGCCCATTCATTCAGGGCAGGGGGCGTCCCGCGGGCCCGCAGCCCAGCACGGCGAGAGATTTCCCCGGGAAACCTCTCGTCTTCTACCGAGGGAGAAACCAGAGGCCACAAACGCCCCTCCGCTACCGGACCGCGGATAAGACGGGCCAGGCCGGACCGCAAGGCCCGCGGCGGCGGCGGCGGGAGCGGGCCCAGCGGGGGTCCACGCCCGCGGCCAAGGTCACCTTGCCAGGGCCGGGGCCGCCCGGCTCCCCCCGCCGCGCCGCTCCCCTACCCTCGGGGGCAGCGTCTTGCGCTGAGGGCGAAGCCACAGGACATCCCGCTGCCCCGCCCGGGCCCACAGCACGGCGCGGCCGCCGCCGCCCTCAGCCGGGCCCGGAGCGGCGGGGGGCACCGGGCCTCACAGGGCTCTTCCTCTCCGGGCCCGGCCGCGCCGCCGGGGCGGGCACGCGGCGGCTCTCCCAGCCCCGGGCCGCCGGGCCGGCGGCCACCGCTCCTCCCCGGGTCCTCCCCCTCCGCCCTGCCCTCCCCGCCCTTACCCAGCTTGACGGCGGAGTCGGCCAGACACCGGTCCCACTTCCTGCCCAGCTCGCCCTCCGACGCCATCTTGGCCGTCCCCTCCCACCTCAGGCCGTGCCCTCGCCTCCTCCCCCGCGCAACTCTCGCGAGATATGCTGGCTCGGGCAAGCGGCGGAATGCTAGATCTCGCGAGATTTCCCGCGGCCGCCGTCGTCAAGGTTACTGGCGGGAGGGCGCGATGGCTGCTGCGCTCGACCTTGAGGCCGGCCCAAACTCCCGTTTTTCCCCGTAGGACCAGGCACACCACAGTCCCAGCCCTTCCTAGGCCCAATCCCTGCAGCCAGGGCTCCCGCTGTGGTCTTGTATGGCCTCGTATCCCTCAGTCTACAGCAGGATTCGCATCTTCTCACAGGCCCCTAGCTTGGGCCCACGCCTGTTGACCTGCTCCCCTCAGGGCTCTCACCTCATCCTTGGTAAGAGCCGATCTTTGCTGTAGGATCCCATCTCTCCCACTGCAGTTGGGTATATCCCGCTGGATATGCATTCCCACGTAGGTTTTCCCTCACCAATGCTCGCAGAGGTCCTGCATTCTACACAGCTCCTGCATTTTAGCTGGCCGCCCTCTGCTTCTCCTCAAGGCCTGAAATGAGGTACAGGGGTGTGAATGAAACAGCTGTTGCCAATCCCTATCGATGTCCCAGGGATCACTTCTAGTTAAGAGCAACCCAGGCCCCACACCTTTGTGCTTAATTGGGAGTAGGAGCTGAATAATTTCTGGAAGGCTGTTGTATTCAAGAACTATTCCATACAGTAGGATGCTAATATTAGATTAAGGAGCTGTGGGGAAAGTTCTCAATGATTTATGGTTCTTTGGCACATCCTGAAATGCGCTACAGCCTTGTGGAACTGGTAATGTAAGCGTGAACAGTTTCAGACTTACTGTAATGATCTTTATATTGCAAATGTTGTGTAGGCTTTCTGGAAGTAATTCTCTAGAAGCCTTGTGGAAAAATGCAGAGCATTTTTTGAGTAATAATGTCCCCATTCACACTTGGTAAGGCAATTTCTAGCTGTGATTACTTGTTTTGATTTCTTCAAGGTTTGACAGTTTTCTTTATCAGGTTGGAGAGGAGGAGGCAGCTCTACTGCTTTATAAAACTGGAGGTTCTTTAACAAGTCAATTAAAGACTAAAGCAAAAAATAGAAGTCAAAACTCTGAAGTTAGCAAAAATTTTCTCAAGTTATTTTCATTTGTGGTCTTCCGTTTGTCTTAAAAGTATAACTGGTTTTGATCTAGAGCAATGATGAAAGGTTTTTCCAATATTTGGTTTAGTTAAACTCCTTCACATATTACTGAACAATCACAATTGCCTATTATTTTTACTTAGTTAAAATAAAAAATATCTGAATGGCTTTTTTAAAAAGTTTTTTTGGCAGGTGCCTGGTTAAACTAAGCCCTTGCAGGTCCAAGAGGTTTCCCTGAAAGGGAGCCTCCTTTTCTCTTCCTCCCCCTGATAATTTACTCAAATCAGTTTGCATTGCTACATAGTGAGTATCAAAAATAGAACCATGCATCAAGTTACTTATAAAAATACCACCAGGATCAAGCAGGTTTTTTTCTCCTGACCGGATAAAAAAAGTGTTCTGAAACCACTGACCCAGTGGTACATCCCCATGTGCGAGCTCCACCCTCCCATTTCAGAACAGCTCTGGAAACTATCAGGAAGAGAAAGATATTTGAAGCCTCCAGATAATTCTTTGATCCCCACCATCCCCAAATTAAATTCCAGAAATCAGTGTTTAAAAACAGCCCAGAAATGTGGTCTTCCCTTTGGCAAAAACAAATACCTGGTGCAGGCCAATGTGTAGTCTCACTTCACACTTACTCATTTTCAGGCTGTTAGGCTTACTGGCAAGTGCTGTTTCTTTGGGGATGAAGGAAGCGGTGGTGAGCTGTTGGACTGTAAGGCGCTTCATAAAGGGTCGCATTGCTGTGTAATGGGTCTCAATGTATTTTGACAGCCTTGCATCAGGAACCTGGAGCATTAAACCCTTTCTGAGGGGATGGAATAGTTCAGTGTAATTGTTTTGAACGTCCAGCTTCCTTCTGAGAAATCAGTCTGCTGCTTTTTAAATCCCAGAGTCACTGAGTGATCAGAGGGGGCTCTGGAAAACGTTATCCATTAAGGATCTAGAGCACATTCTCTGTACCCCTTCCCCACCCCAGGGAAAAATTAGGGCAGGAGGGAATGTGTCCAAAGACAGCCTTTTCTCTCCATTGCTATAGTTACTTGGCAATTAGACCCTCGCAGTGTAATATTGAGTACTTATTATTGTATGACTCCAAGGTGATGTTTAGAACACGCGGTTCTGAGAAACCTTTTTTGCATTTTACAGTGCAGCATGTGCTGTCCCAGGGTTCCTTCCTTCCCTTCTCCACACACACTCTTCTCCTTTCTTCCCAGTAAATAAATAAATGAAAAAAGAGAGAAGGCTGAAATGAAGCCAGAAAGCTTAAAAAAACCCAACTTCCCTGCCTTTTTCTGATGGAAGTCAACTTTTGGTAGGTTCAGACCTTGTATCACCAGTTATACTGACTATAAACCTAACTTGGATCACATATTAAATCAGTAAGACTACTCACCGACTGAAAGTTAGGCATTCAATTAAATAAACTGCTGGTTAGCTTTTCAACAGGCGGCTGTCAAACAAGCTCGAGGCAGAATCCAGGATCCAAGCTGAGTAAGTGCCACTATTATTCTTCAGAATTGCTATTTCTCTGGTGGAAGAAGCCATGCACAGGGCATGTCCATACACACATGAGGAGATGAGGAGCTTTTTGGGGGCTGCACCAGCCAGAATGCAAAGCCCCTTTTCAACATAAGGCTTCATTTTCTTTTAACTGTTAACCCTAGCTTTTATATAATGCAGTATAGGATGGTTCACCCTCACCTCAATAGTTTTTGCTTTAAAACTTCCAAGCAAGTTTCTTTTAAATCTTGATCCTTTCTCAAGATGAACTTATTGCCTCTTACCCTGTTTTTAAGAATCCTATAGCATTCCTCCTGTCAGTTCCCCACTGGATACTAATATGCTCTTGATCTCCTCTCTTCCAAAGAATACACATGTAAGTTCTCCCATAGTTTTAAATAACATAAATCGCCTCCCCCCCACACACACTTATTTATTTATTTTCTGCCAAGAGTAGCAGCGATCTGCATAGGAAGACAGCAGTGTAGGAGTTATCTGCTTGAAATGGTTGACACAGCCTTGGTAGCGGGCCCCCACTTCGCTGTCTGTACTTCCAGAACACTTCTTTCACGTTACAGAGAGAATCAGACCTGGGCAGGAAACTTCAACTCTCAGTCTCCACTCGAGCTTGTTGGGTTTTTTCTCTCGCAGATACAAGCTGTATTCGCCAGCAGATACTGATGCTTATTTTTCTCTTTGAAAGCCTTCTCGCTATCCAAGCAACAACAAAAAAGGTCTATGCCCAAAGTCTGCAAAGTCCTCAGCAGGACTTTGCCTTAAAATGGGAAAAGTGCCAGAGACTCCATTAAGTCTCCTTTGCTATTCCTATTGATTTTATGTGGAAGGCTGTCGGATACTGTGGGGATGAACAATAGTCTAAAGGCTGAGGTAGACTTGCATTAGGAGGGACAGCTTGCAATGTGGAGTGAAATACCATTCAGTCTTTTCATGGTGATCACATTCACGTTAATCAGCAAGTCCATTTTGTGTCTGTGCTAATGTATTTTCATGACAGTTTTGCCAAGCTGATGTTATATTCAGTAGTGTGGTATTGCTGGTTACAGTTGTCAGGTATGGCTGATTGAAGCGAACCTTTGAAAAATGGAACAAGGTGCATCACAGCTTGTTGTGCTAATTCTGCTTTAAGCTGCTTTTGCCATGAATATGAAGTGTGCCCCAAAAATCCCTGGAGAAAAGCACTTGCATGGAAAGACTGACCTGAGTTTTTGCTAATTCTTGTGTTACAGGCGTAAGCACCACTAGGACATTTCTTGTCTTCATGTGATGTGTACTATATTGTGATCATTTTTTAGTTTAGTAGTAGAAATAGGAAAAGAATGCATTGCACTGTATTGATAGAAGCTTTCTAATTAATAAGCCCTGAAAGAGTGTTATTTAAGCGTATTTTTCCATTCATCCATGTGACTGGCTAATTCTATACAGATTCTAACTAGTGAACCATGACTATTGTATTAAGAAAGAATCCAGGCCCTTACAATTATTTTGGCTGGTATATTAGCAAGCTTCAAATGAAGTGCAACGTGTCAAGGAAAAAGTAAGGGAATGGAAATTTTTGTTTCCTTCTGGTGCATTTAATCAGCTTCTCCTTGATTCTTTTTTAATGACAAGCTGCAGACATTATTACTACAGTTAATGACCAAGTTTGACAAGAATGTTCTCAATACTCTCTTTGCTCAGGCTAAAGACATTTCTGAAAGCTCCTGTCTATCATGCTTTCTGTGCTGAAAACATACAGTTAAAAGAGCAGTTGCCATTACAGAAATAAACAGCATCCTAGGATATGCAATCAAGTAGTATGTGCTGGAAAACTAGCCACCCCAGACTGCAGTCCACTGTTCTGGAGTGATATTTGGGAAAAAAAAAAAAAAAAAAGAAAGAAAAAAAAAGCCTTGTAGTCCTTTTCTGAACAAGCATTGCTGGGTTTCTCGAGGTGGAATTTCAGGTACATCTCAGTCATATTTGTCAATTGGTATTAAACCTTTTGTGGAATACAGCTGGATTGAAATCTGTGGGATATGTGAAAAGAGTGTGGCTGCAAGCATCTCCAATGCACATCCAGACACAGTGTACTCAAAATGTGGGCAGGTACTTTTGGACTGAAATAAAGCAATTGGTATTAGTGCATGAAGATGTTACTTTATACATGGAAAAAACGTCCAAGATCTGGACCCAGGTTGCAGAGATGTGACTTTTTAATGTGACTCTCTGCCAAACCTTGTCTGTGTACATGTTGGCTTCAGCTCTTCAGTCTGAGAAAGAGGGATGTGGGAAATTACTTGGTTTCACCTATTTAGGCAAAACAATTATAAGAGAGTGGCCAAAGCCAGAAAAAGCTCATGCCTCTAGTGATATGTGTGCTTGAGTGATAGGTAACCTGTAATTTCTCTGCCGTTACTGTGACAGTGCTGCACTGGCAGTTGAATGTCTAATTTTTTGCCAGTTTATGGACATCTTAGGCTGGTAGGTAGGTTTACTGTCTTTGGCATTAATCAAACAAGCAGATCTGCTTGGGTGCTATGAAAGTGGAAAAAAGTCTGGTTTTAGCTTTCTTGGAGGGGTGTGTGGAATGCCTCAAACCTCCCTCTAAATGGGCAATATGTTGTTTTTCATTAAACATGGTATTTTGATTTACTCATCAGTTCCTGCAGTGAATGGGGAAACTCTTAAAACCTTTATACGCAGAGTACTCTCAGCAAACTTGCTTTGGAATCGGAATGGGAGGGAGGCTTTTTTATTGTTTGTGTGTTATTTTGACAGTGTGTACAAAGATCTCCATAGTGAGAACTATCTGTGGCTTGAATACAGAATTCCAAGGCGTTGGGTAGTTTTGTAGGTACCTTTTTCCTATATTAGTTTCCAAGAAACACTTGGTTTTCAGCCTCAAATCAAGTGATGCTGCTGGTTTACTAACTCTGACTAATAAAACCCAGCAAGCTAAACTTTACCATTGCTGGAAGACTCTTGCAGCAATAAATTCAATTTATGAGAACCCCTAATAAAAGTTTACATATCTTTCAAATGCCACAAGCTTGACATGAAAGAAAATGGTCAATCTGACCTAAAAAAAAAAAATAAATTCTCAAGATGCCTTCTTCTTTAATAGAAAAATGAATATTCAGTGAAGCATGAAAGTTTTCTCTAGGACCTTGTTTCTAAGCATGTTCTCAGAGTCACCCTTGGTCCTGGCTAAACACTGGAAGAAACAAAATAAATAGCATTTCACCATGCATGAAGGAGGATAAAATAAAAACCACATTCATGTTGGAACACAAATGCTTTAGGAAGTTCTGGCTAAACGTGAAAAGTACTTTGTAATGCTAGCAAGTATTTATCCCTTTGCTTCCTTGAATATAATCAAACATGTAGGGAAAGCACATGTATTTTATAGTTGCTGATTGCAAGATCAAAAGCCTTGTTATTAAATGGACATGAATCTGATGTTGTAGGGCCGTTAAGCCGTCAGCTGACATCATTGTTTGCTTCCTTTGTTTACAGACCCTTGATTTAAAGATGTGTAACATCTGACATGAAGCCTTTTGAGCACACTCTTTTCTGTTTAGGTGAGTGATTCTGTGCCAGGAGGTGGTAGGAAATGTCTGTAGTGCGGGTCACGCTACCTCACAGCGCTCAGATTTATCGAATGTCCCTGAATTAGCTGTGTTTGGTGTCAACCCCTCCACAAATTGCAACAGAAGGCAGAATGGCTACAACTGTAGCTCCATACGTGGAGCCTTCTGCCTGCTGAGATCCGCTCCGTGCTGCAAATTGCAGCCTTACCAGAAAGAGTCTGGTCCTACATCTTAATAAACAAACAAACAAAAATTCCCTTAAGCATGTCCTGCTGTAAACAAGTGAAGTGAGCAGCTGGTCCTCATTTGAAAAGATGTTACATCCCATTTCAAAAGGAATCTGCAGATCTTCTTAATGCAAATATTTTTAGGAAAACAAAAAGCAGCTGTTTATTCCTCTTTATACCTATTAGCAGGAGAACAAAATCCAGAATGCTTGTATTTCTTCCACTAAGAAAAACATCCTTGTGGCCTCAGCATTCATTTGGATCTCAAATTGTTTAAAATACATTAGGCTGCATAATTCTGCCGTTGTTCTGCTTCTTCAGCAAGCAGCTAGAAAGTTTCTGTTCCTAATGATAAAAGCTACTAAGAGTAGAGCAGTCACTGAATGCTTTGTGTAAGTTTTGGGACAAAAATAGTGATGTTGAGAGCATGCATTTTCAAATTCATCCATTTACCAAAATATCTGCCCCACATCATACATGTACATTAGATGTGTGGATCCCTGTAAAATGAATGAGTAATTTGCCCTGTGTAATGAGCAGGCTTGCTTAATTACTGCTGGTAGGCACCTCTGAGGGAACATACGGACCAAAGGATCTGGGGTTTGCAAAACAGATAGCACTTGGGATTGCTGCATCTTACAAGCTGGTTTAAGGAGGTTAGGCTGACTAATATTGGAAAAGAATTAAAAATTTGGAGACTTTAGAGCAGGAAATTGCTTCTGAGGTCATGTGGCCGCCCTGCTAACCATGGCAAGATTACTTCCCATCTTAGGGTTTATTTGGTAGCGGGTTATTGATGGAGTTTTATATGCTTTTGTTTTTTTCTGTGAAGTAATGGCTCCTGTTTTTCTTGCAATTGTTCTACTGTTTTCTGTCCTTTGCCTCCTGGGTTTGTTGTGTTCTTGCACTGAAAACACCCAGAGGCTTAAGAACGGCAACAGAGGAATGGAAAAAAGTGTGTAAAAGTGAACTTAGCAACATGGGTGATGGCAGATTGTCAGAAGGCATCAACATACAGTGTTGATTTTCTAATTAGTGTAAGCAGTGATAGCCGTTACGCCTGCACGCGGTCATTTGTTGTACAAATTCACGTATGCCTCCATGCTAGCTGCTGTTCCTGGATGCACGTCCAAACTGAGCTTGTTCTTTTCAACTGAAAGCTACGGCTGGTTTGCCCTGTTCCGTTAAACG
This sequence comes from Falco peregrinus, assembly GCF_023634155.1. Taxonomy (NCBI): domain Eukaryota; kingdom Metazoa; phylum Chordata; class Aves; order Falconiformes; family Falconidae; genus Falco; species Falco peregrinus. The sequence continues at coordinate 111,544,683 of NC_073723.1, read as the reverse complement.
AGTAGAGTTGTTACCTCTGAGAAGGTCCTGTTTGGTGTCTGACAGCCAGGGAAATTGAGAGTGGAGCCACAAACATCTGTGATAATGTCCAAGTGACGAGTCAGAGCTTGGCCTTGGTCATCTCCTGCGGGAAGGACATACCACAGTGTTACTTCCAAGGGAAAAAAGAAGCAGTGCGCAACTCCCCTTGTCCTCGTGTCCAGTTTCAACAGCAAACTGAGGAAAGTAAACGGAACAACAAAAGGCTCTTGAGCAGCAGCAGCATACTGGTGGAGGGTGCTTGGGATCCTGGCACCATAACTCTGGTGAAACGCAGGCCAAATACCAACTCCAAAAAAGCTGCAGAGGAAGTGTTGTCACATAATGTGCCTGATGCTTTCCTGGGGCAACAGGGTACACTACAGCTCTGAAATTTGCAGGTCCGTATGGAGATGTATGGGTCTGGAGTCAGGGTCATTTTCACCCGAGATCACTGAAATGCGAGTTTGTGCATTGAAGGGAGGGAAGGTTTTATTTCTGGGACGGTCTGAGAAAAGGAGAGGTGCTTTATTTGTGCTGATGGCTATCTCGGTTGGGAGATCCATATCACAGCTGCCTGAGCCCTGAAGTCATCCTATCTGTAAGCATCTGCTCAGCTTCCAGCAGGTACCTACACGCTTTGCCGAATCAAAGGCTGAGCTTCCAGAGAAAGCTGAATACTTGCTTTAGAAATTAATCAACCCTGGCCTTCAGCAGCCAGAGGCTAATTGATTTTCCTTGTCGCTTTAGAGCTGAAGTAGATGTATTAACAGGCAGCACCAGTGACCTCTGTTAGGCGCAGTTCTCGACGCTGATGACGTTGCTAAAACGTTACCTGTTGGGGCTGACGTTTTGCGCCCTAACTGCTGCGTCGTACCGGCTTTTGTTTAACCTTAAGGGTTATTTAAGCGTTTAAAATGTGTTGGAAGGAGGGATTCGCCACTAGGGCTTGGCGGCTGGCGCGCCCTCCCGCAGGCCCCGCCCCCTGGCCCCGCCCCCGTCTCTGATTGGCCCGCCTCCTTCTGGGGGCGGCCGGGCTTACCGCCGCGCTGGAGTTGGTGGTGCCTGACGCCCGCGGTGCTGCTCCCTCGCGGGGCGCCGCAGCCCGCCCCCCCCGGGGGGTATGAATGGTTCCTCCCGCTCCGCCCCCCTGCCCCTCCCCGCCCCGTTCGCGCGCCGCGCTCCATACTTGGCGATGGCCGGCGAGCCGCGCGCTGATTGGCAGAGCGGCGGCGAAGGGGCGGTGCGGTGCGGCACTGACCCGGATGTTCACTCCTAGGCAACAGCGGAAGTGGAAGGGCCGCGGCCTGCCTCGGAGGGAGACCGGACGGGACCGGGAGGCGCCGCCGTTGCTACCGCCCAGCGCAGCCCCGCCGAGCCGCCATGGTAAGGGCGAGAGGGGCGGCCTTGGGCTGCTGCCTGCTCCCTCTCCTCGCGCCTGTCTTTCTCTCTCCTGGCGGTGCTGCCCCCTCCCATCCCTCCGGTGCCGCGCCCCGGCGGCTCCTTCGCTACCCGCCCCCTCACCCCCCCACACCGGTCGCGTCGCAGCGGGTTGGCGGAGCGGGTGGGCCTCGCCCGCTTTCCCTGGGGCCGTGGTGAGGGAGGCCCCAAGCCGGTGCCGCCGGGGGAGAGGGAGCAGTGGCCTGGCCTGGCTTTGGGGGCGGCGGCGGCGGGGGGCTCTGCCCGGGGTTCTGCAAGGCCCGGGGGCACCGGGTGTCCGGGCCCGTCTGGCTGCTCTGCTGCCCGCTTACTTCCAGGTTTGTGGGCCTGATAGCTGGGGTGGTGTTTACAGAGGGAATGCTTCCGCTTTGCATGGTGAATGTTACCGCTTGATGTACTTGTAAACGGAGCCAGTGAACGAATGCGGCGGCTGCAGCAGCGTTTGAGAGCGATGGGGGCCCCATTTGCTATCGCTGCTGCTCATAACCCCCGAATTGTCTCCCACCGTCTGGCATTTCCTCTGGAAGCCGGACTCGCTTGTTAAGGTGCGTTAAGATCTCATGGAACCTGCAAAATACAGGAAGACCACGCGCAGCCAGGTAACGTTGCAGTGCTGGGCGCTACTTTTCTGTGTGGATGAGAACTTTCAGTTTTTTGGAGGAGAATCTCTGGTTTCTTCAGCCATGTAAAATAATCTCCATTTTGCTGTGTGTTTGCTGAATGGCTTTGCCCAGGTCACAAAACCTTTGTTTCCTTTTGGCACCTTGTGTGAAGGGGGCGGATTTCATCAGCTCTAAACAAATGCAGTAATAAGAACAGGAACTGGCCCAGGCCTGGTCTGCTCCCAGCTCTTCTGGGATCGATGTGTGCATTTAGAGAACCTGTTTAAGGCAGCATAACCCCTGTGGATGTAATCACTTTTCTGGAATCACTGAGATACCTAAATACTGTTTGGGAATTTGTGATTCAGGCTTCCCAACACAACGATTTAAGAATGTTCAAATGTATTTAGATTTCATAGAACCACAGAGCAGTTTGAATGGGAAGGGACCGTACAGAGCACCCAGCTGCAGCCCCTGCCGTGGGCAGGGACCCCTCCCCCCAGCCCCGGCTGCTCCCAGCCCCGTCCAGCCTGGCCTTGGGCACTGCCAGGGCTGGGGCACCCGCAGCTGCTCTGGGCAGCCTGTGCCAGTGCCTCGCCGCCCTCACCTGGAACAGTTTCTTACTAAGATCTAGTCTCAATCTACCCTCTTTTAAAAAAGAACAACCTAGTGCCTGGCTATATAACAATATAAAGGCTGGTTAAGCAAGCAAGCAAGTGTAATCCTTCTTACCTCAACCATAGGAATTTCAGAGGCAATACCTTAGATTTTTTTTCTTCACAGCTGAAGATCATTGTGATCCTGCCACCTGTATTATACAGGATAAAGATCTTTCTGGTGAAAAATGGTTAAGATCTAGGTTCTGCTCCTCTGGTCTTGTTTGGACAAACGAGATGCTGTACCTGACTGAGTGTGGGGGGTGACAGGATGGAGCGTCTTATTGCAGTTGTGTATCTTATTTCAAGATACTGAAATCTGTATGTATGAGACCTGACAGTAGAATTTGAAATCAGGATTCCAACAAACTAACCTAACTTCTGTTGTGGCAAAAATCCTCACAGGAGAAGAACTTGAGAAAAATGAGCAGGCTTCATGTAAAGTAACAACAGTGATACCAGTTTTTTTTAAGGGGATATGAAAGCATGCTATAAGAAGAATGTGGTCAGGGTTTAGCTGTAATTGTATCAGTCATTAGGAGGAGGTAGAGCACAGATCCTTTAGAAATTTCGTGAGCATTATAAGCTTATGTTGTCTTCTGATTTTTTTCGTGTTTAGTCATGGAGACCACTGGGCCTAGGAGAAATTTGATCGGAACATCCAGCACTCTGTGGTGGTTTCTGTTGTTGAGTGCACTTCAGGGATGAACCTGTGGCAGCCACTCTGTTATTTGTATGTCGTGGTGGCTGTGTACACATCTGAAGGCTCCAAGAACGTGACAACTTAAACGTGGCTCATCTAGGTCCAATAGTAGGAGGGCACAAGATGAATCACTCTTCGTGTTTGCAGAAGACAATTTGTGGTGATATTTTAAAACCTTCCTGACTCTTACAGTTATCTTAACGTTATGCAGAAAGTGCAATTGAAGCATCCAGTTTCAATTTAAGTGCAAACTCGGTGTTTAGAGTACTTCCAGGATCTTTCATTTTAGTGCGAATGAAAACACAATCCTGAAATGGAGCACTGAGATGCTGAAATGGCCCTTTCATTGGAGGCAACAGCAAGTTCCCCCCCAACAGCTGGGAGAACCTGGTATGGTACAGGATATTAGGTCAAACACCTTCTTGGTTCCATGGGGTTACCAGTAACTGTGTAGAGCAAAGGTTCTCATCTGTCCTCTGCACTGCCTCAACTCTTGAATTGCTCCTGAGTGAGAATTCAGAAGTGTGTCTGCATTTCAGTCAGGTGCTTGGTGAAACAGGGCAGGGCAACACATGAGGCTTGAAAACTGCTTCGATGGATGCTGTCTCTTCTGCTAAAAATAAACTTAATGCGCTGTTCAGGGCTAAGCAGGACTGGGGAGAGTGGATCTGCTGAGATTTCTGCAATTGTAGGTTATGAGTGGATGGAATCCAGTTACTCTTTGTAAAAACAAAAATCTTCCTTTCCAGGTTACGTAGACTGTCCTGATCACGTTAGCAAGTATTTCTTCTGCTATGCAGCTCTTCAGGAAAAGGTGGAGAATTTAAGCAAAATTTATAACTTAATCAACCATAAATTCGGGCTGTCTAGTGTAGTGCTGGCTGCACATCATCCATTTAGAATTTGTGAGGCAGCTAAAAAGTGCTGAAGCACAGCCAAGGATGCATGATGCGACACCGACACACTCGATGCATAAACATTGTGTGCTATTCAGAGTAACTAATATTTTCAGGGTAGGGGCTGTTTGTCTTCAGCAAGCACATTGCTGCTTGATAAATAACTTGGTTTTGTGCAACTGCTACCAAAGGCGTATTAAATGATTTGTGAAACTGAGCAACTAAAGGTAGCACTTTGCCAGCTCCTTGAACACCAAGCCCATCTCCCTTCTAAACTGATTGTGCTGCTTTTGAAACCTTACCGTACAGCGCAGGAGCTCACGGTAGGTTTTCAGTGTCCACAGCAAGTCCTTTGCACCTTGTGCCTTTGAAGAAATACTGACTTTAGCTGTTTTGTAGAGTCCATGTTTTATTAGGCAAGCCAAGTATATGAGCTTAGCTAAATGTTATCTTAAAAGGCAAATTCCCAAAATAATCAAGTTAGAGGATATCACTGGGAGAGGGAATACTGCCATTGCAGTGATGCTTAATCTTGTGGTTTATTAGCAAAGGGAAAACATTTGCGAGCTAAAGTTGTTCAAACAGGATTCCCTCGTATGGTAAATATATATGGTGATATCTTACTACTTGACATCTGGGAGTACAACAAAATGAAAGTGCAGTTCAGCCCTTTTGAATTACTATTTTTAGTCCTTATTACTGTAGCTGAGTGGAGAAGTTACTCTCTTTGGGAGAGAGACATTGCTGCCCTATTGAATTTCCCCTTTGACAGTTCTCGGTTGACTTTCACATGCAAAGGATAGCTGATGAACTAACTTGGGGGTTGTGCGTGCTTGTGCAGCACTCCCCCATGCTGGGTACTCATCCAGTTTGGGTTTGGATAGCCAAACGAAGACTTGGCTGGGGAGTGCCGATGTTTATTCTCCTGCCTGCCCTTTGGAGGGATGTTTGCTCAAGTCCAAATGGCTCCTTACTCTGCTAAGTAAGCTTGTAGAGAAGTGTTTTGTTTTGTTGGGTTCCCCCCTCGCCTTGAGCTGCTACACATTGTAGTAGTGCCACCTCAAGTTGAAATAAAACTGAATGTGTTTCAGTGTCTGCTCGAGAGAGAACAGCTTTACTGGAGAAGCGTGAAATTCTGAAAGGTGCCTGTACAGGCAACATAAGCTGGAGTTCAGGTACATGCTAAGCTCCATTTTTTACTCTGCTTTAATCCAATGTGATGTTTAAGGACTTCCCCCCCCCCCCCGGCAAAGGTCATGATTGCAGAAGTATAAGATAATCAAAATGATGTTGATCTTCTGGTTTTATTTGTATTTTTGTTCAGTCACTGTGCATTATAATTTCCCACTTTCCCATTGATTGCTGGGAGTCCTGTAGAGTTCAAAAAGCTTTGACCAGATCTTTGTCTCTCTCCTTAATGTGGAAGGTCCAAAGCATGTTTGTGCTTCAGTTCTTCCTAATTCTTTGGCATTTCCAGGAAGAAGGGCAAAAAATCCCCACTCCTTACTTAAAAACAGGGGACTTCAAATTTGAGTTTCTTTTGTGGGTGAAACCTGTGTGGTATAAAGGAGCAGTTAACACATGCGAACAATGTAAGCCTTCCCCAAGCTTCCTGCTCTTTCTAGCTGGGCTTCAGCCCAAAGTTTGTTTGCCGATAGATTGTGTTAATTAAAGAACTTATCTAGCTTGAATATAAAGATCAAGAATTCAGGCCAGTGCAGTGGAAGCGTGCCTACTTTAAGCTGGAGTATAAACTCATTTTTTTCTTCAACTCTCATGTAATGTCTTCTTAAACACTTACTAGTCCATGAAGGAGGTGTTCATGTTGATGTTAATGTGAGTATTGACCAAATCCTGGGAGTGGATACCCGACTAAGGACTTTATCTGGAACTTGGAATGCATCTGGAAGAGTCTTAAGCTGTTGTGCCTTACTTGAGCTGAATAATACATTCCTGTTACCTGGACCTGATCAAGGTGTCAAAATTCACTTATGGGGTTTTGTGTCCTAAAGCAGGATGGGGACAGATGCTTCCAGGCAGGTTGTCTTGGGAAGTTTGAGCTCTTGCTTGTCTGGTAGATGAGGTGTTTGCTTTTGAAACTTCCTTCATGGGGCACGAGGATGAATGCTGGTTGAGCAAGTCTTTAAAGATGTTTACCTGTTAGTTGAGCCGAGAGGTTTTATTCTGGGAAGAAAATGCAGTGTACTTGAGGAAGGTGTTTTGCTTGTTTCCTAATTAAAATGTAATTTTCCACAATAGGTGCTGTCTTGGTAATGCCAAATGCAGTTGGGGTCCTGTCCTTTTTCTGAGTTTTTAGATACAAAGAGGTTTTGAGTAAGGAATTGAAAACAGGATCTATTTATTATTTGTGGCCAAAACAGGCTTCTACTTAGAATTCCTTTAGTTGCATTAGATAATATCTTGTGCTCTGTTTCCTAGAGTGGTGGCCTGAGCCTTGGCATCGACCAGTGAGATTAATTTTCTTGTATTATCTAGTGCTGTTCTTTCACCCTACCTTCCTCTGCTAGGGTTTAGAAGGAAAATGTGCGGTGTGCTTTCAGCTCATCTCTTTGTGCCACAGCTTCCAAGTTGGGCCGAAGAATTACAGGATGGATTTACACACACTTGACTTACCTGGCTGCCCTTCTCATAAATTGCTTGCTTTATTCCTGCTATATGCAAATGAATCCTTATTAGTTTACATTTCATCAATATAGCCTGTGTTATTTTTCAGCCCAGGGTTGGTTAGGAGTCCTGACTCTTGGTTTAAACCCACGAGATGTTACTGAAGGTGTTCGCAGCCGTGCTGCAGAGCATGTCCTTGCTGATGCTGTTTCCCTGAGTATGAAGAGGATGTCCTCCATGCCTTTTTGTTACAGAAAGTGGAGCTGGGTTCTTTCCTGGTGCATTGACTTGGAATTTCAATCACGTCCTTGTTGCAAAGTGGGAGGGTTACCAGCCTGGGTGAAAGCAGAACCCAGGATCAAACGATTTTAGCAGCATCAGCTGAAACAGGACTGAAAACAGCACTTAAGAGTATTTTGTGCGGAAGGGAAAAAGGTCGAGACCGCATTGAAGACATAAGCTTAGTGGTTGCCTTAAGCCACCAAAGACATCATAAATAAAATAATCTTTATTCTCTCGGGGAATTTTGTTTGCATTTCTTCAGGTGATACTTTCTATCTTTTCCATTAGACAAACTGCTGAGTTAGAAAGCGATGGTATATTACCTGCCTTCCCCAGTTATTTTTGCTTTGGTAAATACCAGGATTTAAAAAAAGCTTGCTGCTAGCAAAGGTGCCTGCGCTTGCAATTTGAGACTGGCTGAGGAAACAAGAGATGGGTATTCTGGTGAGTTAATTCAAAGGAGGAGAGAGCCATGAAATGGAGGAATGAGGTAAAATATCAGCTGCATTGTGCTGACCGCAGCAGTTAATAGCTGTGTTTATCCACCGAGTCCTGTCGCTGTGCAAATTTAAGGGTCATCGTGAAGAGTTTGGGATGTAATGCTGAGAGGCGGCATCTTGGCTCAGTACGGACAGTGCTTCACCGGATGGTCAAATTCAGCTTTCATGTAGCCATTAGTATGGGCAGAGCTATTTCAGGTGAAAACTGGCCAATAAGTATTAACTTTGTATTAATTGATGTGGATTGAAACTGGCACGTGTGTGTTGTGTGAAGCACTGCTCCTCCATAAACTGTCTCTACTACTTAAATTTATTAAAAGTTTTGCAGAACTTGCGTGTCTTGTTGGATTGGACGCTGTCTCTCAGCAGTTTTGACTTAAGGGTAAGTCAGACGTGTTCTGAAGTGGCAAGGAAAACATAAAAAGACTGAAAGAATAGGCAAGTCTGGGAAAATTTTGGCAAGGGAAGGAATTCCAGAGAGCGTGAACATCTTGTTAGGTGGAGATGTGATGTTCTTATGGCCTATATATCTGCAGAACCATTAGCTTCCTAGTTTAAAACTTGAAATCCTTAGCACTGAATCCCTTGAATGAAACTGAATTGTCTTGCAAGCTTTGCAGCGTAGTCAGCAGGGTACGTTTTGCTAGACACAAGCGAAAGGCATATTAACCTACTTTTTTGACCTTTTAGGCAATCGGAGAACATTCAGGGATGAGGGCTAATTAGATAACCTCTCTGTCTCTCCGCTCTGCCTTGCCAGGCATCCGATTACTTGCCAGAGTTATCTTGTGAATTTACAACCCCGTCTACTAGACTTCAGGACGCTGGAAAGTGCTGAGTTTGAATATTAAACTGGGCAGCTGTCAGCATGGCGGCAGCTTACCGGGGGTGACGGGGGCTCTACAAACAGGCCGGCATAAAGCATTATACTGAATTTGTATATCAAACGTTTGTGTTAGTTATGCTTTCAGTAAGCATGTCAGTGTTGGTTATCGAATATATGCATCCCTGCCGCTATAATAATGTGCATTTTCTCAAATGTTTTTGATGGAAGTAACTTCTCATAAAAAAGGTTTAGGTTGTAGTTGACTGGAAGGAGAACCTGGATCTGTCAGGCCAGGGCCAACTTGCCAAATTTTACTGTTTTCTGCAGGAAAAAAATTCTCCATTTCAACTGAGCAGTTCCTCTGCTGATGCTTTTGTGACCAGGCTGATTTGAACATGAAACGAGCAGTATGTAGAATAAAAAAAAAAAAAATACACCACATTTTGAAAAGATCATCAAGCATTAACAGGATTAAAAGAAAGCATTACAGACAATATGTTTGCGGATGTTCAGGATGACAAATAGTGCTGAATCTCAGGAGCTGGTTTGTATTTGTAGTAATTATGGTTTCAATTGAAAAAAATTGATCTGTGTAGAAATTAAGCAGTCTTTCTCTAGAGGCTGATTTGGGCAATTTCTCCATATTATTTGAATGGAAGGCAAGAAGACGATGTGACTATGAAAAGCAGGTCATCAGATTTATGAACCAATGCAGACCTACTGTATTAGGTTGTTTCAAAGACTGAATTAACCCGGTTAGCCAGTTAGTAGTAGATTTACAGAGAAAGAATGAGGTAATGAAGTGGAGGATGGGGATAAGAGAGTATTAATCAGTAATTTGGGACATGTTTGCAGGGTTGAAGCTGAGAGGTGTACAAAAGGATCTTGCAGAGGTAAGTTATAGGAGTTTTTGCAGAAGGGCTGGCAAGGTCAGGAAGAAGATTCTGTGAATGATTTCCTGATGATGGGCAGTCATCTTCTCTTTGGTGTGAGTCAGTGCGAGTGAGCTGATGGGGGAAGGAGGCTGCTCAGGAGGTAGCTTCACAGTTTTCGGAAAGCAAGACTGACTTGACTGCACACCACCTTACTACAGGGCAAAGTATTTGTGAAGCTACAAAAAATGACTGAAGCATAGCGTTGAGTTGAGTCATAAGGAAATATGGAGAGGCACCTGAAGTTACTTGATGGATTAATACTGAATGGTTCCCCTGTCAGTAAAGCTGTCTGGGTCTGGATGCCTTGTCTTTTAGGGGTACCTGTGTGCTTGTGCTCAAGCCAACCTCTGTTCTGGTAGTGCAGCTATCAGGCAGGCGTTATGGGCTTCCTTATGAAGCAAATATGTCCTTATTGCAAAATAAGGACAAGTTCTCATATCTCAGTGCTGTGCTGTTACAGGTTGTTTTCATTTTGTTTAGCTAAGATTTCCTATCTGTAGTTATATCTAACAAAATGTTATTTTGTGTTAAATCCAGACTTGAAATAGGGTGTGTGTGTGTAAGAACCCTGTTGTGCAGTAACATTAGTCTAATTAAATCTCTTAATGTTATTTGGCAAAGGTGGTCAGCTCTGCAGTCAACTTCAGTATCTTTAATCCCATTTATTAAAAGTTAGTGATGCTTTTTTGCAATCTGTGCAACTTTTCTATGTAGCTCTGCTGTCCCCATCTTACTCTTTCATGTGGGGCTAATAGATTGCATATTCACTTGATGCCATGATTTATTGGGAAATGACTTTTTGCAAACTTTATGCTTCACAGGAATTCTTGGCACCAGATAAAAGCTAGTAAATTACATTGTCATGTTCAATGACAAGTTTAATAAATAAAACATTGTTTCTGTTACCCAGAAGACAAACACTGGTGCAGAAATCATTAGTGATCGTGGCAAAAGGTCAAGATGAATAGCCTGTTCCCAGAAATCCTTGTTGCTGGTCCATCGTGCTCTTCTGTTTGTATGTGGTGGCTCATTTCCTTGGGCAGCTGACAGATGCTTGCACCGGGCTTCAAATAAACTGATGCAATCGATGTTAAATTAGTTTTGAAAGTAGGTGCAAGTCTCTGCCATCTCAAAATACATCCTTGCTGGGGAGGAGGTGCCAAGAAATGTGAATTGTTTTCACTGTGTGCTGTACACCTTTGCAGGTGGGCTAACAGGAACTGAAATGCATCCAGTCGAAAAACAGCCTTGGGGAGCGCAAACTAGCCGTGGAACATACTCAAGGAGATGCTGAATTCTTACTTCCAAAGCAAGTAGTAAATTACAGTCAAATGGCCTGCTCCAGACTATTGGGGGTTGTCAGGTTTTTTTCAATAGATGTAAAACATTTTGGCAGATGTTCCATGAGACGGAGCTGCTTAATAAAGTAATGCAAGCAGCTCTGGTTTAGTTAGAAACTAATGGATGGAAGTGCCTTCAGAGTATTATAATTCACTTGATAATTGTTTCTAGAGTTGAGCTAGGATGTTGGGTAATGTCCCATGAGCAGTAAACGGCACTTATCTGATTTAGAGGTAAGGATGATAAAGCCAAGTCAAATACAGTGTATGACTGAAAGGATGCTTGAAAGCAGCTGTCTAAAGGTAAAGCAATGAAGGAGGATTTGGCAAAACTGTGATGGCAAATTTTGAGATGCTCATTGAGCTTCAGTGCAGGAGGAGATCTCTTTGGTGGTTGCTACTAGAAGACTGTTGCCACTCCTTAAATCTGTCTAGGCTTGAAATGGTGAGAAGTATCCAATGTCATCAGCGTGCTGGTGGCAACGAAACTTAAGCTGCCTCATTTGCTCCCCTTCCCGTAGATTATTTTAGTTCCCCTGCGTGGGTCTTTGGAGCAGTTGTGCAAGTTACTTTTTCCTGTAGAACCTCTGTAAAGAAGAGATCCCTTGTGAGCACTCGTCCTTTTGGAGTTGGTGCATATTAAACTTCTGGACCAGTGTAGAACAAAAGCTGGTCAATGTTTCTGAGGTTTAGAGTAGACCTCTCATTTTTTGGCAAGCGTGTAGGTGCATTTGTCGGTGTGTACAGCACCTAGACTTGAATTTAGAAATCAAGCCATGAAGGTGTTTTCAGTTGTTAATTGGGGCTAGTACTGCTTTTCTATAGCGTGCTCAATTGTTTTGAAAGTTAAAGCGGCGCAGAATAAAAGAAATAACGTTCTGCAGGAGACCATCTGAGAAGTATTTGCTGACTGAAAAGCTGTGGTGTGACTTGCACAGTTGCTCTGTGAGTAAATACTGGTTACAGGAGAGCTGTGGGAGACAGGGTACAGCAGCTTCTACTAAATTCTTCTGATCCATCACTTCTTGCTTTTATTTTAATCTTTAATCCTTCTCACTTGTAATTTGTGGAATAAGCGCTCTCAACAGTTGGTCTGTCTGTTTGGCTTTGACCACAGTGGTAATGTGACCACAGCAAATTGAGCTAAACACGTTACTAAACTTACAGCGTGGTCATAAGTGTCTGAGATAACAAAAGCCACAGGATCACATCCTAACCAGAGAAGACAAAGCTAGAAGTAGTTCAAGAGAAGGAGAATATAGTCTACATGAGTGTCATGTTCTTTTAATAAACATTGACCTATTCTTTTATGACTGTCCACAACATGGTTTATCTCCAGGTTTTATTAAGTTTGTTTCTTAAATATGCTATCACTGTTTCTCCCATGAGTACACCTTGCTGTCGGGAAGCTGTGATTTATAAGTGCATTACAAATGGTTTTAGATAGGATCTGCCAGAAGAGGGTTAATAGTCAAGGGAAAAATAATGTAGAAAAACAGATTGCAAGGAATATGTGCAGCTGATGGAAACGTCATGAGTGCAGAACTTGTCTGAGATTCATAGCTGTTACCATCTAATATCTTAAAAAATGAATGCTGACAGCTGAGAAGGGAATCCTGCGACTTAGCGTACTACTGTACTTTTTATTACACAGGGGTTACGATAATTCAACCCTTTGCTAAAGCTTCCAGCAGTAATACTATCTTACTGTGCAATTTGAAAAGGGAGTCTTCTGCCTTTTGAGCTCTGGAAGTTGCCAAGGATTAAAATGACAAGCAGGAGGGGAAGCTGTGTATCTGTTTCAATTAAAAAAAATTAGTGTTTTAGTACCACAAAGCTGAAACATTAGTCAGACATTCCTGTTGGGAGAACTGACAGGAAATAATATGATTTATAATCTGGGGTATGTTTGCAACACAAAAGGAAGGAAAAAAGTAATTTGCTGATTGGGTACTCCTGGCCCTGCGTTAATTTACAAAGATACTTTGCTTGTAAACTGACCAGTGACCAAAGGGATCTGATGTGTGATTTTTTTCAAATTGTGGAAGTTGAACAAATGTTCTGGTTTTGGTGTCCCTTCAGGTTTTTATCTTACATTTCTGTTCTCTGAAAACTCAGATGCCAGCTTGTACTTTAAATTTGGATAACTTTTCACATGCCACTCTTGAGCAAAACTTAAGCATGAAACAGAAGACCTTTTTTTATCTGTTAGTAACCCAGCTGCAGTGTCCTGACAACTGTGGCATCTCAGGACCAAACACGAGCAGCACAGGCCAAATAATGAACGTTCTTACTACATGTTTGTGGCTTTTTTACTTTAATTCTAATATTTGCAATAATTTCTGGGTTACTCAGTTCTTCTCAGCTGGCATCACAGATTGGAAGGGGTAGGTAGCACCATCATGCCTTGAGTAAAGTGTTAGATTTGGTTTGCTGGCTAGAAAGATTTGGTGGCCCAAGTGACTTATTTCCCAGAAAGGGCTAGAATAGGAAGAAGCCACCACTGCAGTAGCACTGAAGTACCTCAGCTGGTTTGTCTTGACTCAGGGGTGAGCTCAGAGTAGTGTTAATACAGAAATCCAATACAGAAGTGAAACAAGTCTGGTTTTCTTTTTCAAGAAACTGCCCAACTCTGTTTATGCTCAGCAATAACATAGTCAAATGAGCAGGAGCTATCAGAACAAAGCTGTGAAGGCTAGGGAATTAAATCTGCAATTCTTTGTGACAAATAGAAGCAAATTCCTGCTGATTGGAAGGCTGGGAGCTTTAAATGAAATCTTTTACCTCCTTTCAAGTGGAATAGCTCAGCCTTTGAAATGGGTAGAGCTGCAGGTTTGTGTAAACCTTCTTAAAACCCAGAGTATAAGTTAAGTCTCATGTAACTAGCAATGAAGAGTTGTCATGATTTAGGAATAAAGCTTGTGAATTTCTGTAAGTGTATATAGTGAAATGTGTGTGTAAAGATACCGTTTAAAAAGTGTGAAATACTTTCAGATGGTAACTCATCCAGTTGCTAGTGCCTATTGAAAAGAGAAAACAAGTATAGCTTCTGTGAAGTGTTACTGGTTCTGCCAGTGACGCTGGTGTTTGAAAGGCTTTAGGGATGTATCTTGACTTATAACAACCTCATTTATCAGGTGACAATTTTGTGCAAATTATGATGCAAACATGGCATGGTTTATTACTTCGGTCTGTCGGAGCGTATTTGTGTGCTGTGAACTGGAACAGCTGCATGAGAAGTAGCTTACTTGCTTGCAGGTTTGCATAATTTTGGGTCTGTCCCTGTTGCCTGATGTTATCAGCCTATGTGAGCCTGGCCAGGGACCATTAACGAATGCCAGCTATTCCTGGGCCATGTCCCCCTCATCGTAAGGAGCTGTGGGGTTTCAGGGATATGACAAGTGAGGGTCAAAAGGAAGTTCAGCATTTTGCCTGCTGTAATTTTTGCAATTTGCATGCCTAGAGTGACTTCCTGGGTTTTTGTTAATGTTTTGCATTAAATAATGTCCACCCATACCTGGCTTTAATTGCATTCATAATGTAAGCAATATTGTTTAAAGTATGCAGCAGTGCTTCTGTGCAGCTACACATTTGTACAACTTTTTTTTTTTTCAGCACTATTTGTTTTTATTTGAGCCTCAGCACAGACTGCCTAGTTGACCAGAGACCTGTGGCTCTTTTGAGAGGGTTTCTCTTGCAGATCAACTAAGTACAGTGGGGATAGAAGAGCAGATGCAGGCAATGGAACCTAAACAAACATAACTACTCCTGTAGACATATTCATAACATTTTTCCCTGTGGTAGTACCATGGGAATGCTATAGCAGATGCTTAAGTGGAGATTCTAGATAGCCAGACATCTTTTGAGGAAACTTATGAAGGAGCTTTCATCTAAGCTAATATTTTCAGTCTTTGAGATTCCTATGATCTCTAAATCCTTCAGTGGCTTGAGCTGTAATAAAACTTCATTTAGAATTTCTGTCTGAACTCCCTACTCCTCCACAGGAGCTCTGTGCTGGATGAAACAGGGGAATGGTGGAAAACAGCCTCATATCAAGTAAACACTAAGTTCATTAAGTCCTGCAACCTCAAAGAGCTTGGCTCTGAGAGCAGCCCAGGCTGGGAGACAGCCTGTCTAATCACCTGCGCAGTGAGCAGGGCTTTATAAGCCTCTCTGTGTCTGAAGGCAAGAATTCTGTAGAAATGCTTTGTCTGGAAGTCTATTTGGAAACCATGTCTTCAGTATGCAATTTTACAAGAGAATTAAGCAAGTGGAAATCCAGTACAGGGGAAGTTAAGAAAAGTAGGTTGGCTCAACTGCAGTGAGGTAGGTTGGGGTGGACCTTGAGTTCCCAAAGAACACCTTCCTCTTACACAAATTGTGTGAAGGCTCTGTGGGATTAAGTGCCACTGATGTGCCACTTTTGAAACTGTGGTAGCACATGCCTTCTGTAGGGGTAGTATCACCCTTCTATAAGTCGGGGAACTGTGTGCTGCTGCTTTTGGCACCTCAGATGTGGTTCCCATCTCTTTGTATGTAAGTATCTACAGCTACTCTATGTGCTCCAGCTGGGGTGGAGGTCTGGAACCAAAGGATGTATTTGACGACAGACTTGGTTTTTAAAACCTCACTTCACCTAGAAAGAACCAGAAGCAAAAGATACTGGTAGTATTACCCTTTCAGTTCTGAAATGGGACATACCAGATGTATCCAATATCACAAGGTACCACTTTGCTCTGTAATCTGGGTGCTTTGTATTGCCTTTTTGACTGTGCCAGTATGGATTTGTGCTGAAGTGACTGTATAACCACAGCTTTAGGGACAGTAATACAGCAGAACTTGCCTTTATTTTGGTGCTTTAAGAGATCTGCTGTCAAGCTGTTTCATTATTTAAATGCTCTGCAAGAAAACTGAATAGTCCTGCTGCTCGGCCTTGCTTTTACCTCTTTGATAACAGAAAAACATACTGTTAGTATGTGCTTGGATATTTTTGTTTTTCCATTGTGCTCATCCACGCATGCCAGCCATGTCTGAATCCTTTTAAGAATCTCTGCCTTAAACGGTCTTGCTTGTGTCTTTTTACAGCTGTTATTGAATATATTCGTATTAAAATGGTCAGTCAAGTTCTTCTGGTTAATCCATAAACCGCTGCAGATGTAGATACTCCTTCATTCAGTGTAGTTTTTCACAGTTGTTTCTTTGCAAAACACTGGGGTTGCAGCTTTAGCGGTGGTTTTTAACATCTTTCCTTCGGCATTTTTGTCTATTAAACAATTCCAGCTGGCAGAGGAGGACGGAGCACTTCCGTAAGTGTTCCCACGATCTGAAAGTGAGGAGCATGACCTTATGACCATGTGCCAGCTTTCCTTTCTGGATGTAAGAGATAGCAGGAGGTAAAGACAATACTTTGTAAGAAAGGTCCCCTGCTGGAGCTGGACAGGCGTAGGCCATCTAAACAGTGTCTTTCTCTGGGGACGGAAAGGTTACTAGCAAAAAGAGAGTAGTTCTCCCTTCCCCTAAACATTTAATGAAGATAAGTAAAAAGTTTTGAAAATCTTGGCCATCACTTTTGTGCATGAATATGGTGATAGTTCAGTGGTTGGTTTGTGGTCGCCTTCCAGGGTAAATAACATCCCTCCAGACTCACTTCAGCTAAGGATTTGCTTGTCACATTATCCAAGTATTTAAAGGGTAGGGGTGTGTGTGTGTGTATGTGGGGTGGGTTTATGTACGTTGCTTGAAGGCATCCTCCTCCAGTGACAAGAGGTGACTGGCGTAAACTTCTGTTCGTGGAGTCTGTGCACCCTGCTTTGCAGGCTGAAGGCTCAGATCTTCAGGAAATTATTGCAGATATGGGAGCCTGATGCCTGACTGGCTGTAGAGCTGGAAGATTTTGCAAAGATCATGTCCTATAACTTGACCTGGATGAGAAGTAAATATATAATCTCCCCAGACCAGGCTGTCTGAGTTGCTGGCTGTAAAATATTTGTCTTTAGACGGTGGATAGATAGTGCCTCTTTTAAGAAGCTTTCGTAATGGATGTCTGCTGAACAGGGAGCTCCCTCCTTTCCCCATTGCTAGGGTATAGCTAAATTGCAGGAAATTTCCTGTTTCTCTCTGACCTGGGGGCTGATACTTGAATAATGTGATAATGTAACTACTTCAGTTTTGAAGCCTTTCTTAAATAAAACTTTTAGATCTTGGCAGAACACAGGAGGGAGAAATTAAAGCTAAGCTCTTTGTATATGGGTGGCTAGAAATCGCAAAGAAAAAAGGGAGGGGAAGAACGAGAGAAAACAAACTGGCTATGCTTCAGTGCCTAGTGACCTGCTGATCAAAGTAACTCATGCAGATTTTGGGTACTTGTTAGGCTTGCAGGAAAGGGTCTGTTTATATCTGTTGGTGAGGAGGAGAGCTAAAGGTTATGTCAAGAACATGGTTCAGCTCGTCAGATGTCTGTGGTAATGTCTCTTGCACATTTTCTGACTCTGAGGAGAAGTTTAAGATTGGGTGGGGTTTTTTTTGTCAGAACTGAATGTGAGACCAGCTGCAGTAAGTCCTTTGGAATATGTTGTTGCCATTTCTCAAAATAACTGAAGTCCCTGATTTCTCAGATGCAGGCAGCTTTTGGTGTGTTTTGTAGCAAGAATAAAATAATGGATCATACTTTGTGTCCATGTTTCATTCTGTGGCTTTTTTTTTATAAAGCTGAAGGAGGGTGAGCCAGCTCTGTTTTGGAACAGAATTTGTCTTGGATACTAGTTATCTCAAGCTGAATGGCGTAATACAAATGAGGAAGTGTTAAAACTGCTTCGGGAGAAGGAACTTTCAGTTCCCTAACCTAGATTATTATTGAGATAGCATGGAAAAACAATGCATTACACATTTACATGAATGTTGGAAACTGTTTTGGTGAGGTAAGGACTGGACTCTTCCATCAACAGCATGGTGTTAAATTGGTGGCATGACGCTAGTTAAAGCTGTGCTTCTAAATCCAGAGTTTAGAATGCTTTTTGCAATATGAAGTCAGTAATCTGCAATCAAATGGTACTGAACTTTACTGAAATCTGTTGTTTGTGTTAATAAAAAACGTGTTGTCGCTTAGAATTAGGAACTGTATCTCTTGTATCAGGAGCCTGCAAGCACTGCAGTTCTTGTGTGCCTGTGGTGTATTACCTGTACACATTGTAATGGAGGGATGTTCTTGTTTCTGCAGAGTGACCAGCAGCTGGATTGTGCCTTGGATTTGATGAGGCGTCTGCCTCCGCAGCAGATAGAGAAGAATCTCAGTGACCTCATTGACTTGGTGAGTATTGGATGCTCTGACCAAGTAATGGCTGAGTCCTGGGTGTGATGAAGATCTGGTATGTAAGAACATTTTCTGAAGCATCTCGAAGGTGTGGTGATTTGTTTCTCTCCTTGTCTTTTAGCAAGCGTAAAGAATACAGCAATTGCCCAAACAATGCCGGGAATCTATGTGTTCATTTTGAGCAAGCCAACAAGTAGTACTGTGTAAGCATGGGCACGCTTTCAGATGAAGGGTCATTAGCAGTTTTCTTGATGAAGTCATCGCCGGTTTGGGAGCTGTTGTTTAGTAGAAGTAATTTGGAATAGTTGATACAAGGCTGATGCATGCCCTTGTTACGTGTGTGTCTCCTGGTGAACTACCTGCCTGTTTGTAGTTTGACGCAGGGTTTGTGCGGTAGGTGCAGTGGATGTGCTATGTCACATGCTTCAAAGATGTTACTGAGACAGAATGTGTCAGAACACTGGGGTTCTGGAGAACACCCAAATCTATTTCTAATTTATGCCGTTTCAGGTATTCCGCGGTCTAGCGAGTATCCAAAAAAACCCAGCCTGGCCCGCTGTCTTGTGCCTGATCCCTGTTTTCTGCTTGCCCCTGAAACAATTGTTTTCTTTCTGTAAATTGCTAGTGAAGAAAACTAACTTAAGGATGTGTATGCTTATTACTAGTTGCATAGGATCTAGTTGCACATCCTGTGATACACGTTGGGCTATAGTAGGCTACCTAGTGTCAATTCTCCCTTAAAACAGTGTGGGCCCAGTTGTCTCTGGAGTAACTTAAAGTATTACTGAAATATGGGTTTGATCTATCCAGAACCTCCTATAAGGGTACCTGGGAAAACTTGTTTCTATTGTTAGTCTAAATATATGGCTTATTTTTGACCTAAGCTTCTGCATTTTTGCAGACAGAGGACACTGAAGTTGGAATAGGACTGTTAGACCTTTGAATTCAGCCTTTGGTCTTATCCATAGTAAGAACTGCATCTCTTTTTCTGGGGAAGATCTGAATTTTATGCGTGATACAGACAACCTTGTCTGAGAGACACTAAAAATCTGGTGGTTCTACACATAGCAGCTATTCTAGTGCCTCTTAATTAAATTGTGTCCGAGCCGTTAGTCATCTTTGTGTGCAGAAGAGCAGCTGCTTACCAGGTAAAAGTTTAGTTGAAGAGTCTGTTCCTAAGTGGTGCTGAAGCTGGTGCTGGTGAGCTTGGGAGGAGTCCTATGGTCAAGAAGTTGTGGCTGCCTTAAATTTATCAACCTCTTTAAATACTGCTTTTAGTTACATAAGCCAAGGTACAGGTAAGAAAGCTCTGTGGGTCAGGAAAGAAATTATTCCCTGCAGGAAGGGATTATTTCTCTTTCTTGAAACCATTTAGTAATTGGCTACATCTGTGCCACCAAAACTCTTGGCAACCTAAAACATCATTTTTGTGGCTGTTGCTGGAGGTAGGACACAGTAACTAAATCATTGATATGATCTGGTGTGACGTGGTTGGTTTTCTGATGAAATTTGGAGGACTGGATGGATATCGGGGTTTGAGTAGCTCCAAGGACTGTTCAAAACAATGAGTTGTTTGGGGAGCTATGGTAAGCTTGACTGTATAATTGGTATGAGGTTTTTTTTTAATGACTCAGAAAATTGCTGGTTACCTCTAAATGTTGGAATTAGTTTTGGATGGTGCTCATTAGTGCTCTACATGCTTTCCATCAGCAACACGCTCGCTGGGCTTCTTTTCATATTGAAAGTGTAACATGAAACAGACCAGCTTGAATAATGCTTGTTAGAAGGAGGGTCTGTGCGATTCCCACACTAGTCATTGTAGTCACTTCTCTGGGGCAGAGATGAAATAATTGGTTAAATCCAGTATGATTTCTTTATTGTTGAGACATCTGTAGGCTTCTTCTGCAGCCACTCAGCCTGACCTCCACAAGACTGAAGTCTATGCTCTAGCTAGACAAGAGCAGTGTATGCACTGCCACCTGTAATAGTTCCAAAAACATCATAAGCCAGACTCAAGCAAATAGTTTTTTGACCTTTTTGGCAAGTTTCATCCAAACCTTTACAGCTGATGTTTTTATTCTGTTTCCTGTACCATTACCAGACAATAGCCTCCTTGAAGTAAAAAGTCAAACTCCAAATGCATGACGAGCATGAGCAGGTTCATTAAATTGGTGATAGAATTATAAAAGATGGCACCCTGACTTGTGCTTCCTTTGAGCTTGGTTTCCTTGTGCTGGAGCAGACGTGAAGCAGAGGCCTGCGTCACTTTTTGGGGTGTGTGTGTGTGTGTGTAAAGTGCAGTTTATTACTTGAAGTCCACTTGCGGCTCATCTTGCCACGGTCATTTTGTAGGGATTGATCTCCAGATGGATGAGTGTAGCTACTGTTTTGATGTGTGCTTAAGATCCACTGAAAGGAGATGAAGATGACTTAGGAATGTTTTTGTATGTAAAAACTTTTCAGGATTAATATAGTGAGAAACTGACATGTACTTCCTAGGCTCGTATTCCTGCTGGGGTGGATAACAGTGCTATGTTTCTTCCCTGAGGTCCCTCTTACTCTATCAAAGCCACGCTATGCTGTTATTTTTTAATTAAAGAGCATCTTGGTGCCAATGTGACGATATGGAGGATGTTCAACTGTACATTAGTGCCCCCAAGTGTTGGGCGGATGAGGGAAAGGGTCCAAACTTGAACATGAAGTAAAGGAGTGGGTGGAAGAAGAGAATTTTTGGGTCACTGGCCCTCATCAGACCAGACACTTTTCATTCATTAGCAAAACAGTTTGTGGTTTGCCCTTTTACCACATCTGTTGTTGCATTTTTCAGACTGCCGGGTCTTCAATTAGAGTTCATTAGAGGCCTTGTCAGTCATAGGACTCCAGAAGTCCTGCCTGAAAGAAGCTGTGCATGGTGCTGGTAATGTGCCTTGGCATGGAGTGCTCTGGTTGGAATTCAGTTAGTCATTATTTGTAAATAGACTACTCGGAGGCTGTCAAAATATGCAACAGGACTTCTAAATCTCTACAGAAAGAGTTGAGTGCAGGCACATACCTTTTTAAGGACAATTCATTAAAATTAGAATAAATTTCCATGTAGCTCCTCTGGAAACTGCAGTAACTGAAGCGTTGGAGAATCTACCTGTCGGCCAAGTCTGAACTGTAAAGCAGCTCCCGTAAGAGGAGCGCTAAAGGCGATTGCTTAGATGGATTGGTTATGAGGCTGCCCCAAGCGATAGCATTTGTAGCATTAATACAGATAACAGTCTAGCATAGATACTGTCTCACCTCCTTATTGCCTCGCATCATCCAGAAGTTGCTGCTGTTGATACACTGTGCTTCTCATAGAAGTCAGTTATGAATCCTGTCTGTTCTCAGCACTTCCTGAAGGGGAACATTAAGGTATTTTTTGGATGGAAGTGTCTCTTGGTATCAGTTAAGACTAAGATCTTGTTTTGGCTCATGGAAATCGCATTGAGTGGCATGAAATAAGGAAGCTGGTAGAGCCCGCTTGTGAGTGACTTAATGGTTTGTATTGAAAGATCAGATCAATCAGAATTGTCCTGCTGCTTCCATTCTCTTAAGCTAAGTTGTACATTAAGTCAGTCCTGGTGTACTTTTAGCTGTGTTCTTCCCAAGGGAGACCCTGAAGACATCAGCTTTCAGATAGCGCTGCTGTGGAGGATCTCTTCTTAGGATACAGCATGTGTCACAGGGTGGGCGAGTGGCAGCTGGAGTCACGGCCTCCAGAATCTTTTGGTTTTTGGTTTTGGGGTGTTTTTTTTGCAAGACAGCTTCACTGACATGTCTTAGAGGGGTGTTTCTCTGGGAAAGGTGGAAGATGGAAGTTGGATTTATTGTGCTTGTAGGCTACGTGCAGCAAATATGGGATCCGTGACAGGACTGCCTTGGTGGCTTTGAGACGAGTGTGGAAGTTGATGTGCTTTCAATCTCGGTAAAAGTTAAGCAGGTTCCTTTTTCAAATACAAGTTTCCTGCTGGGTGTTTAATTTGGATGTTTGCCTGTGTGTATATAATATAAATTAGATAAAAAAAAAAAAATCTAGCTGACTCAGAAGAATCAGGTGGCTGGTATAAAGTGGGGATGGAGAATCATCCTTACAAAACTGGTTCATGAAACGGACAAGCAGGCTCGCCAGAGTGGGGTTTGCTCACAGCCACAAACTTCTTCCTCCCTTTTCCCAGTAAGACTGATACTCAAATAATAGTCAACTTATTCCCCAAAGTGAAAACTTTCTTGAAGTACAGAATGAAGTTATGCTGCCATGGAAGAATTAAAGCTGCAATTCTTCATAGATACAGCAGGCAGTAACTTTACTGGTTATTTTTCAAGGCTGTTTGCAATTAAGGATCTGGGAGGTGATCATATTTGCTTTCTCATCACAGGAGAATGCTTAAATATTTTTAGTAGAATGTTGTTACTTTTTCGAAAGTCCCAGTGTGATGAATTTAAAAATGTGTGAACTTAAGATTTTTGAAATATTTGAACAATATTCAGGACCTTGCTTCACATAGCTAATGTGCCTCCAGGCAAGTCTCAAATCTGCTTGCACGCCTTTAGTAACTGAAGATATATGAAGCTAGAGAATTTATCCCCAGGCAAACTGCGTTGCTTGGTCTGCACAGACCATAAAGAACATGAGAATGTGACTGCAGCTTTTTGTGTTTGGAGTCCAAGAGCCTAAACAGTATGCAGTATCGAGGAGAAAGATAAAGTAATTGAATGCAGATGGTCAGCTGAACATCTAGTGAGGGTGGAAGATGTCTTAAAAAATAATAAAAAAAAATCAGACCTAGTGAAAACTTAAAATAGTGGAAGCAGAAGTGCATTGACAGCCTCGTGGTCTCAAAGCTGAGTTTTTGACCTGCTGTTCTTCCTGGACTTGCTGACTTGTGTGATATGCTCTAAGCCACCAGCTGCCAGTTTAGTTTCTAATGCAAGGATTATTGGCTAAAGAAAGGGGCTCTGGCACTCTGAATAAATTTATGGTTGTTGAGAGCCAGTTTTCCATTTGGTGAGTGGCTGTAAGCAGGAGCTTTTCCAACTAGAAAAGATTATGTCTGGATATCTTGATGGTAATTGGAGATAGCAATTAATTTATATAAATTGTTAATGTGATGCTTGGCTTAGAGCTAGCAACCCCACTTAACTTGCAAGAGATTGTAAAAGTGAATTTCACTTCTGGCTTCATATTCACTTACTCTTTCTTTTTAAGCCTAAACTCTGCCTTTTTTTCTTCCAGGCTCTTGCCACAGCGCTGCTGGTGTTAGAGACCCTTAGAATGTCTGTTTAATTATCTTTCTGAAGGAGTATGCGTGTGTATCAGTTGGTGAGCTTGAATCCTAATTAGAAACCTATCTAACATCTTTTAAAGATGGGGGCAGGGGGAAGCGAGCATATAGAAACATCGCTGGAGAGAGTATGCCTCTGCATATCCCTTAATTGTTGCTGGATATCTCCAACACCAGCTGGACTCTTGACAGAAATAGTCAAGGCTTCCCAAGATACTGATACACTGTGATGGCTCATGGGACTTGTGACTGGTAATGAGATACAGAAGCCTTCACCTGCAGGTCACTAGTCAAAGTCTAGGGCACTCTGGCTGTGCCTGCCAGATGGCTAGCTTTTGTTTCTCAGTAAGCCTCAGAACGGTAAACCTAGCAGAAGCCGTTTTATCCACTAAATCGCAGGAAGAATGCCAAGGACTCTGTTTTATGAACAGTAGTCACCTTTTTAAATGCAGTTCCTTGAGCTGAATTGAAAAATTCTGTAATTAATGTCATGTTTCTGCTGTGACATCGCTAATGAGACAAACTTGGATCTGCAATCTTGTTTGTTTGCCTTTTTCCAGAAAAGCTGATTGGTTTTAATTTTGTTTTTGCCATTTCTTGCAGTGTTGGAATTCAGTACAAATACTTGAATAAAGCTGAGCTGTTTCCAATATCAATTACCTTTGGTCTTGAACACAAAAGTCCATTTAAGTGTCATTTAATAAACAAAGCTTGAAGAATGTGTGGCCCTTGGACATCTGACGGATCAAATTAACATTTAGCAATGTGTGGATTTGTGGGAGTGACTTTACTAGTGGTTTTAGGCCCAAGATGAGTGGAGCCAGGCTTCCTTCTTGAGTTTCCACAACATCCGTCAGGCTGTGCCTGTGTTCTGCAGGAACAGGAAACTCTAAGGCTATGGAATGACTCAGAAAAATTATAATAATATTTTATTAGATGCTGGCCCAGAGGGGAAGAATCTGAGCTGAAAGGGCTTTGTGTGCCAAAATGGTTATTTTGCAAGAGAGCCTGGTAACTTGCATGTGCTCTTCTTTGCGATTTCCCCAAGTGATCCGAGCGGTGGTGTTGTCCACTTCTGTAATGATGTAAGCTGTCGTAAAAAAAAAAAAAGAAAATCAGGTCTTAAGAGTTCACATGCAATTTACTCACTTGCCTGTTTTGATGTGGCTTTTAATTAAAAACGCCTCTAGTCACACGTGTGTTCAGATACCTGCACATTATAGATGCAAATTCAAAAGACAGGTGAATCTGAATGCCTTCTGTGCTAATCTTTTGAAGCTCACTTAGTCTTCCTTCTGGTTCTTTAAGGAAAAGGTAGGTTTAATCTTTAATTTTGCTGCATTTGAACATAGTTTTCTAGC
Organism: Falco peregrinus; assembly: GCF_023634155.1. Taxonomy (NCBI): domain Eukaryota; kingdom Metazoa; phylum Chordata; class Aves; order Falconiformes; family Falconidae; genus Falco; species Falco peregrinus. Next base: position 111,519,881 of record NC_073723.1, on the reverse strand, counting down.
GTGTGAGGTTTCTGTGCAGATCAGTACATGCTGACCTCTGAATAAACATGGAAAAAGACCATTCCCAAGGACAGAACCTTGCACCAGTGATTTGCTGTTTCAATTGTAAACATGATTCTTTTCAGTCAAGGCTGTAGAATACAACCACAACCGTAGTGTACTCATGTTGAGTGGCTAGGAAGCCAAAATACTAACTTCTGAATGTGTAAGGTGCAGAATTTGATGCAATTCAACCAGCACGATCAAAGTGAGGGTGGGGAGTGCCTGGAAGATGTGAAGAGCTCAAGTAGAGTTCTTTTTTTGTCTATACTTTTTGGGATGCTTCTTTAATCATATTTAAAAAAAATAATTCAGAAACAATTTAGTTAGCAATAAGTTCCTTTAACCAAAAAGGGAGTCAAGAAGGTATGATTATTAGGTTAGCTACTCCAAAAAGGTACAGTTTCAACTTTGGCACAAGTGATTATTTGTCTTGATAGCAGAGCGGTTGACTTAATTAAAACACTGTCCACATACCTGGCTTGCTGTGATGGAGAATAGTGTTACACGAGACAACAGAATCCTTGTTCAACATGCAGGAGAGTATACTTAACTCACTTTTCATTCAGTTTTTCTTTCCCCTGTACTACACATTCATTGTATCTCTCCCTGGAAAAAAAAAATAATCCCACAAACACAGTGCCCTGTTGCACGGTATGAGCTTCTGAATGCTGCTGCTGTTCAGTTCCAGGCTGAACAGCTGAGTCTGGACCCCCCGAGATTCTTTTTTTTTTCTTTTCTAATTTACATTGAGGGTGGTCTCACTCCATGACTACACATACAACCACCATAATAGATGATTGAGTGCTTATTTGTGGAAACATGTGTGCATTAGGGTCCAGAGTACACTGTGGACCAAATTAAATTAATGATGGCCTTTAGCTAAAGATAGGAGGTTAAGATTGTATTCTACATCTGACCTTCTGCTGCTTAGGGTGGGAAAAATTTCTGTCAAAATAAAGGTGGGAGCCCAGTCTTTGCTTATAAAAAAAAAAAAAAAATCCTCTTGCTGCAATGTTTTCATTGCAGAGCACTTATTTATAGCATCGTGATGAATTGAACAAAATCACTGCTTTGGCATTTCAGTATTAGGCCTGGGGAGTGGGCTAATTCTTGCGTTTCTAAATTTTAAGTCAAAGTTCTTTATATAGTGACTGTTGGAGACTTGCACTCAAGCACCCAAGTGCTTCTTAGCTTTTCAGTCAACACAGAACAAGCGAATAGGAGAAGTTAATAATGCAAACCCAGTGTTTCTGACTGAAACCCCAGAGGATTGGTGGTGGTTCTAAGCAGAGTTGTCTTTGCTGGCATCGGAAGGTTTGTATGTTTTCTCGCTAAAGGTAAACTGAATTCTGCGAAAGTCTGAATCTGCACAAAAGTAAATGTTTTGGGAAGGTTCAATACTTGACATGGAGAAGAATTTAAGGAAAGGTGTATGTGTAGTGTGAAATAATTGCCCAGTGCTTATGTGGCAGCAGCTAGCTTAGCCTGGCACTGGCAAATACCTCATCAGTGCGTGGTCTAAAATGCAAAGCACCTAAATTCAGAAGGAATCGAATAGTCTCATGAACGTGTAGCTGAATTGTTTAAAGCTGCAAATCAAATCACTGCATTTGCCTTGTAGGCAGCTTCCTAGAGTAGAAGAGGAAGACCAATATGCTTAAGTCTTGTAAGTTCATTCTTAGAAAGGAAATATAGCAGCTGTCAAAATGTAATAAATGATAGAGAAATTATTCTTGTGAGGTAACTGTGGCTCACTTTTCCGATAATTAGAATTACATGAGTAGTTCCATCGGCTGGGATATCTGTTCTGTTTATAAACACTGTTGAGACTTTCTAATATTTTCAAAGTAGATGGGTGACTTTTTTATTCTGAAAGAAGGAGAATATATTGCCTGAAGTCCTGTCGAGTGTCCGTACCAAAGAGACAATGGATGCGCAGCACACTGTTACAATGGAGTATTATAATATAGTGTAGCATTATATTCTAGTAAGGATATGACATAATGCATTCACTGTTAGGGCTGTAAGACTAGCCATAGCACTTAGAACTTGGAAAAGTGACCGTGCTCATGAATAACTCTGTTACCAAATCATCCAGAGATAAGCTTAGGTCACCATTACTGTGTGGAAATTAAATAGCTTGCATCTTAAAAACAACGCGTTAAGAGTTTCTTCTAGTCAATAAAAGATTGTGCTCTCTCACTGAGCAGTACAGAAACACCATACTAGGCTTGTGCTATTTTTAAAGGAAAGTTAAATCTAAAAGTTATTTGTGTGGCTTTTTGTAAGGGTTGTAAATTCTGATGGTTGTTAGGAGCTTTTTTGCAGGGGAATTCACTCTGTCTTGAGTTCGGGGTTTCTTTTGGAAGTGCTTTGTATGTATACTTGAGTTTGAAGAATTGTATAGCGAGACCTCTCGTGCTCCCTTCCTGCACGCGTAGCATAGGGCTTTTCCCAAAGAAAAGAAATAGAAACAAGAGTCTGGGAAGAACGCCACTTTTCTCCAAATTGTGTTTCCATCACTATTACTCATGCTAAACGCATGTCAGAGTGAGGAGTCTGTTCCTGGGCGCTTATCTCTCTGCTGATGGGCAGCTGGCCAAATTGCAGCCAAGGAGGAAGAATATATTCAGCTGGTCACTCTTAGGAACAGCATGGAGCACAGCTCTTCGTGATGGGGTGCTTTGGGTCTTGTTGTGTGTGCATCTGAAATTGAAGCAGTCATCTCAGGTTGCTCTCTGCCTGAAGAGTCAGCCTAAAATTAATAGTTAATGGAGAAGCGAAGGAAGAGGCAAAGTGGAACCAGATGGGCTCATGAACACAGATACATCATTGCACTTAACTTGTGCCACGACACTGCTGATTTGTATCAGCTCCGTGGAGTATTAGGGTTGTCTGTTTTCAGAAAAAGTAAAGATTTTCCTAAAAGCTGCTTGCTTCCTGCCCGCTTTTATTTACTCAGTGGATGTGTAATGGTTTTGAGGTTGCTTCAGCCAGGTCTCCCAAGTATCAGACGATGAACTCCTATGAGAAGCGTCTAGCTTTATATAAATACTTAACTGCCCTGCTCTTTCATCTGGGCTCTTCAGTTATCACTCGTTACCACGTTACAGTGTATATAGGCCAAAGTAAAAAACAGATTTATATTTCAGCTTTTACAGCACTGTTGGTAACTTTACTAAGCATTTCTTGATTTTCCTCTTATTTTTTGTGTGTTTACAGGATGATTGTGTGGGTTAGGTGGTGTATCTCTTGCTAGGCACATGTTTCATCCTTTGGTCTTTCTGTTTTTTGGGGGTTTTTTTGTCTTTTGCAGTCACATTGTTTTATATTTCTCCCTCCTTACTTTGACTAACATCCTCTGTATGTTATTGCTTTGTACTCAGAAATGTTTTTGTTTCAGGCAGTTTGATCTCTCATGTCACATCTAGTGCATTAAAATAGTTTGCTATTTTAATTGCTTTGCATTTTTTGCTTATGCTTTTGGGAGCTGCACCCCTAAGTTGGTTTTTCTCCTCTAGGCTTCTTTCCTTTGGAATTATATTCACCAGTTCACTGAATCAGTGACTTGAAGAGAAGAAAGCACACTTCCAAATTTTCTTTATTCCTTCCTCCCTTCCCTTTTTGTTGCTCATGAGTTGTGAATTCATCACTTCATGATTAATTTTACCCTCGATTACCTTTTGTCTTCACGTTCTCAATCAGGTTTTCTTCTCTACAATGTAGAATGAAATGTGGAAGAAATTCCACACTGGTTATTTCTTTTATCTTCTGTATTAGCATGTTGTCACCGTATATTCAAGAACTTACCAATTGTCCCATATCCTGTTGCGTTCCCAACTTTCCATTGGGAAAGGGTGTTTTACTTCCTTGCAACAAAATCTGGAATGCTTTTCCCAAGGGAAACACACAGTACACTAATTGTTCAGTAATAACTCCAGGAATGATTTATTGATAGTCCCTCAGAAGGATTGGGAAGCGTGGCTGCACATGCCCTAGAGTATGTCCAGGGGAGATGGAGTTCCTGGAGGGAGCTGCTGGCCTGGCCGAAGCCTGCAGTATAGGGATACTGCTATCGATAACGGGGCTGCCATCAGCTCCGGAGTAAGAGGCCACAGGATGGAACTTGCTTGATTTGCTTGTGCTTGCATTCACGCTAGTTTCAGGCTGCAAAATGTCACCTCATCTCTTTGCGGTACATCGAAGCCTCTCTGCCGCGTTAAAAGCAGATCTTGTAGTCTTTCTCCCCATGAAGTGCAGGGGTACAGCGGGGGTTATGAGTCCCTGAAAAGCTACCTGTGTAGATGTATTTCATTTTATATGTGCACGCGCACAGACACACGTGTGCTTTTATTAGCCAACATGGTAATGTTTGGCCAGCTGCCTGGAAACTGTTCTAAACTCTACCCAGAGTGGGAGCTTGTGAAAAATACACTCTAGCATATGGATGGCGTATTCTTTTAGCAGCTCCCTTGTTTCTACTCCATCATAAATATTTACCTTTATTCATCAGTCCGCGACAATCAGTTTACTGGCTGTCTTTGGCAAGAAGCTAACATCGAGAAATGTATATATTGAAGTGTACTGGACCACACTAGTGGTTAGGTAATTAAACCTGAAATTATTAGTGGTGGGAGTGTAGCATTGTGTTGTAACTGAAGTGCAGATTGCTTTTTTTTTGTTTTAAAAAAATGGTTTCTGGCTTTGGGACAGACGTGGGTTATTAATAACAAAATCTGTTCTTAGGGATGCCAGTCTCTTTTAACTTTAATGTCTTACCCTCTCTTCCCTTCCTGTTGTTTTTCTCCAAACCATCAGGTCCCAAGCCTCTGTGAAGATCTCCTCTCCTCTGTTGATCAGCCATTGAAGATTGCGCGAGATAAGGTGGTAGGAAAAGACTATCTATTGTGTGACTACAACAGAGATGGAGACTCATATAGGTGAGTTCATATCCAAAGCAAGGAGCTGACTGGTTTACTTTGTAGATGAGAGCTATGTGCAAGTATTGCAGTCCCTTCTCCCTCTTGTTTCTAGCCAAAAAAAGAAATTTAATGATACTAAACTCTTCTCGGCGATGAAATGGGGACTATTTCACATCCTCTTCTCTTTAGTAAGACATGGGGTCCTCCACAGGCTGTGGGTGGGTATCTGCTCCATCGTGGACCTCCATGGGCTAAAGGGGACAGCCTGTTTCTCCACGGGCGCCTGGAGCACCTCCTGCCTGCTGCTGCACCGACCTGGGTGTCTGCAGGGTTGTTTCTCTCACATATTCTCACTTCTCCCTCCAGCTGCAGTTGCCGTTGTGCAGTTTTTTTACCCCCTTCTTAGATATGTTACCCCTGAGCTGCTGCCACTGTCACTGATGGGCTCAGCCTTGGCCAGTGGTGGGTCTGTCTTGGAGCCAGCTGGTGTTGGCTCTGTTGGACGTGGGGGAGGCTTCTAGCAGCTTCCCACAGGAGCCATCCCTTGGTAAAGGGCTGACTAACATATTTATCTTAGACTTTATGTAGCACAGTTATATCTGAGAGAGTTAAAACCAGTCGGATCTCTAGAAGAAATGACTGTGATGGCCTTGATACGAAAGTAAACCATCTATTGTTGCAGGGTTGTAAAATCTTTGGGATGGATAACAACAGAAAAGAGATGATGCAAGCAGTCAGTTTAAACAAATTCATCTTTTGCTTGCGCAAAACAGGGTGGACTTGCCAGCTGGGAAAGTCGATTTCACTCCCATTTTGCAAGGGATGGAGCCTGACTTTGGACATGCAATGTTGTTAGTTTTATGTGAAAATCTTGGCCCAAGTTTTTAGAAGAGAAGCAATCGCTCTCTACTGAAATAGCTAATTTATTCTGAGGACTTTAGACAAAACCACTGAAAATACTTACACAATATAAGCTATATGTAATTAATTTGTAATGAATTTTGAAGTAGAAGGGACTGTAGTACTGGAATGGTACAATCTTTTCAGTATTTTGGCTGAGAGTTTGAACGCAGTCTCTCTTAATGTTCTTATTGTATACCTTGCCATTAGGATGATTACAGTTGAGTGACTCTAATTGTTCAAGTATTTGAGTGAATTTTTTAATATTTTTTTTTTTTACTCACCCTCTTTTCTGCATTGACTGACTTTTCTTAATGGCTCTAGTGACAGTGTCATAGTTCCAAATATTTCATTAACAATCACAAAGCTTATAGTCCAGAAAACTTTGTGAATATTGTATCACTTACCTTTTATTCTTTACCCTTAATGAACAGTGCTTGGCTGTGAACTAATGACCACCATTCATCTTATGTCCTGAGCTAACAGCTTGGCCATTCTGCTGCTTCTGGTTATGATTCTAAGGGTTACGTTCTGGCTCTCCTTGCAGCTTCAGTGTAATAGTTTACGTTTTTAGGGCTAACATTGGAACTGATCTACCGTAATAATCTAGTTTTGCTTTGGGTATATTTGTAGTAGTGTTTTACATTCATCTGCCCACAATGGTTCAAGAATTTTAGTTCAAAGTGGAATTCCAGAAAATATTTTAACAATATTTTTTTTATTTTTGGCTCAGAGGCCATCATTGCAGAAGCAGGTAAACTTATAAAAGATTCTAGATTAATTGGATTCAATTGCTTTGAGTTGCAGGAAATGTACTTCTCTAAACTGAAAGCATATCTGTCTGCAAGTGATTTACACAGGGAACATGCTGAGATTCATTTTTGTCCTAGGAATAGGAGGAGGAGAATGATAACGTGTGCAGTTTGGCAGTGCATCTGGATCGTGGCTGAGTGTAAATCTTAATGAGTTTTTTTTACAAAAATAACCTATTGCAGTGGGCCAAGAAGAAAGAAGGTCTCTAAGGTGAAGTGTTCACTCATGTTCTAGTCTAACGTTGAAAGTTTGTTCAACCTTCTACAAAAGTCTGGTGCTTTTTAAAAGCCTTTGTGCATTAAGCTTGTAGGTTCAAGCTGTTCAGATCTGCGTTAGCAGCTATGTGGATTTAATCAGTTCTAAATTAGTAGCTAGAATAGCATTTTATAGCTACTGCCCTCCACAAGATGTACTCGTGCAGCTGTATCCTGTCTGGCAGATGCAACAGAAGGGATTAGATCCTGTATTTCTTGTGGGTCATTCAAGAGATGCTTTCTCACTGAAGTTGTGATGTGTTCCTTGCAGTCCCCTTGGATCCTATTTAGGCTGTTGACAGGAGCATCTATCACCAGAGACACAGGAAACTTGAAAAGGCACTTGTTAAACAGTATTGTGACATGCTGAAATAACTTAAAACACTTGCACCCTCCTCAGCCCCTGCGTGTTTAATTAGTGCATGTGGCAGCCCTTTCTTTAAGGTTGTTTTCATGCTTGCCTCTGAAATTTGCTCAATCTCCTTCTGAGACGATATTTAAGTAGTTAAGAAGCAGGAGGACTTAGGTTTTTTAAATCACTTGGAAATGTTCAGGACTTAGTAATGGAGTTTCAGAAGAGCGATTTCATTTGTTCATAAAGAATAGGCATAATATATTAATTGCTGCATTAAAGAATGCTGTTCTTTAAGGCTTTTGATTTGGATATTCTGGATTGAAGTGATTCTTCCTTCTGGAATTGATTGGTCTCAGCTCTGTTTTGTGAAGTAAATTCTTTCCTTCATCACAGAGCAAAAGCCTTTGAAAACCAAGCCATGCTAACGTGTGCATGTGTTAATCCCATTCTGTGCCTGCGTTCAGACACTGTTATTCATACCTCATAAAATCTGAAGTTGTTACTGGAAAGTGGCTCTTACACTAATTTAATCAATTAGGCCAAAATCTAGGAGGAGTTTACTGTGCTTTTAAAAGCTTTTGATATTTCCACAAAGATTTTTCAGAACCGCATGCTCAATTAGAAGTCTCAAGAAATACTGTTCCCTGCCTGCAACATGCTACATCCCTAATTACTGCACACTTCAAACTAAACACCAGGCTTTTTCTTATTGGAGAGGTTGCTAATTGCATTTCTTTTAATACTAATCCAAGGATTTCAAAGCATTCTGTGGACAACCGAGCCTCATGCTACTTTGGCAGGGAAGGTAGAGCTAGGCAGTCAGACATTCTTACTGGGAATCAAGTTTTATAGGATTTTTTTGAATGACTTTACAGTTTGACTGGGAATTAGCTTTGAGAAAAAGCTGCTGCAGGATGTTTGGCCATTCAGGTGATAACTCCAGCAGTTTCATGGGGCAGCACCCTGAGAAATGAATATCCTAATGCTTAGCCCATCACAGTTTACTCCTTCCTTGTATTTAGACAGACTTGATACTCTCTGTGTTGCGTATGGATCAGACCAGAAGGTAGATTTTTGGAGTCTCTCTCTTGGATCTTCATAAATTTATTATTTTTGTTTTCTTCATATTGTAACAGTGCTGCTTGTGGGAGCAGCCTTTCATGCACATAGTTTCACAGGCACTTCTGCGAGTGGTCCTGTAATAATGAAGGTTTGTGGAGGATGTCAAACAGCCATGGAATCCACATTGTGAAGGCAGAGCTTTTATTAATTTTTTTTTAATATGACTTCAAGGTCCTGACTTTGTCCATACATTTCCACGCTAAGTGTGTTTGATCACTCTATTAAATGGAATCCTTATGGGGAATTTGGTGCCAACAACACTGAAACCTGTTAGCTGAAACAAAAAACATTCTCTTTTAGGGAAATTAGAGGTCTGACTTTTGAAATTTAACCGCTTGTCCATCTGTCTTTCTTCAGATAGCCCCCATTTAAGTTTTTTAAATGGGTTGTGAGTACTCTTCCACAAAAAGAAAAATATGGGGTTGTGTTAATGAGGGTTTTGGTTGTGTGTTGTTTTTTTTTTTTTTTTTTTTTAGGTGAAGTTGCTTCTGGCTCTGACTGTAACGGGTTGAAAATGCCACAGTCCCTTAGCTAGAAGAATCTATGTTAGTAGGCTTCCCTTAAATCCCGTCCCTGCAGCCTGCAGAAGACATGTAAGGTTTAGAGTATCTTCACTGTGGCTTCGGTATGAGTTCCCTGCTTGCCAGTTTCCTAATCCCTGATGGAGAAGCATAGTGTTCTGAATTTACAGAAAACAGAATGTTTTTTGAATCAGCCTTTTAAAATTTAGGGAAAGAAAAAGCAAGTGCATCCTAACGGACGCTGCTGATCAGGTAGCAGCGTATGCACTGCTTGGCATACGAGCCCTGGCTTTGCTTTTGCAGACTTCATGGTAGCAAGGTCAGTGCTGTGACTGCCATAGCTTCTTTGGTGTCGTTTGGTTTTATGTGTACTGCCTGATGGGTGTAGGTGTGCCATTTGGGAATCCCGCAGGAAGAACTGGCGGTGATTTTTGTGTATCTTCCAGATTTCAGAGAGCTGTTAGGTAAAGGAGCACTCCTGTAGCTGTTGACTCTTCAAAGTTTTAAAGTGAGAACCACCACCTGAAAAACATCGCTCCGGTGGAACGTGACATAATGATTTAGCTTTTCCTGGTGTCTCACCTTTTGAATCAGATGTGGTAGGGAGGAGTGAAGGGTTGTGAAAGCCAGAGCAAAGCAGAGCCTGTTCTTTGTGCTTTGTACTGAACAGATGTCAAAACTAGATGCCTTTGAGAAACAAATAACAAATGGCTGCTGAGGAAAAAGCCCTTACGTATGGACTGCATTAAGATCTAGTACTAGTAGGCTGGAACATTTTGAGAAGGGAGCAGGTAAAGGGTAGAGGTACCTTTCTTTAAACTAGCAGTGATATATGTAGGTTGGTTATTCCAAGGGGAAATGAAAAGGAGAATGCAGGTTTACAGAATGGGAATTATAAAAGTCCCAAGCAGATGGGCAAAGGGGTCCATTAATCTTTTAATACCAAATCTTTCATTAAGAGCACAAAATCTCTTCCACACCTGCAGAAACTATAGTAAAACCTACAGCTTTACAAACCCTGTTAAATCCTTCAAACTGTTCAAGCGTTTTCCTAATGTTATGCTAAAAGTAGAGTTTATTTCAAAGCAAAATAGTGGAGTAGAATTTGGACCTTAATTGTAGACAGCAGTGTTTGGCTCAAATACTGTCACGTCCCAAATAAACTACACAATCTATTTGTGTTTGCATGAAAATAATTTAAAATATCTAATGTGCTGAGACCTCCTTTTTGAATATTTAAGAAGGATATAGTAGAAACCTGAAGATGGTAAGTGTTCCCCGGGTACACGAAATTTTGAGGAGTCAGTGTCCCCTTTTTGTCAGCGTTTGAAATGGCTGTTGAGGGTGAAATGCTTACAGGTTGCTCTCGTTGCCTTTTGGTTTTCTGGAAGTTTGGCATCTGCGGATCAGGTCAGACCCAGCGATCTCAAACCTTTCAGTTTGTCTCGGTTGTCTAACCGCCTCTGTTTTTCTTGTCTCTTTGGCAGATCACCATGGAGTAACAAATACGATCCTCCCCTGGAAGACGGTGCCATGCCATCTGCTCGCCTGCGCAAGCTGGAGGTGGAAGCCAACAATGCCTTTGACCAGTACAGAGACTTGTATGTCAGTTCTACTGTACAGAGCCCTCTGCTTTCTTTGTTTCCTTCAGCAGGCGTGCAGTACACACAATGAGTCTAAAATGTGGTCGCTAGCTGCCTCTGAGAGTGGCATACCGAGGAAATATGGGTGGGCAGCTGCTGATCTGCTGTTGGGAAGCGTATCTGCTGTGATTTCACAATATGAAAACATGATCAAATTTGTCAGCTGATGCTGAGGTGCTTTCCTGCCTCCCTCCCCCCTTTAACAGATTAATGGTGTCTTTGTCCTGAAATGACCTGTGTTCTCTTTGATCTTGACTAAGTTCAGTCTTAAACCATCTGCTTTTTCCATTCCCTCAAGCCTGTAGTCTCTCAGAATATCTCTGTGTGTGTATGTACATATATATCTATATCTATATATCTATCTCAGCAACTTTCACATCTTCCAGTAAAACAGCAGGCACTAGTATACCAAAACGCAGCAGCTATATGGGGATTAATGTACTTCTGCTGCAAGGGCCATGCTTTGACGGTCGTTTTAGGCCCTGTCTTGTTAAAGAGGTGTAAAGCAAAGGAATTAATAGAGCATGTGTCAGATAAACGTAGATTAGGCAGTGCCTTTTTTAAAGCAGCAACAGGAAACTGTCTGGGTGACTTGGCAGTTGAACAATTTTTCTAAAAGGTGGGACTGCCCTGATCTTGTATTGCAATTGCGTCCAAGGGCTTGAGATGTGATGGGATTTAGCTGTTGTCTTTATAGGTTGTGGTGTCCTAAGCAGTGATGGGATGGAAATAGTAATGCTAAATGTAAAAATCAAGCGTGGGTTGCAAAAAAAAAAAAAGGAATGTACTGCTTTCTTCAGTAACGGGATGCTCTCTTACTGGAGGTGCCTAGTGGCCATGAAGAAGGTGAAGAAACTTGCTTCTTCACATTGCTCAAAAATGGAGATAAAACACATCCTTAGAGGTAGTTCACTGTGCGTCACTGTACTACTACAATGCTAACAAAAGCAGGTTAAAAGGTACTTTTCTTGCTTGATTTTCTACTTATTTTAAGATGTGGGTTGATGTAAATGTAGCCTGTCCGAAGGTGTAATCATCACATTTTTGTTACAGGTATCAGATTTTTACTCATTTTCATGTACTATTTTCATAGATACAGAGCTTGTCTTGTAAGGAGCGGTTGGTATCTGAACTTACTGGAAGAAAGGAACTTTGCATTTGCAGCAAAGAGGTTTGCAGTTACTCCCCAGGTGCAGAACAGACTGGGACCAATAGGATTTGTAATACACTCAGATGAAAATGAGTAGGTTTATGCAACCAAGGTTGTCTTTTAAAATCCGTTTCTGATCAAGTGACCATGAACTCATGGCTGGGTACAATAACTTCTTTAAAAAGGTTTTGTTGGCTGGAAGAAAAGCACGGTGCAGATTACTCAGACTTGGGTGAATCTGCTGAACCCTGTTCAGCGTGTGGTACAACAGTAGTCTTAATATATTGTATGGAAGTAAAAGGCGAGATTGTATAAAATTTCATCTTTCAGTTTGTCAGTCCAAGTTTTATAGGCGATACATTGTTAGAGGGGATACGGGAGGGGTTTCTCACAAAGACTTCATTCTCATGTCATCAGCCAGAAATGACAGAGGCATTATGAGTCGCAGTGTAGTCAGACTAGATAAGCGCATCTGTCAGCACAGTATGCTTTGATGCATGTTATGATCTCAGAAATGTGTCAGAAAAAAGAGAAGGGTGGCTTACGTTTTGCTGAGCAGTGTAAAAAAAATTGTGGCATTTTTGGAAAGAATTTGCAAAGTTAGAGAAACTTAACCAGACCATTTGAAAGGTTCCTCATGCTTGTAATTGGAAATGATTTGTATTTTACCTACAACAGAGGATTGGATAGAAACATGCTTTTGTTCTAGTAGATGGACTCTGCAGTTTCCTTAATAAGACAATTGGGTTTTGTATTTTGACATCAGAAGCTTAATTTTTACTTGGAGATTGGAGCCGTGGGGGGAAATGAGGTGGGGGTAACAAGCATCAGCTTTTCACGCTGCTGCTTGCTGGTCTTGCCAACAGATCAGGTTGGGAATGGCTGTAACAATTACCCGCGTAGCAGCTGCTGAGGCCATGTGGGAGTCTGAAGTGTGGGGAAGGTTGTAGTGGGAACAAGATGGCAATTGCAATGATGTAATTTCCATGGTCTGCTGGAGCTGGAAACTAATACTGTGTACCCACTGTAAAGCCAGAAGTAGGACCGAGCCATGTGATGGCAATTAAAGGTGTCAGTGGCCTTCTGGTTTGGCAGTTTGCAGCGCTGGGAAAGGAGTGCATGATGCATCGGTTCCAGGACAAAGTTATCAGTGGTGTTTCAAATCCCAGAGGCAGTGGCAACAGAGTTTTTCCAGCGTTGTGAAATATTTCAGGCTCATTTGAAAGCATTGTTGTATTAATCAAAAAAGTAGTGTGCTGGCATCTTCAGTGCTGTATCTTTTGTGGAAATTAGGGTTTCTGTTATATGGGAAGATTTATGACAGGTCCACCTTCCAGTAACGGTGTTCCTTTCGTAGGCAGTGGCCAAAAAACTTTTTTGAATTGACCTGCAGAGACTTCTGTTGTCTCTGTTCACTCTGATGGGTTCATCTGTCCAAACAGCCCGTTCTTGGGTGACACCAAGCTAATTGATACTTCACATTACAAACTCTTTTTCTTAAAAAATTGCAAATTTAAGCACAGTGGCTGTTGCACTGTTAGGCTTTCAGCTTGCGTTGCAGAAATGCAGGTTATGAAAGGGGATGAAAATGGTGTGGAGAGAGAAACCTCAGATCTGACACAACAGGTTCTCATACAGCGGTCCCTTAAGCGGCTGTTCTGTCCCTCTCGAGAATGTTTTTGAACTGCACCTCTTAACCACAGCTATGCTGTGTTTTATGGTAGAGAGGTAACAGTTAATACAAAAATAATCTTATGTAAGCAGTCATTCACAGAGAACACCGGGCCCCAGTGTGCTTGAATTTCCTGGGCTGTTAGACATTTTAGGCCTATAATGAGGGTTTCTGCTAGCTTTTTCAAAGCAGTTTGTGGCTTTGTTTCCAGCCATGCTGGGCTAAACTGCTGGATCTTGTGCTCGCAGTCATCTGGCCGGTGTGGACTGCCCATCGCAGAAAGATGTTGTGTTATCTTAATACCTTGCAAACGCCGATCTCTGAGGTGTTGCTCTGCACAGTGCTCGCTTCATTCCCCAGTTTTGAAATACATCTTATACTGGTCGTTCTGGTGGGGTGTGGAAGAGGAAGACGTCTCCTTCCTATAGAAAAAGAAGTGCTTGTGAGAATATGTGCTATTCCCACTCTGCTCTCAGCATATGGTCCCAGCTTCCTCTGGATTATCTCCCGTTTTACCTTTATGCACAGTAAGGTGATAATACCTCGCAGGGTTCATCTTGGGTGTCTCCCAGGACTTCAGATAGTTTCAGTTTTTCCTTGTGGCAGTCCCATTTGGCCCACATACCGTTCCTTTTTAGATTTCTGTTTTAATCAGGTGTGGTAAGTATCCACCTACGTTTAGTGACTCATTGGCACGTATTTGCTGTTTCCCAAGGGGTTGGCACCTGCTATCGTGGGTGTTTTGATAGCAGCAGCCTGTTACGCATTTGTTAACAATTTGCGTGAAATAATCCATTTGGATTTCCTCACTGGTGACTAGTTTTGTCCCAAAAAGCTTATTGGCCAGCACACTGAATGACCATAGCGTGCAAACAAGCTTGGAGGAGTCTTGTAATATTGCATGGAGTTGTTTCAAATTGTGAAAGCTCGAGAAGAACAACTTTGTTGGATCCTCAGTGCCTCTTACACCAGTGCTGAGTTGTTCCCTGCCAGTGTCTGTTTTAATGCACGCTACCTTTAAGTATCTTCAGAGTTGCCCACCTTTTATTTCTGGAGGCATGTTCACATCTTTTTGGGTTAAAGAGGAATTGTACTAGGTTTTAAGTCCCTGTCTGTTATCTAAGTTAAACAACAAGCATATTTCTTGGTTATCTGTTTTACCAAAATGCATGTCACTTTCCCAAAAAACAACTGTTTCATTTTGATCTCCTGCTGCCAGGTTTAACTCAGACACGGCCTGAAGCTAATGCCGTGGTATGTTTTTGTTCAGTAGGTTATTATTCCCAGATGGAAGTCTAATATCTTACACCATTCAGTTAGAGCCTTGGCTCTCCGCTTCCAATATTGTGAAGATAATTTCTTCAAACACATGGTTGTAATGTATTGCCCTTTGCTTGACGTGTGTGTGCGATTGATTGAAATCAAAGCATAATGAGGAGCAGGGCATCTGGTTAAATCTATCTATTTTAGATGCTGTGTTCTGTTGTTTTGCGTTGGAGATAATCAGTGCTTTAATTAAGTAATCTAATTGCGCTTTGTTGTCTGGAAGAAATAATTTCTGAAGTGATTAAATAGACCTCCCTGGGGAAGGATGCTGCTGATCTGAATATTTCTACAAACAAGATGAGTTTTGGCAACTTTGGACTGGTTTAGTAAGCTGACATACATTTAGAAAGCTATTTCTTACTTCTTTGTTTCTTGGGTTAAGTTGGATTTAATGGTGCTTTTGATTTTTAACAACCTTTAAAAGAAAAGGAAAGAAAAAAATGCTCATCTTAATCATTCTGCTCCTGAAAATGTTTCTACTGATTAAGGTTTTGAGTTCCCTCAACAGTGTGAGCAATGAAGCCTTTTGAACTTCTGCTTCTATCTGTGTTTTGATGTTGATCCATTTTCAATTTATTATGTTAGTGCTCTGGACAAGGAATTTGGTAGGAGCGGAAGGAGGTCTGGGAGAGGATTGACCTCTAAAATGTCTTTGTTGTGTGTAATCCTTTTATTATTGAATTTTGTTTTGGAATCCGGTCCAGAATGGAGTTAGTCACTCAAATGTTTGATGGTGTTAGCAGTGCTGAGGATGGCACCCCTGCCAGCCAAGCGTATGTCATGCTCTTTGCGGTATAGAAAGTACCAAACCTGAACGTCTGTCACCTTTCTGTTTTCAGCTCGAAGATGAAAGGCTACAGTGGCTGCCTGTACGTGTGGCCCTTCAGGAATGCGCAGATTTGGGAGCCTTTTGCTAGAGAGCTTGAAGGTGCTGCTGGTCAGGGGCAGCAGCAGAGTCCCAGTGACAGGCAAGCTTACCCGTCAGTTTTTAGAGTGCTCAGGGCTGACTTTTTATTAATTTTTTTTGTTGTTATTAGTGTGTTTAATCTCATTGAAGAGCTTGATTTACTGAACTCGCGGGTTGTCTTGTTTTGACCCTGTGGCTTGTTGGCATTGAACTCTGCACCATCATCTCTGCTATCGAGTATGCTCAGATGTCCTGTAAGCTGCTGGATAGCTTTCCCCTTGATAGCTGTTCTTACCGGTTTTCTTAATTTATTTTGGATTCTGTGCATGAACCACCTCCGATACTGGCCTTTTGCCCGCTTGGCTTGATAAGAAAAAATGGCAACCCTCTATTAGGGCTGACCTTAGACTTTAATCCTTTCAGAGTGCTGCTGTAGATTGTCATCTCATTTCTCCTCCCCTGCCTTTGTATGTTCGTTTACCTGGTCTGATAGACCACACGATCCTCTCGGCGGAGTTCATTCCTCTCCGATTTTGAACTTCTCACAAGGTTTGAAGCAACTGCTCTATTTATCTGCCTGACCGAATTTGATTTATATTGTGCGGGGAACAGCGCCGATTCCACCAAGTAAATAAAAG
The DNA here is from genome assembly GCF_023634155.1 of Falco peregrinus. Classification (NCBI taxonomy): domain Eukaryota; kingdom Metazoa; phylum Chordata; class Aves; order Falconiformes; family Falconidae; genus Falco; species Falco peregrinus. Next base: position 111,503,616 of record NC_073723.1, on the reverse strand, counting down.
GAGAGCACCAGATGTAAGAGGCATAATGAGGGTTTTTGGTTTTAGCACAGCCTGCCGCTGCTCGTGCCTGTAGGTGTGCACGGGGGAGCAGGCGCTGAGCTTCGATTCCTGTAGCCTGCAGTGCCACTTTCAACTCACAAAGTGATTAGGCAGCTGTGAGCTCTTTATATAAAGCATTCTGTCTATGTTTAGATGTAAACCTAGTTTGCCTAAACTCAGAACCCATGGAAAGCTTTGAAGTGACTTTATTGCCATTAGCTCACTGTTCCTCATTAATGGTTACTAGCCCTTTGTGATGGCTTTCTCTTGGGCATGATGGTTACTGTGGTTTTCGCAGCAAGGGCCCTGCAGATTGAATCCAGATGCATTTGTTATGCATCGTAGCACTAAGGAAACCTGACTTTCCATCTCACTGCTGGCGAGGGTTTTGCACAATAGGGTGTGACATCAGGATTATGTCATCTGTGAGATTCTTGCCTCCGGGTTAGACTGATAAGTACAAGATGAAGTCTCATAAGACAGACCTAAACTGCCAAGATGCTCGCTGCTTTAATGTTCGTGTGCTTTTAAAATTACAACCATGATGTTTTCCCAAGGAAATTGTTTAGATGTAAGAGTAAACAGAGCAGCGTTGGGAGTCCCCATGGGCAGCTCAAAACTCAAACCAGAATCAATATTGAAGTTGCTGATATATAATACACAGATTAGAGCAAACTTAGAGGGGAAAAAATTAAGCATACTGTCATGCTGTGAAAACTACATTAGTTGCTTTTCATCTGATTTTTGTTTTCTTCTTTGGGTGCTTCATTTTGGAGCAGTTCTGTACGGACTACATTCTTATCTTCTGAATCTGAGATATTTGGCGGAGGAGGAGTTTTTCCCTTGGGTTCCCACGGTTCTCTGTGATTACATAAAAGTGAACGCTGGAGAGGGAAAGCTTGTATTAGGAGGTCAGCACTGATGATGCAGCACTGTCCTCAAACACCGCTCTCTGAAGGCTTGCAATCCCTAGTAAGAAATTACTTACATGCTTTCAAAAATGGATTGAGACTAGATTTTAAAGTGTTGGTTTATTGTAATCTGAAATTTTCAGACTGAGTATCTCTTAATAGTAGTACATGGCTGTGCTTGCACTTACAGAGATTTTTACCTTTTGCCCTCACAAATCTGTGGTGTTTTAATGGTGGAAAATTGAAGACAGAGTTACTTAATAGCCATCTTGTAGCATGTCAGATATTGCCTGTTCAAAGAAGTACATCATGTGAAATCTGTAGTCTGCACAGACTTTGGCAAACCGGATACATGACACGGAAGACTTCTGTTGCTGTCTTCTCCCCTCCTACCCATATTTGAATTATAGCTGGCAGAACCTAAAATGTGTCAGACTGTCGGTGGCTGAAGCAGTGGGCTGTCTCTGCAGAGCACGCTGGTCCAGCGGATGGGTACGGGTGAAAGATTTGTAAGCAGTCGGCGCTTCCTGGTAGTTAATGAACCGGTTACAGGTTTGGACATGTTACAAAGTGACCCATTGTCTTGCTTATTAGGTGGCTAATGGAACTGTTTCCAGGTGACTTCTCAAAGGGGATTTAGTCATTAGTTTCCATCTGCCAAGAGCAATCGGATGGTAAGGAAAATGTGAGCAATACATGTTTTCTGGTGGTTTTATTTATTTATTTTAAAAGAAGTACTAGAAGGCACAAAATGGGAGGCTCTGGGAGGTTTTTTTAGCCTTCAGGATCCCATTGTTTGGATACTGTTTTCGTTCCTTACGGAGTTCTTGCACTTCACAGCTCTGCTTCGCAGTTTGAGTCATCCCACCATGGTCCAGATGTGTGCTTTTAAGTACAACTGGCATTGAAGTTACACATACCTAACTAGATTGGTATGTTTGCTCGAGGGATTTTTGCACCTGTGTATGCTGGAAAGAATTTCTGTAAAATACCTGTACAGAGTCCACAAGCATACTTTGGGCTGAATTCATAAACTGCGGTGAAAAACAGCTGGTCTGTATACACAAACATTTTAACTTCTTCATTTTAAGTATTTAGCTAACATTGTGAAAGTGTTACATGGTTGCCCTCCTGGGACCAAAGAAGGAGGGAGAGAGGAGTTGTAAATCATCTGTACTTAGGCCAGTGGGAGAAGTGTTATATCCTGGTTAGTTCCTGGTACCAACCTGCCCTTTTTATTAGAGAGCAGGCTTGTGAGCCTCGTTACTAGAAAGCTGGATGGAGGATGCAGGCAACAAAATTTGGTGACACTTCAGATCTCTTGGTGTTGCCCTGAAGGCTTCCCCCCCCCTTCACTGTAGCTATAGATTGCAGGTGATTGGAATGAACACCTTAGCAAGGTTTTGGGGTTGGCAGAGGGTGGGGTGCTGAACTTGCCACTTCCTTCATATTTCTGTTGCTGTTTATGTGCTGGTCTGAGGTGATGGGGTGCAATCACAGGGGAAGGACTCGGTGAAAATTGTGCCAAAGTCATTTGCCGTTACAGCCATCTGTTTTAATAATGGTTGAAATGCCTGTTTCCTCACCTGGTATTTTAGGTAATGTTTTGGGGTTGCTGTTAGACACTGGCTTCTCAGACTGTGACTTTTAAGTCATTGTCACTCTTGTAAAAACATTTGTAGCTGAATGCTCGATATTTTCCTTTGGGGGTAGGTTTTTTAGATGACATGTTTCTTGGAAGTCTGTTGATCTAAATAGATGGAGACATTTCTCTTCCTGTGCTGAACTTCTGTAGCTGGAAGAAATGGCTATGAAACCTGGGAGGGGGAAGAAAATATATTTTGCTGCTTTAAATGAGCCAGCTCAAAATACTGTGCAACTCTTTTGAAGGTTTGCATAGCCAGTCTGGGGGTTCCAGGTACTGGTGCTTTGGCACAAGGGTTTTGTGGCTTAGTGCTGCAAGAGCCATAAGCCAGAGACACTGGGTGGGTTTTTGTTTCTGGCTCTCGGTTACTTACTGGAAAATACGCAAGTGTTTTTATGGATGAGTGATTTGGTTCTGAAGTGTAATTGAAAGTCATGGTTTGTTTGTGTTGCAGTGCGGTGGAAACTCATTTTCTCCGTCTAGGGTCCAGCATTCATTTGCAAGGCTTGTAAGAAGTAGAATGCTATCAGGAAAGTTACTGGTCCTTTTCTGATCTGTCCTTTAGTGGTAAACCAAAGTGATTAATCTGTCCTTCTTTCTTGAGGTCTATGCTGGAAGCTGGGGGATTTCCTCCCCGATCACATCCCTCTTGAAGTTATGGCTTTGTTCTGGCCACAGTGTCTCTATTTCATGGATACAGCTCGAGTTCCTTAAACAAGTTTCCATCCTGCGTCTCCACCCGCTTAGACTTCAAACACTTCATAAAGCTTTGGATCACTTTTAGCTTAAATATTTTCTTTTATTCTTACATTTGTAAAGTAGGTCAGCCTTAAGTGTGACATTTTTTGTATAAAACAGCTTTTTCCAGGAGTTCTGTGGTTGATGAGTAACGGATATAAAACTTAAGTGTTTGATCATGACATTAAAACTGTAATTGATTTTGAGTGAAATGCTATTCTGAATTTTGTAAAGAGAATTAATGATTATGTTGGGCCCTACACCTTTTAGTCACCCTCCTGGTTAACTTTATAAAAAGATTTTACCAGAGATGTAAGAACACTGGCTGTCCTCAGAGAGGACAGGGGTATCGTTTGGACTAGATGGTCTTTCAAGGTCCCTTCCAACCCAAACTCTTCTGTGCTGCTGTGATACCATTTGGCAGCATTTTGGTTGTTAATAAAGGGACATGACAACCATATGACTGTTTTTTTCATTTTTCGATAAGAAACTTGTCTGTAGGTAAACCCCGGAGTGCATCCTGGAGAGATGCGTGTCCCTGAGCAGAAGAGGAGAGATGGTTTTGCTTTGAATTGCTGACCTTTGAAAATGGTTTATCCTTGGGGATGTTTCTGCGGTACCCCGGAAGGAATCAGACTTTTCCTCCCGCTTCAGACCTCTTGTGCATGTCAGAAGCATCTGCAGATTTCTTTGTACAGGGCCTTGGGTGCTGTGGGAGAGGACTCAAGCTTCTAAAGAAGATGGATTGCCTTGTATGAGCGCTTCTGCATGGGAGGATAACGTAGCATGAGCAGGGGTATCCAGAACAGCCGGTCCAAGAAAATTGTTTGACCCAGGAGCTGTGTTGTGCTTTCAAGGTGTTCTGCTGCAACTGCAGCCTGTGACTGATGGGCCTGTGCTCTGCTTTGCCCGCCCGTGTCTTTAACAGCGAAGATACCAGCTTATCCCTTCAGGAACCTTTTCCAAGCTGGTTACCTCTCCTGCTTGGATTTTAATAAGTGCTGCTTTTTAATCTGTGGTGAAGGGGTTTCTTGGAGGTAGCCCAGCTTTCTTGCAGCAAATCCAAGTTCATGAATGTAAGATTTAAATTCCTACCAATCTGTCTGTCATCCCGTTTTCTATTATGTAGCAGCCAATTAACCTGTAGCACTTCTTTATTTTTCTTGAAGAAAACAGCTTTCAAGGAATGTTCCCCTCTCCAAACACGACTTTCTTGGGTTTAGCCAGTCTTCAGAAATCCCACTTTGGTGCATTTTAGTTGCTGCGTGAGGAAAGGGGAAGTCTAATGTAGTAATCAATTATATAAATTTTCTCCCCATGAAGGGGAGGAGTGGATTTTCGAAGCGATTATATATTGCTGAAGCACAGAGAGGAGGCTTTGGCTAATATATATCCCGGCGTGCCTTGGATTCATAATGGTTTGGTCGCTGGCATTGTTGTTTGGGTCTCAAGATACTGGATCTGGCTATGGCAAAGCAACTTTATTGAAATAGCATGTTGGTATTTAAAACAATATTAATACTATATTTGATTCATTAAATATACAAAGGCAAGTTAAAGCGTTTCCATGTGTGCACTGTTAGTTCTGGCGGGAGGTTCTTCAGATGGTTTTATGTGGTTTCAGACAACATTTTAGCACATTCTTAAAATACCCACAAAAGCCTTTATGTAAAATCTCATAAAGGTGAACCACATAAAAATTATTTTTTTCCTGTTTCATGTCATTAGGATCAAAGTACAGTAGGTAAGAATAAATTTCCAAAAACCTTGTTTCGGTCCTTCTCTTAATTAATGTTTCATGCTCATAGCAAGCTCATAAAGTGGGTAATGGGGAAACTGTCTGTACACACTGTAATATTCTCAGCGGCTGCCAGTTCATTTTGAGTGAATTCACTTATTCTATATATGAATATTTTTTTTAAGCAAACATGGTCTGGAAAGGGACAATAGCTTCTGCTCTCTGGCCTTTGATTCACGCTGCAGTTTTGTCAAAGGAGAGGTCGCTTAGATTGGAACCGAGCTTCGCTGCGGGACTGAAATTCCCATTAACTGCGTTAACCCAAATCCATTTGTGAATTCCCCAGGGGATATAAAAAAGGTGTTTGTTGGTTTGTTAGGTTTAAATTGCCTGCTGGAAGTCTGGCTTTAGCATGCCTGTGGAGCAAAGGGCTTTCCTCTTTTAATGGTATATTATCAGTGGCTTGACAAATACGATAGGACAGTGGTGTGTATGTTTGTTATGTGCCCAGGCTAAGCTTGGTGATGAGTAGCAGTAGCCACCCATTAAAAAGAAAATTACGTTGTGAGTTAATGTGAAGTCATATACCCATCCTGGGGTCAACATTGGTTTTGCTACAGACTTGGATGCATGCGATTAAAAAGAATTGGGGCTGTTCTGGTGACTCTGCCTTCCTGAAAAAACATACTGGACTGGTCTGTAAGTGCACAGACTATGTTGAAGGTTACTTGTGTTATTTGCATTAACTTCCCAATATCTTTTCTCTGACTTGTAAATAAAGTCCAAAATGCACAGTAAATCAAATCTTATGTGCCATTAACGACTGCTAGGCTTGTGGTTAGAGAGGAGGGGAGCGTGCAGGTGGGAGGGTGCAACAAACGTTTCATGTTGGTGATGAGTGAGACTTTCCTTTCTTGCAGAAGAGGAGAAACATGCAGTCACTTGCAGATCAATGGGATCGTCTCGGTCGTGACAGTAAGAGGCAGGAACGTAGAACAGTTTAACCTGCGTGAGTCCTCAGCTTAGCTGCTGGGAACTGTCAGGCAGAGCAGCTCCTCCTGTCTTTGGATGATGAGCTTCTGCTCTGCTCCAGACAATGAATTCTCAGGTGTTTTGTCTGCTTTATGTATGTACTTGCAGAACAGCAGTACGTGCTCAGAGCAGGAAAAAAGAAGTGTCCAATGAGTAAAATTTTGTGTCATTGATCTTGTGTCTCAGCTGAAGTTGCGTCTCCTCCTTTCCTTAGCTCTTTGCAGGAGATGGTGATTCTGTGCAGTGTGAGTTCGTTGCTGAGGTCTAAGAGTTCTGCGCCATGAAAGAGTATTCCCTTTAGCTCAATACTCCTAATGGCTCTTCGGTAACTTAAGAATGGGAATTGTTGGTAAAAAGCTGTGGGGGTCACAGTTTTGGTGTTCTAGAATCCAAAACTGCATCTTGTGCATCTTTCTTCCTACACTGTTGGGTTGCTTACCATTCTTTTAAAGTGTGTCTTCCATCTGGCACACAAGGAGTGTAGGCCTGGTGTTACAAAGAACGTGTGGGGTTCTGCAGATGTCATTGTTTTATTAGTATTTCTAGGCGAGTGTTTTTTGCTGCCAGCAACCTGAGATTTAGGTGGTCTGGCTTACTTTCTAGGCTCAGTTACGGTATACAATAGAATAACACGTAAACCTCAACAGCATCCCTTCGTTTCTAAGAACCTTGGTTTCCATTCAGCCCGATTTGTAATAAATCAATAAGCTTCACGCAAACTTTTGAGACAGCAGCGTAAAGCGTCTTGTTCCCTTTTGTCTTAATTAGCAGACTTTGTTGTAAAGATCTTCCAGACTTTCCCAATAGCAAAAGGGGGGGGGGGGGGGGGGGGGCAAACTGTAAAATAAAGCCTTGCGCTCAGCCTGCTTTGTAGCTTGTGCTTTTACCAGCTGTTACAGTTAATTGGAATCAGAGGAATTGTTTGCTCAAGTACTGTAGAAATCTGTAACTAGCTCTGTTTCTCCCTAGACTTTTATTCTCCTTTAGAGAAATGTACAAATTTTTTTGTAATTAAAAGTCTTTGTATTGTAAAATGATTTAAACTGCTGTGTTTCTAGGTATGTTAACTGGTGAGAGTGTGCCACCTTAAAAGAAAAAAAATATCTTTGCTAGGATATAGAGATTCTGCTTATTTAAGATTATTATTGCTATCTGACTCTGGCTTGGATCCTGCTTACTTTTAACATGCATATTGGATTGCGTCCTGCAGGTATTTTGAAGGTGGAGTCTCCTCTGTCTACCTCTGGGATCTGGATCATGGTTTTGCCGGGGTGATCCTCATTAAGAAAGCTGGAGATGGATCAAAGAAGATTAAGGGATGCTGGGATTCCATCCACGTGGTGGAGGTTCAGGTACAGCCTCTGGGGCAGCTGATATACCCAAGTGAAAACAAAACCCAGTTAATTCCAGACAATTAACGAGCACAGGTGTTCCACTGAACAATGCAATATTGTGTTAGGGGCTGTAAACTTCTTTCCCCTGTTAATTTTTGAGAATTCCCTGAAGCAATTTGGATAGAGATAAGTCAGGGCTGTAATCAAAAAGAATCCCAGAAGAATTGAAAGTATGTTGCTTTCTGTGCATGTGATCCTGAGATTATTTTTTTTTTAATGTAAAGGTCTACAGATAAATATCACTAATTAGGTAATAAAACAAGGTAAAAAGAGGTTAAATTGCTCTAACTAGATTTGCTTTGGAAAATTAGGGGAATGAGCACACTTAAAATGGCTTTTAAGAACCGGATTGTGCCGTGTGAGTGGAGTTATATGTATCTGTCCTGTTGCTTGTGGAATCTTCTGGGCCAGCCACCGTTTGGGTTTTGGCGGGATTTTAACCTTTTCTCTCTACCCCTTTTTGTTATCCTTCCACTTCTAGGAGAAATCCAGTGGTCGCACTGCTCATTACAAGCTGACCTCCACAGTGATGCTGTGGCTGCAGACTAATAAAACTGGTTCTGGTACCATGAACCTTGGAGGGAGCCTTACCAGACAGGTATGTCTGTGTATTGCCACAAGCGTATGCTGCAGACCCGAGGCATGCCTTTCCTTATTTATATACCCAGTAGCCCCAGTCAGGCACAAAAAGTTGATTTTGTGAGGTGTTGTATAAACATCTATTCTCCTGCTGCGTATGCAGCCCAGTGAAACAGTTAATGCGTAAGTGTGTAATTGCCAGGAAGCCCCTTGAACTTGGCTTGATGGCAGTAGAGCTTTCAATTAAAAATATAAAACATGCAGTAGGAGTTCAGACTTGCTTTTAAGTCTTGGTTTGTCTTTCGGTATTCCTAAATCTTCATGCTTCCATATGTGTTACCCAGATACTTTTATCTGTAAGATTTGCTCACTTTCTTACTGGAAGATTCCAATAGGATTCTAAAAATACAAGGTGACCTCTTTTGTTATGTGTCTCTTTAAAAAGCCAGCTTGGCCACTGTGAACAAACCTGTGTTCTGCATTGACTGTAGGGCTCTGCTGTTCTTGAAGACATCACTTATCTTTTCCTATTCTTTAGTATTTTCCTCCTGCAGTACCAAAACACCAATTTAAGAAATCTCTTAAAAAAAAAAAAAATCTTCTAAACTTTTGGGATTTCTGTGCTGGTGTTAATTACTTAGACTCCCTCTTGAGAGCTGTTTTTTGCAAGGAATGTGCCAGACTGCTGGCTGTTTGGGCCGGGCTGCTCTCAGTCTCCGGCAGGCAGGATCTGCTGGCCTTGCCTCCACGGGGTGAAGGTGCCCACCTGCCAAAGGTTGCTGTCTCCCTGCTTCATGCCGCTGATGAATTGCGGTTGCTTAAGATCTGGACTGTGGAAATCGGTGAGTCGAGCAGAGTAATAAACTCTGGAGGACAGGAGGCGTGTTGTATGGTCGTGAGTGACTAGAGAGACTGGCAGTAGCTACAACTCCTTTATGAGACTTCCCAGGGCAGACTGTTGCTTTCGATACAAAGGACAATGCAGACTCTGTTAAACGGTCCGTGGTTTTGTACAGGTTTGAGCCAGGCGAAGGAAAGAAGGATCTGTGATTGCAGAGAGGAACTGAAGCGGTGTTAGTCTTGCAGTCGCAGAAGCTTGCCCTAGACCTAGGTGATTTTTTTTTTTCCATGTTGTCGATTTACAGAAGAAGCTGATGGAAAAGCGGCGCGGGGGGGAAAGGCATCTGGAGACAGTTTTGAGCACTGCATACTTTTTTAAAATTTTTGCAGTAATTACACCCGAGTTATGGTGACCCGGACAAATATTTAATCACAGGCCTTGCTAATACTTTAAATCATAGCTGTGAAGTGGAGGCCAAGGGCTTAACTCTGGCCATGGCCTTGTGGTGCGTGAGAGCCGTGCCAAGGAAAACAAGAGTCTGTTGAGGATGGGTGTCCTCAGTACACCTTGGCCTGAACTGCTAGGCCTTGTTTAGTTTGACTTTCATTCTCTAAGCTTTAGTGGGAGATTCATGCTTCTGTCATCATTTTAACAGCAGATCATTTAATTCATATGTGATGCATTAAAGCAGGGGCCTGCTTCCAATGTAAGTAACCATAAAAAAGCCACTGGGGTAATGATGCACTGCTTCTGCACAAACAATGGAAACTTGAGTTTCAGAATTTAGCTTTGGGCTGGAGATTTTCTGTTTGCAGATGCCATAGTAGGCTTAACAGGACAGGCTTCGTCCGAATCCACGGCAGAAAACGAAAATCTTCATGTTGCCTTGAGGTATGCCCTGTGAGGAGGAGCTGTTTGTCCTCAGCCATTTATTTAGCTGTAGCTGGACTAAATGCCCGAGCACAAGGCTTTTCCTTTGCTGTCAATCCAGTTTGCCACATCACCTCAGGACAGCAGGTTTTATTTTTACTTTTTGGTAGGCTTTTTATACAGTCTGCAGCAAACTTAGGCACCAAAAGTAGGTTTTAGCTATCTCTCGAACGGTAGGTTACAGTTTTACCTCGATGATATCAGTGATCTGATGTCCTAACCATAATTTTGAAATAGTTTTGTCCATGGTGAATTGTACATGGTTTTGGTCAACTCAACATTTAAGCTACTTGAGCACCTTTGATCCTAAAATGTGAATAGCAGATGTCCTTGTGTTTCAGTGGAAGCTTTTGAAGTGTTCACAAGCTTTGTAATATCCTGGCTTATAAAGTGATGGCAGAGAGAACCTTTCAGTGCCTTGAAAGAGAAGTCTGCTGAGAGCCATTACTTTGAAACCGGTTTTGCCTTGTAGCTGCAAATCGGGTATTTTTCGAGTGATGACTGGAATGATTAACTTGGTGGCCAGGAGCAGGCGCAAAGGAACAGCTAATGTCATGCCTCCTAATTCACCACCTCTGGCAGCGGTGAAGAGCTGGGCATGTCTCACATTGAAATGCTGTGGGGAGCGTTCGCAGCTTCATATGGAAACACTTGTTCAGTAATTCCCCTTCCTAATGTCTGTGGATTACGCTCGGTGCGAGCAGTCAAGCAATGCTGTTTGTTCTGTGACTGGGCAGCATGGTGGAGCGGAGCTTGGATCTGCAAGTAAGAGTCTAGAAATAGCCGTTCTCTGCTGTCGTCTCCTGTTGGTGAAATATTGTTGCCCTGCATCAGACACGAACGTTGCGGGGTTTGTTGCCTTTGTCAAGACTTACTTGGAAAAACTTGTCTTTGCGTTTCTTGAACATCCCCAGACCCTTGTTACTAAAAGGCTCCCACTTGGGCTGTTCCTAAATGTTGTGCTGAATTTCTGAGAATAATTTTTTCCCTCTAAGGCGCCGTGTAAAAATTTGGCTATTTTTACACCTGGCTTGGGGCCGTGTGAAGGTGGGTTCAGGGTAGCTCTTGCTTAGAGGTCATGTCCCTGGCCTACGTCTGCTTTGGTGTCATGCAGTGAGAATTGACGTAGCTCTTCCGATTCATTGAACTGCTGCTTCTCCGTGGCTTTCCCAGTGCAGTTTTTCATGTGCTACAACAGGAGTTGTCTCTGCTTTTGTTTCCAAAAGTAACTGTACGAGCATTTTATGGTTTTGAGCAGACAGAATAAGGAAAATAGAGGGAGAGATGTGGTAGATGAAGAACTCGACCTGTTTTGGGAAGCTGAAAACCTCCTTTGTGTAACTTTAATTTACTTTACCTGGTGGTTTTTGCAAATGAGAACTTCAGGCTTTTGCTTTATCAGTTCAATTACAGGAGTTTCTTTAAACGAACTGAAGTCAGAGACTAATTCAAATAAAATGTCACATGATGTGTTCTGAACAGAGTTTTGGATTTTGGGTGTGTTTTTTTTTTTTTTAAATGTAGGTTTTCAGATTCTGTCCTGATCCAACAGAGAAACGTGTGTATATGCACACAGAAGTATGCAACACAAAGCCATACATATTGTGAGATATAGTTCTTACATAATTTGTGCGTATGCATAGCTGAGTTTTCTATGTGGATGTATATGCTTATCACGAGAGGATGGGAGAAGGCCTTAGCTCCACGCACGTAGGATCCATAGACCGTAATTTTGGTCTGAAAACTTTGGGAGTATTAAAGCTGTAATGACATCCTCATCCTGGCTACCTCGTTAGATGGTTGTCGAGGCAGTCCTTTTGTGTGGGAGAGCACTCATCTTCTGGCCTAGTGAAGGTTTTGTTCGAACCTTCAGCAGTATGTGGTGTTATACGTAAACACTGACACAGCGTGTGTAGCCGTCTCTGTTTTGACTCCAGAGGACGTTACAGAAGAACTTTTTGGTGGAACTGGAAGGAGAAAGCTGGGTTTCTTCTTTTTTTCCTCCCCCAAGAGGCGTGCAGTGTCAGATAGAGAACTTCTGGTTTTACACTTGCCTAGGCAAGGGTGCTCCTCCAGGCAGCCTGTCCTGGAGACGAGCCTGGATGCAACTCGAGAGCTGGGAGCTGGAGCGCCACGGGCCAGAGGATGGAGGAGGTAACTCGCAGCTCACGTCCGTCGCTGGCAGGCTGCAGTCAGGACAGGCTCTGAGGCTGGAATTCGGGCAGGGAAGGAGCGATTGGAGTGTTATGTGCCGGCTGCCCTGACTGGGGGCCGCAGGCTGAAGTGCTGCACGTCTGAGAGGAAAGGACAGGACACGCTGCCTTCAGTTTACCACAAAGAGGGCAACGCTTGCAGGGAAATGAAAAATGCCAGCAGCTTTTCAATTACCTTGCACATTCTCCAGTGACTGCAGGTAACTCCCACCCCCCTCCTGATTCAAGCCAGATGCTTGGCAGATGATTTTCTCTCTGACAGACATTCGGGTCCCGTCCTCTCTGTGTACATTGGAATCACTTGTGTCGTTTGCCATGGCACTGTGTTGCTTTGGCTGAATTTTGAGGTTTCATTAGGCTGCACTTTTATTTAAGGTAAGAGCAGCTGCGTGATCCTGTTACATTTTATGCAAAGTAGATGTAGCCTTCCCGATTTCTGGCAAATAGTCAAAACTGCACTTTGTTGGACAGATTTCTGGAGCCCCCTCCTTAAAAGCAAGACTAACAGGTGCCTTTCTGAGGTCTTGGTGCGCACAAAGAACCTGTGTCTGCTTCCTAAGCCAGGATGAACATTGTGAGGAAGTGCAAGTTTGCAGAAAAAAAGTTGGCTCAAAACCTGTAGTTTATTTACATACGGAGGTGTGGGAAGGGGAGGATATAAAGTTGTAGGGGAAGCGAAACCTGGGATTTCAGATTAAAGCTGCACAGATGGGTGTTGATTTTCATACTTGAAATACTCCCTAGCGAAGGTGGAAGGTTTTGCAGAGCTGGATGAAGGCTGGTCTGTTGCAAACTGAGCTCCCCCTGCGTTCAGGAAGATGTACCCTGTGATATATTACTGCTCAATAAAACACCAGCAGAGACATTCTGCCATTTATCATAATAGGTAAATCCTCCGAGGCTTGTGCTCTGCAATTAGGAGAGTCGTATATTTCCATCAAGTTGAGCTTTCATGTAAAGGCCTATCCCACCGACTTCCAGATGTTGGAACGTAAAGCGGGGCATTGGGGAGTGTTTTATCACCGGAGTGATCTTCAGGTTGTAGCGGTGGCGATCCTCGAGCTCCCCCTCAGCAATCGTCCCGTTTCCTGGAGGTGCTGGCCCTTTAATTGCTAACCGAGGGGTATTTTAGGGTGCAGAGGATGGCAGAGATGTACTGAACGCTGATTGTCTGGGAAATGATTTCTGCTTCACAGGAAGATACGGATTTTACAGTGGTTCAGTTACGTAATAGCTGGTGTTAGAAAGAAGAGAGTAGAAAAGCTGAGCGTGTAAGGACCAGCGGCACGTAGCCTTGATGTAGCATCCCCGGGTTTGCTCGTGGTTTCGAATGTGCAGTTTGGTAAAGGATATGGGATACCTTTGGTTACGCTGGGTAGAGTAAATACAAAGGCCATAAAAGGGTGAGGCAAGTTCTCAGCTGATTCCTACAAAGCTGCAAGCTCCATGGAGCTCACAACCTTCATTTATCTAGTTACAGTTTGAAATAAGCGTTGGGGAGAGAGAGAGAGGCTAAATTTTGCCTCACTGATCTCCAAATAATTCCGTGTATTTTCCACCTGGAGACTTAAGCCTGCCCACTGCCTGTGGCTTGGGAGCCTTTGGCTCACATCGGTCTGTGTTTCATTAAAGAGATTTTCATGTCGCTCCGTGGCCAGAGCAGCTGTGGGTGTTGTTGTCAGTTCTTCGGAGCAAAATGGTGGATGAGTTTCCTTCTTACCTTTCTAGTATTTTTAGATGCCTTCATGATGAACCCAAGTGTTTATCCAACTTACATTTCTCTCTTCGTATTAACTCTTCCTCCAAATTAAGTTTACAGAAAGCCCAAACAGCTGCTCTGTTCCATGCAGGAAACATCCGAAGTGACCAGCCAGCCATCGAGAGCTTAATATACCCCAAAGCGAGTTCCCCTCTGAGTCAGACTTGCAGCAGATGGCTGGGGAAATGAGGCACGGAAGCCAAGCAGCGTATCTCGAGCGGGAGAGGAGCGACTGGGCCCTGTAGGTCGGACTTGGCTCCTTCTGGAGCGCTAGGTTTTTGGCTGAGCTCGGCGGCAGATGGGGAGTGACAGTGGGAAGATGAGCTGCTTGTTAACGTCGACTTAGAGTGGAATTTCCCCTCAAAGCAAATGAACCCCTTGATTTAAGCAGCTATAGCCTTTCTGCTTCGGACCCTGCAGTAACAGCCGCTGGAAGGAACCTTTTAAAACTCCCGACAACGCTGCTGTGTGTGGAACATGGCTGCTGACTCCGAACTCCATTAAAACAGCCTCTCTCGTAACATCTGGGCTTCTCTAGCACATAAATGTTTTCCTTCTGGCAGCAGTTTTTATGGAGATGTAATAATATACGTTTTGCAAAAAAATAATTCTATTTTCAGATTCTGCTGCTTACCAATGAGCTGGGCCTGGCCAGGTGTGGAGGAGACGCAGCAGGGAGCCTGTGGAAGTAACAGACCTGCTGCCAGCTCCCCGGCTGCCCCAGATTTGGTCAATTTGCTGATAGTAACATGTATATGTGTGTTTGCGTGGTTCAGATTTATATTCTCCCTGTACTGCAACTGGATCTGTTCTCCAGGCAGCGCGTCTCCATTACATGTAAACAATCTGACTGCAATCCGAAGGAAAAAATTAAATGTCCTTGTTCTCTTTCTCCCCCTCTTCTAGGTTATCTTTCGCCTTCGGGCTTCCAACTAAATTACATGCTTTCCCAAGCCTGTTAGGGACTTGGCTTATTAGAAGAAACCTGTAGCTGGCCCAGATTTTTAAACTCTACCCTGAGGGAGGGATATGAACAGATGGATAAGAGAATTCAGTGGGATTAGTAAAACCCTTTGAAGACAGTCCTTCCCACTACATTTTTCTCCCAGTTTTGTTTTCATGCCATCTCAGCACATCTTGTATCAGTTGAGGTTCCTGGGACTGATGTTCGTTGTTCAGCAGCTTGTCTGCGACTAGCCAGAATTTTCATCTCGAGAACTGGGGAACGTAGTCTTATCCATGGCGCAGACCACCAATGGCTGTGGCCTCAGGGTGGACGTTCGGTGGGGCAGAGCCAGACGGAACAAAGCGAGTATTGCATCCTGCGGTGCCAGCTCCCAGCTTCTAGTCTATGGATATCTCACCTGGTTTGGCTACCTGTCTCCTCTCCAGGTACCACACTCTTCCAACTCTCAATTTCTACAGCAAAAGGCAGTCTGCTGCTTTCCCCCCATACGTAATGGCTTTGTACGTCCTTCCCCCTGGTAGTTCAGTAAATGTTGGTTCAGCCTTTTGGTCGAAAAAGAACAACGAACTACGAACTGCCAAATTTCTCTTTCTGTGTTGTTGCAGTAGTTCAAATCATCACCAGTCTTGCAGGTAGTTGCGGGTTTTGCATTGCCTGCACCTTCCCTCGCTGCTGGAGAGTAAATAATGCCGAAGGTGTCATTTAACAGGCGATCTGGAGAATGGAAAACGCACCCCACGTGTGGTCGGAAGTAGCGTTTGAGACGAAGATTAAAAGGACCAGCAGTTTTTGCAGGGATAGTTCACAGCTGTTCAGCTGACAGCACCATCCTTGTGTGCGTCTCATCAACAACAGCCTTGTTTTCATATCCCCATGCTGTGCTGCCTGTGTTAGATGTTCGCTATTGTAGATCTCCTGCAGCCCTGTAGTAGGTAGGGAACAACAAGTTTGTAGTGCCTGTCTACACCGGGGATCTACAGCAGGGATTTAGTTTGATTCATGGTTTTTATTACACTCCATTTCTGTTATCAGCGTGTGAGCCTTTGTCACGTTCTGGGAATTTCTCAGGACGTTACTCATCTCTTTGCATGTTGAAGGAGTGTTTATGGGAGGGTTTTGAGACACGCTTCTTCCATCCCTCCTTTGGTCAGGAAAGCTGCCGTGCGTCTGCTTTCAGATTTGCGTGTTACCAATGGACACGTGTCTTTCCTTTCTAGATGGAGAAAGATGAGACTGTGAGTGACTCCTCTCCGCACATAGCCAATATCGGACGCTTGGTAGAGGTAAGTGCCGTGCAGCCACCGCAGCGTGAGCCTGCTGCAGGTTCTCGTGCCTGTATTGGTCCCGTAGCAAAGACTTGTGTTGCTTTTGTCTTTACGAACAAGTTACTAGTATTGTACGGAGTCTAGTTGTGTAAATGCTGCTCAGTGCTGATGGCTCAATACTCCTCCTAGCACGACTGCCAGTCGTTTGTAGATACAAACCCCACCAGTCTGCGCTTTGTCTCCTGCTCGTTACAGCAGTCACCTCCCTGTAAATTAAGTAGTCCTTTCCCTGAACTCATTAACAATTTCTTGCCCCTGTGTTTGCTTCTACAGTTGCTTTGGGGCAGAATTATGTCAGGTTGCGTTATACAGAACAGTCCCTTTCGCTGAGAGTTCAGGGTGTATCAGGTGTTTATTAAATCCGCTGGAGGCGGGTTTAGTGTTGGATTTTGTAGCAGTTGTCAGCCACGTGCTCAGCACGCGGAGGGACGGGTGCGATGGCGTGGGCCGCTCGGGGGGGGTCTGGTGCTGTGCTTTGCGGCTCCATGGCGCCCGCCTGGATGACGGTGTTCTGGATTCCCTTGATCTTTGCAGCTGCTTTGACAAGAGAGGAAGGAATTCTCAGCTACAGTCACAGAACCACTGAGGTTGGAAAAGACCTTTAAGAGCATCGTGTCCAACCGTTAACCCGGCGCTGCCAAGTCCGGTGGGGAGCTGGGGGGGTTCAGCCTGCAGAGAAGGGGGCTCAGGGGGACCCTCTC
This sequence comes from Falco peregrinus, assembly GCF_023634155.1. NCBI lineage: Eukaryota > Metazoa > Chordata > Aves > Falconiformes > Falconidae > Falco > Falco peregrinus. The sequence goes on along the minus strand of NC_073723.1, from coordinate 111,486,804 downwards.
GCTCCCTGCAGCTGCCTGACGGGAGCGGGTAGCGAGGGGGGGTCGGGCTCTGCTCCCAGGTGACAAGCGACAGGACGAGAGGGAACGGCCTCAGCTTGCACCAGGGGAGGGTCAGGTTGGGCATTAGGAAAAACATCTTCACCGAAAGGGCTGTCAAGCGCTGGGACCGGCTGTCAGGGAGCTGGGGGGGTCACCACCCCCGGGGCGCTTAAAAGACACACGGATGTGGCGCCTGGGGATGTGGTTTATAGACTAATGCGTTTTTTAAAGGAAGTGGGAAATAAAAGAAAGGCAGGTACTTCTTTTTTCTTTTCTAAGTTTTTGGCTTGAGTGAAAATGACCTAATGAAAAACACTGCTGCTTTACAAGGTCTTTCTCAAAACTGTTTGCTGTGCAGCTTTAACGAACGCATTGCCAGCTGAAAAATTCGCAGTAACCCGTAAGCGCAAAGCGATTGACCCGCTGGTTGCGTGAAGTGACTGACTTGCCACTCGGGGAAGTGACAGGGGAAGGTTGGGGTGAAATACATTTTCCTTTTCCCAGGAAACCGATAGCTGGGCAGAAACTGCCCTCTTGTGGTCCGGAAAGCTGCAGCCTAGGGCCGTTAACGGGGAGGAGAGGACTGGAGTAGAGCTGAGCCTTCGTTCCTTTGATAAAAGCAGAGAGAGGGTCCGCCAGCCTGCTGTGAGGATTTAAATAGTAGGAACACACCGGGTGGAACCGTGCCGTGGCGAGGGTTGTACGCCAAGGTGAACACGTAACGATGTGCGGAAGGGCGTAAGCGCAGCGATCCCGGCAGCAGCTGTTGTGACTGAAGCTCTGCTTTCTTACTGTTCTTTCTTCTAGGACATGGAAAACAAAATCAGAAGTACACTGAACGAGATCTATTTTGGTAAAACAAAGGACATCGTTAATGGGCTGAGGTAAGGGGCTCTCCAGCCGATGTCGGACCCCCCCGCGCTCCCCCGCGGTGTCTGTGGGACTGTCCCCAGCGCTGAGCTGCTTTTGTTTGCCGGAAGGCCCCTTCCCTGCGTTGTGTCTTTGCACGTCCCCAACTGTTCACCTCACACCGTGCTTTGGAAGCGGGATTTGTTGTGTGGAGTTTAGGGAACGCTTCTACCTTGTAACTATAGAAATTCGAAGCGACGTTTTAATCCCTCGTTCCCCCATCAGGAAGAAAACAGCCCAATTAGCAACACTTGTATTTCAGAATTATATTTAATTAGGAGTTCTATTCTTCACAGTCCTGGGAGTTGTACTTGAATTCTGCCCTCTCTTTCTGCTACTTTTATAAACAGTCAGTTGGTCCCAGAATTAAGTCACAACATTAATGGTTTGCGGCGTTTGGATTTTGTTTTAAATTCTGCCTTTCTCTAAACGCCGCTGGTCAGAATACCGTGAACTGGAACAGGCTGAGCGAGTAAAGCCCCGGTGCCAGTCTGGAGGGAAACAGCGCTGTGCTTCCAACCCCTCGTGGGAATCCTGCTCGTTCCCGGCAGGATTCCCCCTGGAGATCCCGAGCAGGTAGTTCTCGGGCTCGTGGGGGAAAGCAGGGAACCGTGGTGCGAAGTCATTTCATGTTAAACTGCAGACAGCCCCCTCGCGCAGGGAGCTAACGGAGAACAAACAAATGGTGCAAATCAGCGCACTGCTGCGCTCTCGCACACTGAAATGTGAAAGAGGATGGAATAATGGCGCTAATTAAATATTTGTGCTGCTGCCTTAATGGCACAGGCAGAGGGAGTCGACCAAAGCAGCTGTTCGGGGCTTTTTTTCCCCAAACCCCAGCTTTCATAACAGGCCTCTGTTTTCGTTTGTGGTGTGCAGGGCTTTAGCCAGGAAGCACTTATTAACGTTAAAAGGAAATATGTAATAGAGTCTTTTTCCCTGTGAACGTTGCCTTAAGCTTTTGTAATTGAATCTGTTCCCTGTGTCTCCCCATTGCTCCGTTTGAGTCACGGTACTCGGTGCGTCGGTGAGGTGACCGGCTCGGAACCGGTAACACTCGGAGCATCTGGCTTTGCCTTTCCCTCTGGCCTCTCTCCTGTTTCTTCTAAGCTCTGTATTTACACTCGTTCTTCCCGAGCGTGCTCCTGGTGGTTTCCGGAATACCAGCTCTGTGTTACTGAAGTTCTTCTGACTGTTCTTTTCCCTGTTTACTTCCCTCGTTTCTGAACTGCTCTCTGTAGATCTATTGACGCTATCCCCGACAACCAAAAGTATAAGCAGTTGCAGAGGGAGCTTTCTCAAGTGTTGACCCAGCGCCAGATCTACATCCAGCCTGATAACTAAACCAATCCAGGTACCCCTGCCTGTGAGGTGTGACAGCAGCACTAAACCAGGGCTCCCCCAGCCCAGCCCTCTGCATGATAACCCAGGCCAGAACTAACCCCTAACTCCCGCAGGCTGAGAAACGACGTTTGAGCCGTGTTTCACCCAAGGGTTGCTCCTTAATACAGCCAACTAAACACTCGGATTTTTGTTTTAAGTGTTACTCCACTCCTTCCCCCCCCCCCCCATTTTGAAATCTCACGCTCGGAGGTGTGGCAGGATTTACCACTCTGCACTCTAGCTTGGGAGCGAGAACGGAGCACGTGGTCACGTACCCGAAGGAGCGTTAGCTTGGACTGATTCGATCCACAAGCCCCGGGACTCTGTCCCTCGCGTACCATCAGTTTTTTACAGCTGTGGTACACCGCTTTCGTGAAGAAACTCCCTATCTTAGTGTTCTCCCGGCAGAAAGGAGTGAAATCTTGGAAATCTCAGAGGGTTTTTTTTTTGGGGGGGGAAAAAACCTGAACCCCAAACCAAAAAACCAAAACCCGACTGGTACTTCCCGTGACTTCTGAGTAAATGCAAGCTCACCCCCCACGCACATCCCTGTTTGCCTGGTGTATCTTGGATTTCCTTGGAGCTTGAAATCCCGTCCTGCTCAAGCTCTATGGAAACATTCCACTCGCTTGTGCTCCGCGCAGCCTCTGAAGGGATTTGTTCCTGTGCTCTCATTTGCTCTGGAGCTCTCCATGCCGAGGACGCACGGCAGTGACTAACCCCAAGCCAGTTTAACCTTCCACTCCAACTCATAATGAATTACAGATGTCGGTTTTAACATGTTAAGCTGACGAAGGGGAAAAAACACTATTTGTTGATAATGGCCAAGAACCACTTCTGTAGCCTGTGAGAAATGCAAATATAAAATGTATGTATTTTTATTAAAGCAGCAGAAGTCTCCAGAGACAAGAGAATGGAAATACTGGTATAAAGATGTTAGGAAAATAACTGACACAAAGAGGAGCCTTGTTTACAGGAGACAGCATCCAGGCAAAATAAGGTAGCTTTGAGTGCTGGAAAGGGTGTGAAATATGGTTTCTGTGGGGAGAAATCCCACCAAACTGGATCCTAACCGCTTCTCTGTGGTGGTGACTCCGGAAAAGTCAAGTGTTATTGTTCTATCCGTGATCAATTTAAGAGGGCTTTGTTCACGGTGGGAATTTCTTACTGTGCCACTGAAAAGGGAGGTTCCTCCGCCACCACCTGACGGGGCAGGGAGCTGAGGTGACCCCTCAATAGGTGGAGATTTTCTGCTGTAATGAAACTTCCAGCAGAAGGGAAGCCTGCAATAATCTGGCTGACAGGATCTCTGTTCTTCGGCTGCTTTGATTCACTAATTACTCTAGGTGAGGCGCAAATTGGAGAAGAGACACTCTGGCCGCTCTTCCCGCTGGAGGGAAGTTTTGACGTGGCTGCTCGACCCTGGGTGAACAATCTGAAAAGTTCAGGAGCTCCCGTCCTGGGAGAGGCGGGATTTGCTCTGCCTTCCCGTCACGGTCATTTGGAGAGCAAGAGCGCTAACACCCTTCGCTGGTGGTACACTGGGGTTTTTCCAATTAACGTAAAAAAATTGGGAATCTCCCTCCAGCAACTGGAGGCTGAGTGGATCTTCTGGGGAAGCGTGGCTTTTGGTGCCATCCTCGCTAGAGTGAATTTTGCTTTGGTGTACTCACTCGAGTGTTCACTTTGCCTTTTGCTTTCCCTATTAAAACAGGCAAGCTGAGTTTTGTTTCCTCTAAGCCTGGGTTGAGGTGCTTCTCCTTCCTTCTGCCTCTTGTGCCAGAAGAACCATTAAATCGCTGTCTCGCAAACGCATCGCCTCTGACTTGCGTTTCCTTCTTCCCCACAGGTCTGTGCAGACTTTCGCAGACAAATCAAAACAAGAAGCTCTTAAAAACGACCTGGTGGAGGCTTTGAAGAGAAAGCAGCAAAGTTAAAATACTCTTCATGCTAACAAGACATGCCATGCACTCGTTAGATTCCTTTCTTAGAAAACTCATCCCCCCCTCTTCCCCTTTTCTGTTACGTCACATCACAATTTGCATTCAGTACTATCCATGCAACGCCATCTTCTCCCCATGAATAAAGCTGTACAAACTTTTTCAGTCTCTGAGGCCTACTTTGCACCACATTTTACTATTGAGACCTTAGGCTACGTTTCTGTAGAAGTCCATGTATTTTTTTCCCCCTCTCCCCTCTCTTCCACCCTCTCCCATTTATATGCATAAACACGGATCATTGTTTGTCTTTTCTTCCCCACCCCCTCCTGCCTTTTGTTACATTGGTGTAAAAAATGTAAAACAAAAATTTATTAAATACTGTGGTGTGTGAAAGAGGAAGAACTGGAAAAAAAAATAAAATCTATTCCACGTATGTTTGGGGGCTGGGCACAGGGGCTGGCCGGTGGGAGGGAGGGAAGAGAGGGTGTTCCTCAGTGTTGTACTATACTGACTAAACCAGATTTGCAAGGAGACGTTGATTAGGAGACCTGCTGAAAGTTCTGCTCTTCTATAGCCTGGTTCCAAGGCGCTTTTCTGTCAATTTTTATGGAATGCAAAAAGGGGTTTTTGTTTTGATTTTGTTTTTTGTAAAGCTTAAATTGAATCTACATCTGATACTTGAGCCTCCATACTTAAAAAAAAAAAAAAAGAAAGAAAAAAAACTAAAATAAAAAATAAAAATTAAAAAAAATCCCAGGAAGCAGTGTGTGCAGTTGGTGTCCTCTTTATTTCTCTTTCTTGCAGCGCTGTAACCGCTTTCCTTTGTAGCGACTCGGTGCAATTGCGTGGCTGTAGGTGGGTTTGATGTACTTGAAAACCCAGGCACCAGCCCAGCAGGCCGGGAAACCCAACAGCCGCGGCAGCAGCCAGCCACAGACAGCAATAAATTTTTTTTTTTTTTTCTTTCTTACATCCAGATTAGCTGAAACCTGTTTTAAAGAGGGTGCGATGCGGTGTGTGACAGAGCGATGTTACTCACCTGCTCGCTGTGCTTCCAAGGTGCTGGCACCGAGGCACTGACATCCCACCGCTGGGACTGGCTCTGCAGGCATCCAGCCGCCACGGACGGGTGCGTGGAGAGAAGGGTTAGTCCGGCAGTGCTGGGGGTGCTCAAAAGAACTAAGGGGGGCCTGCCTGGGGAGAGGGGGGGTGGGCAGAGGGGAGGCGCTGCGGTTCTTGGTGTGCTGAGGTAGATGGTTCCAGCCATCCCAGAGCTCCTCGGCTCAGTCCCCATGTGATCCGTGGGGCTTGTCCGGACTTTCCCTGCTCTTCAGGCACGTGGTGGTCGCAGGGGCCTCGCACGGCTTCAGCTCCGCTGCCACCTTCCATGCACTTCGGTTCCCGGAACCCTGGGGACGTGGAGAAAGGAAACGCCTGCTGGGCTCTTCGTGTAGGCGGCTGCTGGAATTAGCCTTCGGGTGAACATTAATATTGATTAACATGCTCTAATTTTGCTTTTCTGATGTGACCTGTTTCACACCCAGGCACCTGCAGGTGATTACAGTCCCGTGCCGGAGTATTTACCCAGAGCCCCCCGCCTGTAACGCAGCTCCCGTGGGAGCCGCTGGGAAAGGCGCACGCTTACCTCGCGGCTGGGCCCCCCACAGGGAACATGCTGGGGTTTTGTCATCGTCCTCTCTTGTTTCTGTCCAAGGAAGGACATTTTTTTGGAGTCGGAGATGAGTTTGTGCCGCCTCCTGAAGCTCAGAAAGGATTAGCTGTTTCTCTCACCCATCTCTAGCTGTCGTGCGCTTAAGTTTTCCGGGGGTTTGTTTTCCTTCTGTGAAGCTGGCTGTGTGCGGGAGCCGAGCGCGGGAGCCCCTCACCGCAGCTGAAGGTGACGTATAGGCTTGGGGTACATGGGGACAGGGCAAGCTGCCGGATCGATGCGGCTCTGCTACAGCTGCGCTTTATTCCTCCTGTGCTTCTCCAAGCAGCGTAACCGACGGTTCATGCACTGCCCTGCAGCTCCGTGCCTCCTCAGCATCAGCCTTGCCTCTGCCAGCCCTCCAGCGCCGGGCTCCCCGGGGCCGGGGCTGCAGTACAGCCGGGGAGGGATGAGAGCCACCACGGGGGCCTCGCTGCGACGTGAATTTCCATCCGCCGCCACCACCGACGCGGCTGCTCATATCGACTCCGTCTGCCAGATGCAGCTGCTCGCCTTGCTCCATCTCACCTAGCTGGAGTAAAAGAAAGAGTCAATCAACTCCATACATAGGCTGTGCTTTGGGTAAACCTGCGGGAACCAAGCTGTATTTGTTTTTATATATATATATATATATAGTTTTACCTCTTCATGTTGGACCTTCTCTGTGTAGCTCTAAGCAAAGCCCTTGGTGGCCGGTAGGTAGCCAAAGCGTGTTCCACCCCGCGCCTCAGGCCAGCTCGGTAAATCCCACTCTCGCTCTCGGTAACCAGCCGTGCATTCCCCAGCACCCACGTTCAAACCCCACTCCTTTCGTATCTCTACTGAACAGGTATCGAGGCCTGACGAAGCTGTGCTAACGCCAGCCTGCTCGGGGTCTGTGTTAGCACCGGGCGTGAATTGTTTTGCTGCAATTCCTGGGGAAAGACAGCAGAGGAAATCCTGCTGGCTTGGGGACAGGGAAGAGGCGAGCAGCCCCCTCGCCCGCGAGCCTGCAGGGGAAGAATCGTGAATTAATGCAGTGAAAAACCCACCTGCTGCTTTCAAGGGGGCTCAAAGAGCCTGAAAAATATTTTTTCTTTCCAAAAATAAATGGGTCAGCTCCAAAGACTGGCACAGCTTGTTTTAATTAATCCATTTGATGGGCATCCGACTCCCATTTCACATGAGATCTAGGCTGAGCCATGTCGGCATGGAGCTGTGGCTTGGCTTCCCCGGCACAGGGACAAAGTAGGGAGGAGGGCGACTTCCTCACAAGGACAAACGTCACAGGGCTGGCAGAGGAATCATAAATTAGTGATGATAAAGCTAAAGCCAAAAGGGGCACGGAGCAGGGTGCTGCACGAGTGGGCAGTGGGGAAGTGCTGGGCATCAGAGAAGTGGCTGCAGAGGGAGATAAGAGGAGCGAAAAGAAGTGCCAACAGTGACTGCAGGCAAAGGACAATTCTTGTTTTTAAAAGGACAAGTTGTGTGGTTTTCCTGACGGGCCTGCAAGCTTTGGGTGATTTTCCTCTGGCTCGCCCAGGGAGATGGAGCTGCAGCTCCCCTGCAGAAACAGCTCAGCAGGGGAGGGAGCCCGCGGTCCCTGGCTGAGGCAACATCTCACGCGACACCACCGCTCTCCCCTGCCCGCCTGAAAGCATCTCTCTTCCTGGGAACGCGGCTTCTCCCAAACCGCTGCGGCTTCCAGTCCTTCCCTGGCCAAGGAGCCACTGCTGGCACACGGGGCCCCGCAACAGGGATAAATTCATCAGATTGTGGATATATTCATCAACGAGAGAGGTAAGGGCTGAAAACCAGACCAAGCAGAGGCAGCATCTTCTGCCTGGGTAACCACCTCCACAGCTAAACAGAAAGCAATGGAGCAACTTCCCCAAGAAACCCATGCAATTAAAACAAGGGTGAGGCAGAAAAATGAGAAGTCAGAGAAAGAGGGACTATGAAACACATTAAGAAAGAGGCTTGAGCTGCCAGATGAACCAGCAAAATAAAACCAGAGGCGGCACATGGGGCAAGGACTTGTTTTATAGACATGTGAACCATGCTAATTAGAACAGGTACGGCGTGGACTGAAACACTGGTTACGTTGCTCCTTTCCTTTCCTCCTTCTGAAGTGGTTCCAGCCACTGCCGTACCTTCCAGAAGGAGCTCAGTGGTGGAGACGCAAGGCCACAGAGGTACATGGTGCTTGTCTTTGTGCCAGGTCAGTCATCTCCGTCACCTCCCCGCAGCCCCTTAGGCTCTGCTCGGGCCTGCCAGTACCGGGGGAGCCCCAGATCACCCTTGAGACAGCAGGTAGGCAGAAGGGAGCGGGTGCAGCAGTGGGGCGTAAGAGCAGCAAAGAGCGACCTTTTGAGGTATCACATAATTCCCTGTTTATCCCAATAGCATCATTGGTATCAAAGAGGCACAAGGTCTCTCAGCAGCAGCCCCGGCCACCTGGCTGGGCTCGGTGTCTCAGCAGCACGAATGTCACCCTCTGGCTCAAGTCCTCTTCTCCCAGGAGCCAGCAGGATGAGGGGCCGCGTGGCGCGGTGGTTAAGGCCAGTTTTATCGCCTGCAGCATCCTGTTCTCGCTGCGTGACAGCTCCCTTCGTCAGCTCTCCAGGCTGTCACCCTGCTCGCCGAGAAGAGCGTCCCTCTCTTCGCGGGTGCCAGGTCTTCCTCTCCGGTAAGCAAGGAACTGGAAGGAGATCTGAGAAGAGGTTAAGGTTCTTCACACAAGCAAGGTGGGGGGAATCTACACGATACGCTGGGTCTCACCACCTGAAAACAGGCTGTTTGTGCCAGGAGAGGTGGGAACAGGACAGTGAGGTTAATGCAAACAAAGGTTCGAAGCATTCAGCTGTTGCAACACCATAAATTACTCACCGGCCCATGGGTGAGCAAGCACAGTGCGCTCAAAAGCAACCACTGAGTAACATCAACCCACCCGCTTCTGCCTGCCCCCAGCTGGGACCACTCTCTGCAAAGCCCTGCCGGCAGGATGCGATCCCAATGGGAAGTGTTGGTGGGGAAAGGATACAACCACGTCGAGGGAAAGGACGCCCAGGCTGCCCACCAGCCAGGGCAGGTGGTGCAGGACGTAGTCGCCTTCGCCTTGCCCTGGCTCGGGGTTCTTCAGGAGGACGCTGAGGCCATAGAGCGAGTTCCCCAGCATCACCAGAGCAAAGAGGGAGTAGGAGACCCCGGTGGTGGATTTCCTTTTGTACTGGAAAAAGAAGGGACAGAGAGAAGAGCTTGGGTGCAGCTCTCCAAAATCTCACTATAAAGTAGTAGTATTAATCACCCTCTCCCAAAAATAGAGAAGAAAAAAGGTAGTGACTCAATGCCAAGAGCCTTTTACTTCCCCTTTCTCTTGTAAACAAAGATAAAATGAAAGCCCCATCCTCACAATATTGGTATGTTAAAGGGAGGGGAGAAAAATTAATCAGACTTTGGAGCAGAAGTACAGAAAAACAGTCCCTTATGAAATGATCAGAGACGGGGACCTGGGACTTCCAAGTGAAGAGGAGAAAGATGATCCCACCACCCCTCTTCAATTTGAAATCTCGGGACCCCAGGGGTCCCCAGGACTGGGCTGCCAGCCTGCCACACTCACGGTGCAGCACTTACGTTAGTGCGGATCTGGGGGACCCGGGAGCACAGGTACAGCACGGAGGAGATGGAGCCGATGGTAAAGCCAATGATCTCGCTCCTGGTGAAAGGCTGCAAGGCAATGCGGGGCCGCAAGCAGCCCCGTGTTTTCAGACGTGCTTACCACCCACGCCAGGGCTCCGTGCGAGGCGACGATGGGGCCAAACCCCAGCCTTTGATCTCCACATTCACCCCTCGCCCCGCTGATCATTAAGTGGGACCATGCTGGTCCACGAAGACATGCCCACCCCACCGAATGCTTCACCTTCTCTCCCCACATCACCACATTTAGGAACTGGCTCACCTTCGACCCAAGCTCATCCATGTGAGCGGACAACAGAGACCTCCCTTTAAACGTTGCTGGGTCCTGCACCACAGCAGCACCTCTGCCCAGGAAGGGGACGGTCGACACTGTCCCCAGGGAAAGGAAGATGAAGGCTGCGTTGATCGGGCCGGCGACTGCAGGGAATCAAGTGGAGGCTGGTTAGGGAGGGCTCCTCCATCAGCTCCCAGTGCAGCCCAGCAGCCTTGGTGGGTGTCAGGATCCCCTACTGGGTCAAGAGACCTCTGCGGTGGCACAGCCAGCACCAAGTAACTCAGGCAATAGCTTCCGCTGGTGTTTTATCTCGTGGCAATACAGGCAATTTGTAAGATATCATGGAGGAAACTGCTCCTATCTCAGCAGACTGAAAGCACTCGTGTTTCTTTGGGTTTAGGGCTCTTAAAAATCACCCCCTCCATCTAGTAGCTTTTCGCTGTCTTAACTCACAACAGTGCATGTTCAAACCCCTGCCAGACCAAGCCCTGCTTCAACAGCAAGACTTGTAATATGTTTCATAAACAAGCTCTCCAGCATTAACAAAACTATAGAGTCAATGGGGCAAATATCAATTGGTTTAATAAGTTCAAATGGTTTTAATAAGTTAAATAGTTATCAAGGTCCCAAGGCATGCCTGTTCGTAGTTCACAGAATGCTGCACTGCTAAAAAGGGGATAAAAAGGGGATTTTCTTTTGCTGTTCAAGCCTTTCTTGAACTGTTCAGGTTCCTTTTTTACTCCATTTTAACAGGAAGGAACTTCTCCATCATGTCAAGGCTGCCAGTAATTGCAAAAGGAACGCTGACCCCGAAGCAGTCAGATGCTTCGCCCCTTCCATTAAAGCGCTGGCCTGAGTCAAGAGTTCTGCCTGTGGTTTCCAGCTCCAGGATGGAGTCACCATGTAACTGCAGGTAAGTAATCTCTTTCTCTACTTAATGCAACTCACAGGGGTTTATTTTTAACCTGGAGACGGCATATGGGGGTTTGCAGGGGTTTGCAGAAGCCACAGGCATGGCCGGTAGCTATTTGTAGCTTTGGCTTTCATGGGTGCTCAGGTTATTCAGGGAAAAAACCCAACAAGGAATAAGAAACATCTAATAGCTGCATCAATGCATCTGCAAAGCATCTCTGCCTCGATGCATCTCCCCCAGGGATTCCCTCCCCTCCTGGCTCTGCAGCTGAGGCCAAGCCAGCCCAGGAGACATGCTAAGGGGAGCCCATGCCCCCACCACCCTTGTAAATCCAACTCACATCCTCCGCCCTGGTTCTTCACTTTGTAGTAGCAGTAGAGAGACAGCATCACCAAGTCTGCGAGCACATAGTAAACAGCTGTGTAAACCTGCAGGGAGAAGGATGGGTTGGTCCTACCCGCTGAAAGGCTTCCAGCTGATGGCTGGGATGAGCCAGCATCCCCAGGGGGAGAAGGAAGCACACCTGGGGCAAAAGGGAGCACCCCCAGGCTGTTTGGGTCTCTGTTTCCCGGTGCTGGATTTAAGCAATGTCCATCCCATCCCTCCTCCCTGGCATTCGGGGTGTTTGAGAGCGGACTCTGCCCTGATTTGGTTGGTACCTGCAGGGGCAACTGATCAGCCAGGAAGGAACCGATGAGGTTTAGGAGGTCTCCGCCCAGCCATCCCAGCAGGAAATATATGGAGAGAGCCTGGTCCATGATGCCCGTTTTGCAGGCTTGGTAAAACTGTCTGCAGAGAGAGAGTTGGGCAGAGACACAAACCATAACCCCCAGCTGGTTCAGCGCTACTTGGGAACCATCCCCAGGATCCCCTGTTGCTCCTACCTGGATCATTTTGCCCAAAGCACTCAGAGAGGGGAGGAAAAGCAGAGATTTCCTCTAGCAAAGCCACGTGCCCCTGTGAAAACTGGCCCCTGTGAGAAGTTATGTGACCCATTGAGTGCTCACTGCAACCCACTGGGCTCAAGCCCTCGTGATCCATCGCTCATGTAGGGGCAGAAAGCAGCAAGAAGCAAGCAGCAGTTGCAGAAACCACCTCCCCGGTTACAAAATAATCTCACATCCCCCTCTGCCACCGTTGTCCCAGCACTTCCAAGAAGCTCGGGGCTCCTGGAAACATTTCTTCCGCATGTATGACCTGCAACAACTGCATTGCAGTTGGCTTACGTGGGTTATTACAGCTGCCAAGCATAATAATAACAATATAATAACAAGCAAGGTTTTGAAGCTGCACCACCTGCTCTCCCTCCTCCTGTTAAACCCAAGTTTTCCAAGCCCAGATTGCTTTTAATCTTCTAATTTTAAACCAGGTAGATTTAATAACTCTGGGAGCTTGTGCTTGAAATTTGATTTTGATTTTGAGAGAAGAGTGTTCTACCAAGGGAAGGGCTCGGCCGGGTTTTAGGAACAATACTTACGGAAAAGATGCAGCTGCAAAGCAGAAGATGGAAACCAGACCCAGGACGACGCTGGCGATGTCCCGGCCATCCTGGGCACATTCGTTGAACACGTCCATCACCCAGCGGGAACCGTTGGGGCAGTCAGAAAGATTCCCGGGTCGGAGACCCCTCCAGTGCCGCGCATCCATGGCCTTCGGCACTCGTTTATCAGTGCCTGGCAGTGAAACTGCTGGGATAACGCTGGGGAAAATGCAATAACACAGGAAAAAAATTAAATAATGCTGGGGAAAAAAAATGTACCTGTATTAGGAAGAGGCTCCCGCTTCCTCCAGCTGTGGCTGGAAGCTGGCTCGCCCTCACTCCTGCCCCATGCACCTTTGCTGGCGTTCATTTGGCATCCAGCGGAATGGACTGACCGGGAAGGCCGACAGCTTGCCAGAATATGGCCTCAAAAAAAAAAAAAGAAAGAAACTCAACCGGTGCGTCTTTGCTCTTACCTTGCTCGCCGGCGGCTGTTTGGCGATCGGCTTTATTTTTCTTTGGAAACACACTACTTTTTCGTGAACTTAAGAGGGTTTTTTTTTCTTGCAAATCCACCGCTTCTTCGGAAACTTGCTGAGTTTCCTTTGCAAAACCTGCTGCTTTTTCAGCAACTTGCCGCTTTTCTTCCAGATGGGGAAGCTGCTGAGATTTTTCCCCAAATCTACCGAACTGGAGGGAAATTACTCGGATTTTTCCGACCCCGCTGCTTTTTTAGACTCTCGCTGTTTTTTTCACAAACCTGATTTTTGGGAAAGTGGCAGATTTTTTTCTCAAACCCGCCCGTCCGGGGCAGGCGGCGGCAGCGGCGCCGGCTGAGGGACGGGGCTGAGGGACGGCGGCGCCGCCTCACGGCGCATGCGCGGGCGCCTCGTGCCCGGCGGGCGGGGCGGGGCGGGCTCTGTCACGCGGCCCGCGCATGCGCGGTGGTGGCGGCGCGATGGCGGCGGGCGGCGCGCGGCCCGGCGTGGTGCTGGGCGCCATGGAGGTGGGCCGGCGTGCCGGGCCCGAGGCCAGCGCCGCGCTGCTGCGCGCCTTCCTGCGCCGCGGCTACCGCCTCCTCGATACCGCGTACATGTACGCGGGTGGCGAGTCCGAGCGTATCCTGGGCGTGCTGCTGGCTGGCGGCACGGAGCCCGGTATGGCCGGGGCCGGTCGCAGTGGGGCTGGAGGGGGGTGGGCTCTGAGGAGGGTCTTCCCTGCCAGCTATCGGCGTCCCTGAGGAGAAGGGACTTCCCCGGGGCCCGGTCCCTGAGGAGAAAGGTCTTGTCTGCCGGCTAGGCAGCGTCCCTGATGAGAGGGGACTTTCCCGGGGCCCGGTCCCTGAGGAGAAGGGGCTTCCCCGGGGCCTGTTCCCTGAGAAGGGTCTCGCCTGCCAGGCTGACGCTGTCCCTGAGGAGAAGGAACTTCCCCCAGGCCCATTGCCTGAAGAGAATGGCCTTCCCTACCAGACTGGCTCCATCCCTGAGGAAAATGGCCTTCCCTACCAGGCAGACTCCATCTCTGAGGAGAAGGGACATCCCCAGGCCCATTCCCTGAAGAGAAGGGTTTTCCCTGTCAGGCTGACTCCATCCCTGAGAAGGGACTCCCTTGCTAGTGCTGAGCCCTGGGCCTTAAGGAGAAGGGCCTCTAGCGCAGACTTGCATTCCCTAAGGAGAAGAGCCTCCCCTGCTAGGCTGACACGGTTCCTGAGAAGAGCCTTCCCTGAAACACCTCACACAACACTGCATTATGACCCTTATCCCCATTCCCTTCCCGAAGGTGGAAATGCTCATTCATTCTTTCTCTCTGCCAGTGGAAGTCGCCACCAAGGCCAACCCCTGGGATGGGAAGACGTTGAAGCCTGAGAGCGTGCGATCGCAGCTGGACACATCCCTGGAGAGGCTGAAGAGGACAAGTGTGGAGCTCTTCTACCTCCATGCTCCTGACCATGGGACCCCAGTCGAGGAGACACTGCGTGCCTGCAATGAGCTGCACAAAGAAGTAAAGTGGAAAGTCCAGGCCTGGACCACCTCTTGATTCCCTCCCTCCCTCCCTCCCACCACCTTTTTTAAACCAGGGCTGCTTGTGCCCTTCCACAGCACCAGGTTTGTGCAACACTAGGAAGCACGGACACAGGCAACCAGGGCAAAGCCAAGCAGCTGACGCTCCATTGCGCATTCGCGTGGTGCACTTTGTTCTCAACAGCTCATGGAAACATTAGAACATCTGAACTTTGCTTTCAGCTGCGTTGACTACGTTAAGATTAGTGCTGGGAATAGGTGAAGAATTCCTGAGCTGTGTTAACCTGAGAGTGCTATTTAAATTAGAAGATGTGAATTCAAAATGAACAGAAAATGGGAAATATTTTTATCAGGTCCTGTAATTCGTAGTCTGTCTAGAAAAGGTGGACAGGGGTGAGCAGAGACTCTGGACTAAAATTTGGTGACTGTCCTCGCTGCATGCACCTTGCACTGTCTAGGTACAAATGCACTTTTAAAATCTAGAACTGAATATCCTTTTATTCCTCTGCAGGGAAAGTTTAAAGAACTGGGTCTATCAAACTATGCGGCATGGGAGGTCGCAGAAATCTGCACTATCTGCAAATACAACAACTGGGTGATGCCGACCGTGTACCAGGTGAGGGGTGGGGGTTTGCTGCGGTCCAGCAAATCTTTTGTGGAGGCTGAGACGAATCAAACACAAAGAATCTGAGGGTTTGGATCAGGACAGCCTACAGATGTTCTCTGTGTTTTCGCTGCAATGGTCAGTCACCACGGGAAAGCGTTTGGGACCCCTAAATCTCAGACCAGCTCCCAGTGTGCGAGCTATAAACACAGGAAAGGAAGCTGCCGCAGTTAGTTTGGGAAGTCCTTTCAGGACACGCATGACTGAGTGAGGTTGTGTCTCAGGGTGGGGAAAAAACTGACTACGCATTTGTTGCTCGAGTCAGTGACTCCCTTGATGTGGAACTTTTAAGTTTTTGCATTATTTGCAATCCTTTAGAAAGTCTGTTCCTAAGCAAATAATAACCTTGTGTGACCTGAAGCTGCTTTTCCAAATAAAACTATTGTCAGGGAAGGGTGAGGAAAAGGCTGTTCTAGGGCTCATGCTTACTGTCACGAGCTAGTGTTTGAAGTTCTCATCTCCCTTATTGTTGTGCAGGGTATGTACAATGCGACCACTCGCCAGGTGGAAGCCGAGCTGTTCCCTTGCCTGAGATACTACGGGCTGCGGTTCTATGCCTACAATCCACTTGCAGGTATGAAAAGGAAAGGGGTGAGATTTTGAGATGCAAACATACAAAATGGGGGCTTTAAAAGAGCCAGCCCACCCCTAAACATGCTGCTGACCCTTTGCAGGAGGGCTGTTGACTGGCAAGTACAAGTATGAAGACAAAGACACACGCCAGCCCACTGGAAGATTTTTTGGGAATGACTGGGCTCAAGCCTACAGGGACAGGTGTGTTTTGAGCTGACAGATGAGCAGGGAGATGCAGCAGAATGGCTACATAAAAAACCCAACGCTAACGATCAGCTGAGAGGAAGCAGAATGGACCAAAGCTTGTGCAGGGATTACATCTGCACATGTGGTTGGGGCTGTGACTCGTGACTGAGCTTTCAGAGTGGTTTTTAGGCTCAGCTTCCTCCCGGCTTGCAGTGGGGGATTGCAGAAGTCCTTGGAGGCTGCAAAGAGTTGTATGAGGCTTCCTGGAAGCCTTTCTTACTTGATTGGAATATAGATGTACTATTCACTAGAGCTCCCAAGGGCAATACAAGTGATTTCTTTTCTTGCAGGTACTGGAAAAAGCACAATTTTGAAGGCATTGCCCTCGTAGAGAGAGCACTGAAAGATGCTTACGGCTCCAACGCACCGAGCCTGACCTCTGCTGCTTTGCGTTGGCTGTACAATCACTCCCAACTGCAGGTAAGAGCTCAATGCGGGTGTGGCTGGCACAGCACCACCAGAACTGGGCAGCTGTTGCAGCACACAAACACGGAAACTTCTGTGTACAAACAGTTCTTTTTTAATCTGCATATCCCATGGGCTCGGGGCATTCCAAAGTGAGTATTGCTGTACAGACTCTTGCCTGCCAGGCAGTAGGAGCGAGTCAGCTCCATTTCCCTGTGGGCTCCTGTGTTCGTAGGACTGGGAGATGGGGAAGATTTTAAGTGCCAGTTACTGGGTTCTTGGCTTCCCACCAAGATGACTTCGCTTTTCATCAGACTAGGAAATTAACGGTTATATTCCCCCTCTCCCCAAAATGTTCCCGTAGCCCCGTGTAAGGTAGGAGTTGGTACTTGTGAGGAGGTCGCACGACTTGGAGATGTTCTGGCCTTATGAATGGAACTCTGTGGTGTCAGTTGTCTAAACGTTCAGGAGTTACTGGATGTTCTATACTGGAAAGAAACGTTTAAAGTTTGGCCTGCAGTGGCTTGGAAGGTCAGCTAGGTTTCTTTTGGGATCAGCAATGTCTCTTACCGCTTTCCAGGGTTCTCTTGGAGACGCCGTGATCATTGGGATGTCCAACCTGGAGCAGCTGGAGCAGAACCTTGACTACAGTGAAGAGGGTCCCCTGCTCCCGCCTGTTGTGGAAGCGTTTGATAAAGCCTGGAATCTGACTGCGCATGACTGCCCCAACTACTTCCGCTAGAGACAGGGTGGGGACAAGAAAACAGGTGTCGTGGGGGCAGATAATGAAGCCACAAATCTCTCTAAGCATGGGAGAGGTACTTACCCAGCTTGCCCCTTTGATCGATGTGCAAATGGTTTCAGATTTTTCCTATATTAATGAAGCCTTGTAGGATCCACTACCACTGTCAGAACTTGTCACGCTGGGCCATGCCTTAATCCTTTTCCCCTTGTGGACTTCCAGCTCTATGCAGTGCATACTGACTCAAAAATTCAACTGATCAGGGAAAATGAATACGTAACTGGATGAAGACCCCAGTTCTGCTTTAACACAGTATCTTAATTGTGTACAAGAATAAAACCTTTCTCTAACGCAGACCCTCTCTCTTAATTGTACCTATAACCTGTCTGGCATCTCCTTATCTGCAGTGGTTTCCTCAGATCCTGCGGTATTCAAACAGTAACATGCAGCAGAGAGCCATCTGAGGTTTTATAGATAAATTTATATTAAAAAGAGCATAATTAGGTTTTGGGCCAATCGTCCTTTTCCTCCACGTGCAAACAGGGAAGGGAAACACCCTCCTCTTTCAGTCTCTAAAACAGAGCAGAACTGTCTGGTGTCCAAATGCAAGGACTGCTGCTAGTCCTCATTGCTGTCGTCATTGTCGTCCTCCTCTTCTTCCTCCTCCGTTGTGTCCCCCACAAGCTTCTGGAAGTCTCCAGTCTCAGAATTCCACAGAAATTTGATGGTGACTTTAAACTCTGCCATCTCGTAGCCGAAGAGTTTCTAGGAAAGGACACAAATCTCTCATTCCTGCTTTATTATCTCTGTGGCCAGCCTAGCAAAACCACAGTAAACATTGCTTCCAGACAGGAATTGCAGCAAAGCAGGAGCCAAAATAATTGCTGCAGTGTTAGTGCTCACATTATGAATGCGTGAGGATGCTGCACCCCACTAACCAGTATCTAAAATCACTGCTCACCACCATCTGAGAACTCACCCCCTCCTGTGGAATTAAACTAAACGGGTAAATATTTTGTATCGGGGGAAACAGAGGCTGGCGCAGACGCTGCGTTACATCACTCACCAGGACGCGGGCTTGTTCAGGGGTCAGAACATCGCCTTCTTTGCAGACTTCATAATCTGAAAGCAGCGTCACCACTCCTGCAAGAACAAGAGCTCTTGAAATAGGCTTACAAAGCCTGGATGAGCCCACTGAAACGTGGGGTGCAGAGCTCAGGCTCTCTCCAGCACCACCCTTCAGAGCTGATGCCTTTCCGTGCAAATATTAGTACCCCCCCGAGAAGCTGGGTGAGATCAACTCTAAAAAGCCCCCCACATCTGGCTTTGGAATGGGATGACAACGTGCTAGGTCAGGCCCAGCTGTCTCCACTGAGAAAGGGTGGGATCTTGTAGAAAGCTGGTTGTTTCATCCTTTGATATCAGTGTGGGCAAAATGGTGCAAGAAGAAGCTAGTGAGTTCTAGACCAGCCAAACAAGGAGAAAGTTGTCCACTGGATTTTCTCAAAAACTAAACTCTACTCTGTTATTTAACACTCTCCTTACCTGCACAGACAAAAACCAAAGCTTACCTTCTCGGTCACTTCACATACCTTTCTTTAACGCCGTTGGCAATCCCAGCTGCCGTAGCTGAGGCTCCATGGAGTGGGGAAACTGCTCCAAGGGTCCCGTGTCCAGGCTCACAGTATATGTCGCCTTGTTCCCTGCGCGAGCAAAGTCCACCTCTTTGAATTTGGAGAACCACCTGAGACCAAGACAGGCAATGAGAGCTTTAGCTGTGGAAAGAGCATCCCCTGGCTATGACAGGGATTACGGCACAGCCTGCCATAACTTCTTCCCCACTGTTGCAGGGACGGCTCAGAAAAGCTTCATGAAATCATCCCTGCTTTGAGGCAAACGTCAGCAAATGAAGTAGTCAAGTGGAAATAAAAAAAGGCTGCTCAGCATTTCAAAACCACAGCTGTGGCAGACGCATACTTACTCGTCCACCTCGTCTTTGGTGCGGTTAGTGAAGAGGAGACCGACTTCACCTCTCAGGTGCTTGCTGACCTGAAAGAACAAAGCCATCCATGGGATGGGGCAGCACCCAGGGACTTACCTTCTAGGGTTCAGTCCTGTACAGCTACGAAAGCCCTGCCGACCACACTTTTGTGTCGTGATACAGATGGATGCAACTGAAACACCTGCAGACAGGTGACCCGTGGAAGCACCGTTGTCCCTTGAATTTTATTCCGTGACACAGCCACCATGAGCACGGTGATGCTTTAGGGCACCCAGAACCCCCGCCAGCCCCTACCTTGTGCAGATTCTCCTTGTACTCGCTGCTTGGCTCACGTCCCAGCGCCACCATCATCACTTTGTTCTTCCCGAAAAAGATCCTGGGGCGGCAGGAGGAGAAGGAGAAGAGGAGGCGATGGCGGCTGTCAGCTCGCAGGCCGCGCTCCCCCCGGGCCGCCACCCCCCGCCGTCCCGGCTCACCTGCTGTGCTTCCAGGCGTTCCGTACGTCCTTCAGCTTGTTGTTCCTCATGTTGGCAACGGAGAAAACGAAGATGTACTTGTAGGTGTCTACGCATCTCCGCAGCTGCAAGACAGCGGTTAGGCGGGAGGGGGGGGCACCGGGCCGCGCCGGTGCCGAGCCGGGCCGCACTCACCTCGGTGATGAGCGCCTGCTTGGCTTCCAGTCCCTTCCTGGGCGTCCGCGTCAGCGAGACTGCGGAGAAGGAAGCGAGGACGGCGCGTTAGAGCGGGGCTAGGGGGCCGGTAGGGGGGCCGGGGGCGGCGGCGCTCACCTTTGCGGTCCCGCTTGGACTTGGGCATGGCGCCGCCGTGCTCTCAGGCCCCCGGCGCCGCGCGGGCTGCTGGGAGCGCCGGGCTGCCCCGCGCGCTGCCTGTCCTCGCCCGCCGTCGCCCGCGGGCACCTCCGCGCAGGCGCTGGCACGGGCAGCCCCGCCGCCTCAGGCCCCCCCGCGGCCTCAGGCCCCCCCGCCGCCCCGCTCGCGGCCGGCCGCTGTCATGGCGGCGGGGCTTTGGGCGCTGCTGCTGCTACCGCTGGCGGCCGCCGTCTACGAGGACCAAGTGGGCAAGTTCGACTGGTGAGTGCTGGGGGAAAGCGGGGGGGTCCCTGCAGCGCCGGGTCCTCCTGCTGCCAGCAGGGCCTGGGGCCTGCCCCCGCCTGCTGCTCGGGCCTGCCCCGCCTCACCCCCGCGCCCCTTCTCTCGCCCAGGAGGCAGCAGTACGTGGGGAAGCTCAAGTTCGCCTCCTTGGAGGCCTCGCAGGGTGCGAAGAAGGTCATCGTGGCCACCGAGAAGAACGTCGTGGCTGCCCTGAACTCCAGGAGTGGCGAAATCCGTGAGTGAGGCGGCCTTTTGTTGCGCTGGAGCTAACGTGTCAATGGGGTTGCTCTGTGTTTTCGGACTGGAGGATTAATGCTGGTGATACGGCTTTGTCAGGCTGAGAGGATGCAGCAGCCAGTGCAAAAGCTGTTGCTTGGGGCAGGCAGGCTGCATAAACTTATTGCTCTAACAGCCTAAATTTAAAAATAATAAAATAAATGTCTTTGGTTCTCACTTAACTCTGTTTCTTCCAGTGTGGCGCCACGTAGATAAGGGAACCCCTGAAGGAGCAATAGATGCAATGCTGATCCATGGACAGGGTAAGGGTAAGATGCAGATGGTGTGCTGGGGCTAGCAGTTCTCCTTGCACGTGGGATCTCAGCCACGTGTTAGACCACAAGTTGAACTTGACAGAACTCATTGTCTTGTTGATCCACAGTGGATAAAAGTTCTGCACTCATCTTCTCTTTGTTTCCCGGACAGATGCCATCACTGTGTCCAATGCTGGACGTATCCTGCGTTCTTGGGAGACCAACATTGGAGGGTTGAACTGGGAGACGTCACTGGACACTGGCAGGTAGGCTTTCATGTTTGTACTGTCTTTTTCTCTTTGTAATGCTGGATTAAGAAGGAAGAAAAGGGTTATTGACCTTGTCTGGACTTGGGGTATGGAGAAAGATAAGTTAAATTTGAAGTTTCCAAAATAACATTTGGGTGAATCCTTCATGAATACGTGAACTTTGTAGTTAAACCTAATTTTGTTTCTATTTCTTAGCAAATCAGTAAGAGAGAAAGATACAAATTTTTTCATGGGTAAATTTTCTCATTATAATATATAACATGTTAAGCATGCATCTGGTTTGGAGTGTTTGAATTCCAGCCTAATGGTCTCTGTTGAGATCAGCAAGGATAGATAAAGTGAGCTATAAATTGTACTTCGAGACTGATGTTAAATG
This sequence comes from Falco peregrinus, assembly GCF_023634155.1. Taxonomy (NCBI): domain Eukaryota; kingdom Metazoa; phylum Chordata; class Aves; order Falconiformes; family Falconidae; genus Falco; species Falco peregrinus. The sequence continues at coordinate 111,465,543 of NC_073723.1, read as the reverse complement.
TTTGAAGAAAGTTGATTGTTGGTTTTTTCCCTAGAAGAAAGTAATTTTCTAACTGATTGTCTCTGACCTGTGCTTAGTTTCCAGGTGGCTAGTCTGGTGGGGCTACAGGACACGGTGAAATATGTGGCAGTCCTGAAGAAGGCAGCCATCTCTCTTCACTACCTTTCCAATGGGCACCAAAAATGGGTGGAATACTTACCAGAAAGGTAAGAACATGTTTTAAGCAGAAGCATAAACTTCTGGCAGGGAGCCTGTTGCCTTGGAGAGGAGAGGATGTTGTACTTGCCTTACACTTTTGAAAACATCTAAAAGCAGTAATGTGACACAACGATGCTTCATGGTTACTGCCTCTCTTGCAGTGAGAGTACTCAGTACCAGTTGTTGTATTCCCATGGGACTGGAGTGATCCATGTGCTTGGAATTGTTCCCCAGAGCCACGTGAACATTTTAACATTCAGTGTAGAAGATGGAGAAATTACAAAACAGGTAATGCTCGGTTATGCATCCAAAATACTGAACTTGATATTAACGAAAGTACTTCCAACTATATGGACTGAGGCATGCTGTAGTACAGATAAACTTCCCTTTCACTGTGGCATTGCCTACAGGCCAGTAAATGGATTTTGCTGCTGAATGCCCTGAGAACAAAACTGAATTAGACTTGCAGCTGTTAATCAAAACCATCCTGGAAATCTCGGGCTGATACATAGGGTCATGGGTAAAAGTAATTCTCACTTAAATTCTTGTTGTGTCCAGGTTGATTCTTGGAAGATTATGTTCTATTGACAATTTCATCTCTCTGTTTATATCTCACTTGGCAGAGCAGAGTAGCGGCCCCGTGGCTGAAGAGCTTAAATGGCGTGTGCAGCGTGGTGGGGGAGGCAGTGCTGGTGTGCATGGACATGGACACACACTCGCTCTATGTTTGCTCCTTGGGGATGGAACAGGAGATGAAGCAGATTCCACTGCAGGTGAGAAGTGCTGAAAAAGCACTGTATGTAATCCATTATCCAACTGGTTTGATGCCTGACAATGTAGAGGGTTCTCCTGTTGGTAAACCACAGATGGATTGACGAGGTGGGGGGGGATCGTGATTCATAAATTGAGGGAGGGGAGAGAAAACTTTTTGGCTGTCTAATCATTCCTTCTGGATTGATGTCTGCAGAGCTTTGCTCTCATAGGGGCCTAGGCCTCCTTACTTCTTTGTTTATTGTGACATGGGGAATTCATTTCAGTGAAGAAAGAGTTCTCATGTACGCATATGCTCGTCTCCTTTTCACAGTCACTTGACCTGGAGTTTGCTGATGGCTTCCAGCCCAGGATATTGGCCACTCAACCCAGTGTAATCAGTGCTTCGCGGACTCAGTTCTTCCTGCAGCTGTCTCCGAGCCACTTCTCTCTGCTGCAGTACAAACACGGGCTGCTCAGCCACCTTCGAGACTTCCAGCAGGTAACCAAGATGAATGTATGCAAGCGAGACGGCCAACTATGGCTTAAAATTCTTTAAAACAAACGCACGCTTCCCTACTGAGCGTTCTGAATGTACTGCTGAGCTTCTCAATTCAATTGTGCTCTTGGATGCGAGACTTTTGATTTCATTTACACCAGCTGCTGAAGTGTTTCCAGGGGTCGGTGTAGGTATGCTTTGTTGCCAACAGCTGTCAGCATTGGGGTAGTTTCCTGGTTTTGATGTGGTTAGAGAGATGCGTGTCTAAGTGGCCAGTAGTGCAGCAGCGCTTTTGTTCGGCCAGCTGCGAGGTTTAGCAAACGAGCTTTAAGAAGCTTGGTAACGCTGGGCATAATGGTTCAAAAGCCTACAGCAGGGCAACTGTTTCCTGTCTTCATGAGAAGTATTTTCAGTCTTGTAAGAGATATTTTTTTTATTATTTAGTGAAACAATGAAATTTAAAATTTGCCTGTGAAAGGTCATCTGTTTTTAATTTTGGTAGGGCTTAATTTGCTGTACAGGTAGTTTTTGGTGGGGTTTGGGGGTTTTCTTGTTTGGTTTATGATATCCTGCTATTTTTTTTTTCTTTTCAGGCAGCTCTGGTGAGTTTTGCAACAACTGGGGAGAAAACTGTGGCTGCTGTCCTGACCTGCAGGAGTGAACTGGTTAGCACAATTTGCCTCTACTATGTAACCAGCACAGCTCTAGCGTGGATGTGCATTGGGGGTGGGTTCCACAGTGTTTTCCCTTATGGGTAGTAACTTAAGGAAGAGGAAGATTTAATTAGCTTCTTAGACATATGAAGACAACAGTAATGCAAGCAGGTCTTGATTATATCCAGCTAAGGCTGTCTGTGGCTTGGTGAAGCATGCTGTCCTGTGTGCAGCCTGTTTGTGATACACTTGGTGGGTATCTAGCCCAGGAATGGGCTCCTCTGATCTGTAGAGGATTTCAGTTCTTAGGGATACTGAACTCAGCAAGGTTTTGTTTTTATCAGAAATAGAACAGGACTGTTTCCTGCCTGTTATCAGAGTCAAGCTGAGACTTGCCAGGCACTCAAAAACCTAATTTATTTATTTTTTGTACTGTTACTGGGGCCTGCAGCCGTGTTACCCCTTTTCATCCTCATTTCAGAAACCTGGAAGTTCTGATGGCCTTCATGCTGGAAGTACTCTGGAGAGTTCCCGGAAGCAGGTATAAAGTGTGCTTGTTCTCAAGAACAGTAGAAGTTCTTGACAGTCCATTTTATTCCTTTGCATGCAGGAACAGAAGGAAAAAGGTGTTACACCATCTTTTTGGAGACTGCTGTTTTGTAGAAGCTCCATACATGTAATCTAAAAGTATTTTTAAGCAACAGTTCTTGCTGAGTATGAATATGAATCCTTCCGCACAATTTGGTGCAGCATGTGTGTTTAATTTGATTGGTTTCTGCCTGTTGTTATAGGAATCCTTAACCTGTTCCAATCAAACCTACAATATTAATCTCTACCTGGTGGAAACTGGACAAAGATTGTTGGATACTACAATTACCTTTAACCTGGACCAGGGCGGTGCCAAGCCGCAGCAGGTGAGCAAGGAGAGATTATTCCTGTGGTTTATGAGGCTTGCAGTGCCCTCCCTGCCCGGATTTGGCAGCATGGGTTGACCCCTTCAGACAAGGAGAAAAACATTCTGCAGATGCACTGGATTACTGAATACAGTCACACTGTTTGCTGTTGTTTCACCTGACAGTTCTGTTTTCTCCAAGGAGATGATGTGTTCATTAACCTCACTGTTTTACTGGCTCTTTTTTCCAGCTATATGTCCAAGTTTTCCTGAAGAAGGATGACTCTGTGGGCTATCGAGCCTTGGTGCAAACAGAAGACCACATGCTAATGTTCCTCCAGCAGCCAGGTATCTGGGACAAACTGCTAGCTTACTCCATTTTTAACAGTCGTTGTAGGACGAGAAGAAAACTCTTAAGTCCAAAATGATTATATTTTATCATTGCTTTCTTTGGAAACTGACAAAATGAATTTTAACTGTTCTAAGTCCCGTGAAAGATATTGGAGACTTTTTTACCCTCACAAGACATCTCATCTGAGAAAACAGTTCTGCCGTGTTCGTTGTGTAGGCAGAGCCTTTGAATTTCGTGGGTTTTCTGTAGGTTTCAAAACTCCTTTTGTGGGATGCAAGTCTTGAGTCCTGTTGTAGTTCTCCCTCAGAGTTTCTTCAGAAGAGATCCTCATGGCAAAAATAATTTGCAGAAAAGGTTGAAAGTTCATTTTGGTGACATGATTTTTCTAGGGTTGAAAAGGTGTTCATGCTGAGTATTTCTTATTTCAAACAGACTTAATGACTGTAACCCTTTTAAAACACCGGATTGCTTTTGCTGATCCTGTGATATTCTTTTGTTCCAAAAGTGGCTCCAGTTGCTTAAAGTATTAGTCTTTTTATGAAATAGCTAACTGCATGTTATTAGTTAGATATGTGCTATTTTGCATTTCATTAAGAACAGTTATTTGCATTTGAAGGGTCCACTGCAAGACACTCCTATATTTAGTGAATCTATTCCTAGATATTAAGTTGATTTTTCCAATGCTCCTATTTCTTTCTAGGAAAAGTAGTATGGAGTAGAGAGGAGTCATTAGCAGAAGTGGTAAGCTTGGAGATGGTGGATCTGCCTCTGACAGGTGCACAGGCTGAGCTGGAGGGAGAGTTTGGAAAGAAAGCAGGTAAGCCATAAATTTAACAGAATTATCTTTGTGAGTTTGTTTCTCTTCCTGAATAAATTTATTTATTGTTTTCTTTTTCTTCTGAGGTGAGAGTTAGGGTTCAGATTTGTACTGATGGCAACTAAAATGAGCATAAATAAACCCATTTTTGTCTAAACTTTTCAAGTCCAGTGCCAAAGGCAGATGACATGAGTGTATTACATTGTTATATTAAAAAAAGCCAGCAGCAGTGGTAGTAGGGATTTTGGTTCTCCTAAATGTTTCCCTTTGACGTTTTCTGGAAGACTCGTTTGCAATAGCTTTTGGTTTTGCTTTGTTTTGTCTTTTTCTTGCTGTCCTGGATGCAGCCATTCAAGGTAACCTCAGACTGCATGCAGTGTCTCGTACTTCTGACTAATGCTTCCCAGTGGAACTTGATCTCTCTGCTTGCTTTCCTCAGTGGTGAAATCTAGTTAAGTCTGGTGTTTTGTTTATTTCAAGAAGATAAATATAAACCCTGATTGGGCAGAATTAAGTATTTTTTTACTTCAAGGGCTTCTCTTTCTCAGAGTAATGAGTGCAGAGGGACATGGGTAAGCTTTAGGTGGGCACTTGCTGTGAGTGTAGCTTTGAGAGAGACGGAATGCAAGGGAAGAGATTATGCGTTGTGCAGTTTGCTTTCAGTCGATGAGGGTCTTTTGGAATGAGCTGTACCAATGTGAAGTGGGGAAGGGTTTGAAAATGCCAGAGCCCATCATAAGAATGGCAACTATAACTCTGCTGTTGTGCTGTGGGAGGCAGAGGCAAAGAATTATCATAGGGTCACGCATGGCAGCATTTATTCTGCTGGCTGAGACCATAATTTCAGTTACAGGGTGGGACATTTTTTCCCTCTTGCTGTCACTGTTGGTCTTATGTGCAGATGGTCTGCTGGGGATGTTTCTGAAGCGGCTGTCCTCCCAGCTTATCCTGCTGCAAGCCTGGACTGCTCATCTGTGGAAAATGTTCTATGATGCCAGGAAACCCCGGAGCCAGATTAAAAATGAGATTAACATTGACAATTTGGCCAGAGATGAATTCAACCTCCAAAAAATGATGGTGATGGTCACCGCTTCGGGAAAGGTGAGAAAGCCAGGGTAGGAATCTTGTTTCAGGCACATTGTTGTGAGAAGATGCACAGAATATTTTGTGGTAGCTTTGGAGGGGAACTGAGACTCTTCTTTCTTTGTCATATCCTGAAGAAAGATGCAGTGCTTGAATGTGAGAGATGTGTTGTTCTAAACTTTGGCTTTACTGTGTCTCTTTGCTCAGCTTTTTGGTATTGAAAGCAGTTCTGGCACCATCCTGTGGAAGCAGTATCTCAGAAATGTGAGGCCAGGTTCCTCCTTTAAGCTGATGGTCCAAAGAACAACAGCCCATTTCCCACACCCTCCACAGTGTACCTTGCTTGTTAAGGACAAGGTGAGTCCCTTTCCTCTATCCCCCTCCTCTATTCAAGGGAGGAGGAGACACTGTTTTGTGCAGAGGCTGCTTCAGCAGGTGGCAGAGAAGGTTTAGTTAAAGCCACGAATACTGTGTTATGCCGTGGCTTGGTTTTGATGGAGAAATGTGGGACAGGGTATATGCGGTGTCCAAACAGCACAGCTGAATCCAGGGTATGAATAGTTGACATGGGCAAGTAACAGGTAGGAAACCAGCCCTTTTTTCCACCTTAGAAAAAGGTTTACATCTTGTTTGTTTTTTAGGAAACCAAAATGAGCTTTCTGTATGTCTTTAACCCCATCTTTGGGAAGAGAAGTCAAGTGGCTCCCCCTGTTTTGAAGCGTCCAATTCTTCAGACTCTCCTTCTGCCTATTATGGATCAAGACTATGCCAAAGTACTACTCTTGATTGATGATGAGTACAAGGTAAATTGCTTTTCTTGGAGGCAGTTTTCTTCATGTTTTGGGTAATTATTCTCCTCCCTTCTGGAGCAAGATTAAAAAAAAACCCAACATTGAGTCATATTTCACACAAAACTATGAGGTTATTGCGGTAAGACAGACCTCATCCTAGTGAACGTGTTTGAAATAATCTTTCATGTTGGTTTGGTTTTTTTTTTCACCATTTGCCTATCAGTTGTTTAACCTGTGTTTTGATTCTCTTCCAGGTTACGGCTTTCCCAGCAACTAAAAATGTGCTTCGCCAGTTAGAAGAAATAGCCCATTCTATCTTTTTTTATCTAGTTGATGCTGAGCAGGGAAAACTCTCTGGATTCAGGCTGAAAAAGGTACGTAAGACTTATTACAGTCTTAGTCATCACTTTCCTAAATATTCTTTGGACAATGGTAGGTCTCTTTATTTGGGAGTTTTGTTCAGAATAGAAACAGTTCAGCCTCAAAATGTGCCTAAGAAACTTTTAAAATTCAAAAGCAAACAAAGTTGCTCTACATCTGACTAGTGGAGATGGTGGCTTTTAAGGACAAGATAAAATCTAGTCATGCTTTTTTCTTGCAGGATCTGACAACAGAGGAGAGTTGGGAGGTGATCATACCCACTGAAGTACAGAGGATAGTGACTGTGAAAGGGAAGAGGTCCAACGAGCACGTGCACTCCCAGGGCCGTGTGATGGGAGACCGCAGTGTTCTCTATAAGGTGCCGTTGGTACTTTTTGTTGGTGCATCATCTTATGGGAAGATCTCAGCTTGATTTCTAGGTGTTATGTTGAGATTAACTGCCCTGTGATGTGATTTTTTTTTTTCCTGTATATGCATCAGTGTCCATAACCCTCCGCAGAAGATGCTAATTTTGGTGGAGATTTCTTTTATAAAATTTTTTCAGGCAGCATGTAAGTCAGTCAAACATATGATGATGGGAAAATAGCTGCTTGGTTTCTTCAGGTGATTTGTGTTAATAAGATACTTCATAATATATCTAATCCCAGATGACATGTGGATAAACAAGGTGCCAGTGGCGCTAAAGTGGGTGTCTCAGTTGTGTTTTCTGTTTCTCTAGTCCTTGAATCCAAACCTGCTTGCTGTGGTGACAGAGAGCACAGATACGCATCATGAGCGCACTTTCATTGGAATCTATCTGATTGATGGAGTCACAGGCAGGATCATCCACTCGTCAGTGCAGAAGAAAGCGAAAGGACCTGTCCATATTGTTCATTCAGAGAACTGGGTGGTGGTAAGAAGTTATTCTTACCTTGTTCTTGACATTTGGGAGTTAGGGGAAGTTGCTGAAGCTATAAGGAGAAGACATTTTGACCGTTCTCTGTGATGTCCTGCTACCTCTATTACTGACTGTTGGCCTCGTAATCCTAAAACTCTTCTCTCATTTCAGTACCAGTACTGGAACACAAAAGCACGTCGGAACGAGTTCACTGTGCTGGAGCTGTATGAGGGAACGGAGCAATATAACGCCACAGCCTTCAGCTCCCTTGACCGCCCGATTTTACCTCAGGTTCTCCAGCAGTCTTATATCTTCCCATCTGCTATCAGTGCCATGGAGGCCACCATCACAGAGCGTGGCATCACCAGCCGTCACTTGCTCAGTAAGTACATGCTACTCTGTTCTGAATGTGTTTATGCTACCTGTGCAAAGTGAGTTTCGCACTGAAAACCAAACAAAATGCAGTTTGCTGCCAAAAATCATGCCTGTGGACTGCCCTAGGCTCCTAGCAAGGGCAAAGATAAGCACCAAGAGAGCATTTACGTTAGCTGTTAGAAAATACTGTCAGAAATAGCTGGGTTTAAGATGCATTTCTTTTAATGCAGTTGGGCTTCCCTCTGGGGCCATCCTTTCCCTTCCAAAGGCTCTGCTGGATCCCCGCCGCCCAGAGATCCCTACAGAGCAAAGCAGGTAAGGAAAGCATGGTATCTGCTGTTCCTGGGTAGCTTTGAAGAGGGATGGATTTTGTGTCTAAGAGTGTGAAGCAGAAAAACTTGTCCTGAACAGATTCAGGGCAATTCTTGCATGAAATTGGATAGCAGGTTGCCCATGGGCCAGCAGTGTGCCCAGGTGGCCAAGATGGCCAATGGCACCCTGGGGTACATGAGGAGGAGTGTGGCCAGCAGGGTGAGGGAGGTGGTCCTCCCTCACCCCCTGGTGAGGCCACATCAGAAGTGCTGGGTCCAGGTCTGGGCTCCCCCGTTCAAGAGGGACAGGGAACCACTGGAGAGGGTCCGGCGGAGGCTACGAGGATGAGGAGGGGACTGGAGCATCTCCCTGAGGAGGAAAGGCTGCGAGAGCTGGGCTGTTCAGCCTGGAGAAGAGAAGGCTGAGAGGGGATCTTGACCAGTGTCTACAAATCTCTTGAGAGCGAGCACCAAGGGGCTGGGGCCGGGCTCTTTTCAGTGGTGCAGCCAGGGGCAGCGGGCACAAACTGCAACACAGGAGGCTCCATCTGGATGTGAGGAAAAACTTCTGTACTGTGAGGGTGATGGAGCGCTGGGATGGGCTGCCCAGAGAGGTTCAGAACCTGGCTGGACATGAGACTGTGCAACCTGCTGTAGGAGAACCTGCTTCAGCAGGGGCTTGGGCTGGATGATCTCCAGGGGGCCCTTCCAGCCCTGCCCGTGCAGTGATTCTGTGAAATTAAGTGAGGTTGCTTTATTCCCAGTCTGTTGATGGAACACATTCATCTGTAATACAGCAGGTCTTAGGGTTAGCAAACCAGCCTGTTGTCTGTGCTCTTCAGAAGCAGCAGTCAGAGTAACTGTCTCAGGTTTTTAGAATTACACTTACTTTTAAAACTTTAGAAGTCTAAAAGGAGGCTGCTGCAGTGTAGTCTGAGCCAGCCGGCATTTGATTTTCAGCTTGCTGGAAAAATGAATCTGCACTGGGAAAAGCTGCTAAATTTGCTGTTTCAGGTCAGCTTGTGATAATCAGGCTAGGAAGTTCAGGTGATGTCCTCCATGTGCTGTTTTGTTGGGTTTTGATTTCTCTTTAAATGCCTTTCAGAGAAGAGAACCTGATTCCATACTCCCCTGATGTGCAGATCCATGCCGAGAGGTTTATCAACTACAATCAAACCATATCCCGAATGAGAGGGATTTATACAGCCCCCTCCGGCCTGGAATCTACTTGTTTGGTGAGTACAGGGTGGAGGCTTCAATGCAGAGCTGTGGAGTTTGTGGGTAGAGCAGCATGGTATTGTAGCCTGTGGCAGGAAGGCATATAACCTCTGATACTGTGGCTGCTCATTGCTTAAATGTTTCTTGTTTTAATCAGAGCTATAGAGCTAAGTCAATCATTCTTGATGTATCTAGTTTTATGCTCAAATGCTGCATTACCAGCTCGTGATCTCGTCTCATTAGGTTGTTGCGTACGGCCTGGATATCTACCAGACCCGAGTGTACCCATCAAAGCAGTTTGATGTGCTGAAAGATGACTATGACTACGTGCTGATAAGCAGTGTCCTCTTCGGGCTGGTTTTTGCCACTATGATCACCAAGAGACTTGCCCAGGTGAAGCTGCTGAACCGTGCCTGGCGGTAGAGCTGAGGGTGAAGGGAAGGCTGAGCCTGGAGAAGGCATCTGAGATTTGGGCTGGCTGAAGATCTGCCACCCCACGTTGCCCCTGGGTTCAGTTAGAAATTCCAGCTTGCGTGAGTGATGGCTGCGAACATCTGTGTTAGATTTTTGCTGGAAGATATGTGGGAGGAAAAGCTGCTAGCGCAACAGAGTGGTACGCTGCCTGCGTGTCTCCCAGTGAGAAGAGAGACGGAAAAGAGACGTCTGTCTGTTAGGACTAAAAAAGAAATCTTGCAAACCTCCGTTAAAGCCCTAAAATGTGCCGTCACGTCATCTCCCTGATGTTAGTGAAGATAATACTGAGGACGCGTGTCCTCTTGGACCTTGCCTCTTCCTTGGCACTGGCTGGGACTAATGCCTTGGTGAGAGGACTGAGGGGTTGTTGGCCGCTGTGAACACGAGTAGACTTGGTAACGTGCAACCTACAGTACGCGAGGCCTGAGAAGAGGAGGAGGCGTTGGGTCATGGCGTTGGGAAGAAGGTTAGAAATGGGGTGGGTGTCGGTGGGAGACAGCCTCATCGGGTCCGTTCAGTTGCAGGGCAGTGGGAGGAATTTGAATGTGAAGTCTCTCCGTGTTCATTTATAATAATGATAACTTTAGTTCCTTCTCTTTTTTTTTTTTTTTTTTTAATTTCCCTGCGTGTGGTGGATGAGACCGGGGCTGAGGCGCCCTCGTTGCGAAGCCTCGCAATAATGGCCGGTTAACTCTGTACGCAGATTTCCATGGTCATCGCCAACTGTGGCAGCGAGCTGCGCCTCGGGGGAGGCCGTGCGGCCGCCGCCGCCCCCCAGCCTGCAGCTGGCCCCAATAAAGCCGTGTGCCGAGGAGCTGCCGTGTGTTCCGTCCCTGGGGCCGCGGAGGCCGGGCCCGTCGGTATCGCGCATGCGCGCCGCGGGGCCGGGCGGGGGCCGGCGCATGCGCCGCCAGCAAAGTGCTGACTCATGTACTGCGCAGGCGCCTGGGCCGGGCCCTGCTCTGCCAATCGAGTGGCGGGACGGGCATTGGGTCACTTCCTGTCTCGCGGCGCGTGGGGGGGGCACTTCCGGCTCGCCGTCCCCCTCCGCCGCCGCGGCCCCCCCCGCCCCCCCGCCCCTTCCCTCGCCCAGCGGAGCGGCAAGATGGCGGCCGGCGGCGGCGCGGGGGCCGCGGCGGAGCCGGGCTGGGAGGTGGCCGTGCGGCCGCTGCTCTCCGCCTCCTATTCGGCCTTCGAGATGAAGGAGCTCCCGCAGCTGCTCGCCTCGGTTATCGAGAGGTGAGGGCTCACCTGGCCGGGCCGGGGGGCGGCCCGAGCCTCGCCTCCCCTTGCCCTCAGCGGCGTTCTCTCAGGGCGGGCGCCCGGCGGCGAGGAGCCCCCCGGGGAGGCAGTGCTGGGGGGGGGGCTCCGCCGGTGCGGGACTGCGGGGGGAAGCCGAGGGGCGTCCCCGCCCGGGGCTGGGTGGGGGACAGCGGCGGGGCTGGGCTGGGGGCCGGGGGCCTGCGCCCCGCTGGGGCTCCCGGCGCCAGAAGGAGCCGCGGGCAGGGAGTTACTCACGGCCAGGCTCTCGCTTTCCCGGGGCCTGGGAGGCTCCCGGGTGGTGCCCTTGGGAGCTAATAAGCGGGGATGAGGGTGCCCGGCCGGCTGCTGGCCTTGGCTGCTGCTCGGCCGCAGCGGAGCACCTCTGACAGTTACCCCGCCGAGAGGCTTCGGGACGCTTCTTGTGGTTTTGCTTTTGATGAAGCGCGTTAGGGTTTTGCAGGCTGTGCGGTGAAAAGTGGTGTCTCACGTCTCCTCTGCTGACAGGCTCCTCGGCAGGGGGGGCCTTTGGGTGCCATTGGCTTCCTTTTAGGTCTCTACCAGTGAAATGCATCTTGTGTTTTAAGGAGAAATAAAGCTGAAGCAAATCAGGTCTGCCCTTTCTTTAACCAGGAAGATTAGACTGAGAGCACAAGTACTCATTAGAGCCGTTTTATTTAACATAAAGCTTGTTTTATGATCTAAAATGCAAGGTCTAAATGCCATAGCATTGTGCTCAGATGCAGCCCTGAGTTGTTAGGAAACAAAAAATAAATGTTGCAGTGAGGAAGATAATAAAATAAAGCCTTGTGGTATTTCGCTTAATATAGAATGGCTGAGCGTATGAGCAGTGGACGCTTCAAATTAGCGTTCTGTGCCTATAGAGGTACAGCAGTGTTTCACCTAGAAAGCCGCACATACTCAATATTTATGTAACTTGGGCAGTTCTTAGGCTAATCTTTCTTTTGGGGACCATTTCAGTTTCGCTTTTCCTTGTGGAGCTCTGCTGTCAGCGGGCTTAAACTTCGTTACTGGAGTGTTTTTGGTAGCAGAATATCACAGAAACACTTAAGTGGATGCGCTTTTGGGAGAGGGCTGTTTCCTCCCGTGGTGAGAACGATGGTTCTGTTTGCCACTTGAGACAGAAGTTTGTTGCCTTTAAGTAGCACTGCCCGAGGTTTGAGTTGTGTGCCTGGTACTGACCACGTTTCAGATGCGGCGAGGTTTAATGTGAGCACAAGGTCTGTGGAGTCTGCAGGACGATATAGTTTATTTCATGCTTTGATATAACACGTGACAAATTGCAGAGGGGGAAAAAAATAGCTAATAATCTGTCTTTAGATTTCTAATCTAAAATGTTTTATCTGTTCAAGTTATTTTTAGAAGATGATTGTTAGCTCTTGTAGCAAGACTGTTGGTTGACACCGTCTGCAAAGTGGTTGGATTTCCCATTAAATAAATGTGCTGTAATAACAGTGAAATGGCTAATGTTATTCTTGTCAAAATAAATTAATAAACTCCTTTTCTTAACAACTCTTATATTTAATTTTTAAGTTTAAGCATAGTCAAATTACTGGAGTTCTCCTGTTAGCCGGTATATTCAAGAATCGATTGACTTTGGCCTTCTATTTGATGTAAGTTACAGAAATGCTGACTTGGAAAGGTGTAACTGAAGTGGAACGGGGTTTCCAAAGTCTGTTACAGTCAAAGGAGGCTGTTTTTTAGGGAAGGGTTTTTAACAGGGGGACAACTCCTGCATCTGCTACTGTGCCTTTCCAAGGAAGAGGCTGCTTTTGTGCCTGCTGCCTTACATAAAGGGTCTATTTTGGGCCTGGTTAAGATTTGGAAGCAGAACTGAGAAAGGAGGTAGTATTTGTTGCAGACGTGTTTATTTGATATTGTCACGGAGGCTTCTCACTTACCGTGAGTAATGGGTTTCCCCGGGAAGCAAAAGTTACTTAAGCAATAAATCACAGTACAATAGCCCAAAGTTATTATTAAATCTCACTGTAGATGCAAAACAACACTTCAGCACATCACAGATTAAGCTGTTATCTTTTATTTGTTTTTATTTGCAAGAACTTGATGATTGGCTGACAGATGCCTTCCACTTTTCACTACCGTAGCAAGTCCACAACTTGTTTTATTAGAACTCAAGCCTCTTATTGCCCAGTCCAGATGAAATTCCTTATCTTGTTCTGGTTTCTGCACCTTTGTGTTCTTATACCTTGTGGGTGTTGTCATGTGCAGTTTGACCTATACAGCAGCACAGTACTTGAGGAGCGGCCAATTTCTCCTGTACTCTTATTATTCCCAAACTATTCTCATTTGTTTTCTTAAAATACGCTGCGTACACCTACTGCTGCTGATTTATAGTTGGGTATAAAGAGGGAGGTGAACACAATTAAGAGTCTGAATATAAGGGAGCACAAACTTTTTTGTACATGCAGTCTGTGGGCTTGTTACCCATCAGTGCCCTTCTGGCAGGAGGTGGTGGGGTGAAGCCTGCTGGGTGACACCTCGGAACTGAGTCTTGCTACACGGCTGAGGGTCTTCAAGTAAAGCCTGTGTCTTTGTAACAGTTCCTTTGCTATTTTGGCAGCTTTTTCGGTAGACTAAATTAAAAACGGTTCTCAGAACTAGGGTATCAAAGCTGATGAGTATTTCTCTTCGTTTTTCTGGAGAAATTTTGTATTCTCGAGTTTCTCCTGTTTCAGCTATGTCTCCCATTATGACTGGAAATGATGACAGGGTGGAAAAAGGGAAGGTGACCGGGCATAAACTGGGCTTTGTCTGGGTCAGCAGGGAATCGTGTGTCCTCTTCCTCCTCCCACCCTGCCAACGCTGGCATCGTTGCATGTGGGTGGGTGAGGGGATATTTGGGTCTCTTCTGCCATACTCTGCAGCAGCACTAGATGATCCCAGACATGAGAAATCACGGTTTCAGCTGGGTGTTTGTGCTGTGATGGGCTGATGACCCCTGCATCCCACCTCCTCTCCAGGAATAAACTGTTGCCAGAGGTGGAGAAGGCTGCGCTTTGAGGAGTATATTAAAGTGGTTAGCAAAGTTGAGTTGTGTAATCTGTTCTTCTAGCTTGCTCATTCACATCGTTGACTGAAAATGTGAAAGAAAGCAATTTTAAGTGCTTAATAGCCAGATATCCATGTCCCTTGGTTTTGTCACAGGAAAAGTTAAGGGCAGAACTAGCTATGGGGGCAGAGCTGCGTTTCTGTTCTCAGGGTGGTTGCCTTCAGGTTTCTGTGCAGATGGGATGTGGTGTGACACTTTACTGCAGCCATCTTAACGTATCATTTCCCTGTATAAATAATGTTCTCCGTGGCCTGCGAGCCTCGCTGAGAAACCTCAGAGCCTTTCAGTGCATGGATGTATGCTTTGCTTTACAATTTTTACTTTTGGTTTGAGTTGGTCTTAAATTTTAACTGGCTCGGAGCTTTGCGTGGATTTGCATGCGGGGCAGAACGATGCACATCTCTGAAATGGCAAGTCTCTACCCGTGAGGCTGATTACAGTGGATGTGTTTTTCTCCTCTGAGTGTTGCCTGCCAAAAGTCTTTACTCCCCAGCTTGTTGCAGACGCTGCTTTGTTGTTATTATGCAATTGCCCGTTTCGATCCTTCTGTTTTGCAGAATTGCACAAACCTCTGTTGACTCTGTGCCTTGACAGAAAGGGAATGCCTGTGCTCCAGTCCTGGCAAATCCTGCCAAGCATTAGGAGAAGAAACTCCAAACTTTACGGGCAGCTGAGTTTAGAATAACTTAAAAATTAACGACCCTCCAACAGGGAGAGCGATTGTTAAAGAGGCTGACCTGTTGATGTTATAAAGGAGAAATATTTGCAGTATTGGAATTATGTTCCTAATTTTCCTTTGTGGGTAGTGATGCTGATGCTGTGATTTGTCTCCTGCTGGAAGGTTCAGACCTGAGGGCGGGAGAGATGGGACACGAGGGAGGGGACTGTGTTCTCGAAATTTGGATTTGGAAAGAACATGTGATTTTAATGATCTTGTCTTTTATCTGTTGATATAACATATTCTGAGCATTGTGTGGTGCCTCTATTGTGCTGTATACAATTGACGTATCTCCTGTTCTCCTGTTGCAGTGAATCTGAAATCCTGCACCATGACAAACAATATGAGCCTTTTTACTCTTCCTTCGTTGCACTTTCTACACATTACATCACTACTGTGTGCAGTCTGAGTAAGTGTTCCCCGTCCTTTGCTTCTCTTGCTCTTGAGTTACAACTAGGATATAGTAAAAGTAAACCAGGACTATTGTCCTTTTGGTGTTTGTTTCGAGCCTTCTTTCTGAATTAGACTTCAGGACAGAGCGCATGAGGCCAGCGTTGTTAGCTTTTATACTGGCGAAATGTCCTTGCAGATGGAAGGGGGAAGCTTGTTGATAGGAGTATTTGGCCACCAAGTACTGGACAGTGTTGACTTTTTGGTTGCTTGCTCATTGGCCTGACTTCATTTAGGGAAAATAATTTTTGGTCAAATGAAGTGTTTAAATCCGTTTTGAGAACTTTTAGATTATTCTTTAGGAGTTGTGTTATGATGTTGGAATTAATGATAGAAACATTGTGACTCAAAATACGCTGTATTATTTTAGCAGACATAATTTAGCAATTTCAGCAAAAAAGCGGGTTTGGTCAACTTGTTTCATGTTCTTTAGTGCTTCTGTCAGTATTCAGTGATGCTGCTGGGGAAGCCATTTTATCTATCTAAATTACCTTGTCTGGGTAGAAAGTATCATCCTTGCTTTACTGACATTTCTTGGATTACATTTTAATGAGTTCAATTTCTGTTGCATAGCAATCTGCTTTATTGAAAGAGTTAAGAACATATTATGCTGAACTGTTTTAAAACTTGTACTGAGTGCAAGCGTCTGCTTTTTTCAGTACCAAGAAACCAATTGCAGTCAGTGGCAGCTGCTTGTAAAGTCCTGATTGAATTCTCACTGCTGCGTCTTGAGAACCCAGATGAAGCATGTGCTGTTTCACAGGTGAGCACAGATATTGACCAAGTGGGTGAGCCTGAATGTGGAAATGGACTTTGGCCTCTAATTCAGAAATATTTTCTCTAATGTTGCATAAAGCAAAATTAATTAAATTCTTAAAACATGTCAGTACAAACTGGTACCTGCTGAATCTTCCCTCTGCATTCTTTTCTCAGAATTCTGGCTTGTGAGCAAGCTGAAATAAAGGTGACCTGAAGCCTTGGTTGATTCTCTTGCAATTTCCTACAGTCTGGTTTTGTATTGAGTTTTTAAAGCTGGATTCTTCCCCAGTTGTATTTCAGTCTTCTGGGAAAGCATAGATCTTAAAAGCTTGAATCTTAAAAGAGGAAAGGCATGTGAGAAGTGTTCACATAAAGCCAGCCCTACCTGAAGCTACATTAAGCCTTAGTGAGTCATAGGAGGGAGAGCTTTTCCAGATGCTTTTCCCTAACAGGCACATGGGACAGTTAGTGACCTGAATTACTGCAGTTAGTAAGCAGTCACAATCTTTGGTATGAGATCAGAGTGGATTTGAGATGTTGCAGTAGCCTTACTAGTTGAAGTTGCAGTACTCTCAATGCAGCTGCTTGCAATAAACTATATGGAGGAATAATTGGAATGAAGAGAGTTTAAATTGTACTTGATGTCTTTTTCCTTGTAGAAACACCTCATTCTGCTGATAAAGGGACTGTGCACAGGCTGCAGCCGCCTCGATCGAACTGAAATCATTACCTTCACAGCAATGATGAAATCAGCCAAGCTGCCTCAGACTGTCAAAACCCTCTCTGATGGTAGGTGTTTTAATTTAGATTACTGCAACACTTGATTACGTGTAGAAAACACTGTGGGTTTGATGTATGAAATGGTGATGTGCTCTTTGCCCTGCAGTAGAGGACCAGAAGGAGCTGGCCTCCCCGGTGAGCCCAGAACTAAGACAGAAAGAAGTACAGATGAACTTCCTCAATCAGCTGACATCAGTCTTTAACCCTAGAGTCTCGTCATCACCATCTAGCACGCCAGAGACACAGGTAAACAAACAGCCCTAGAATAAGGCTGAAAAAAGCAGCCTGAATTTTAGCGTTAATAACATGGGTGCCGGGAAGAACAGAGGGCAGTAAGCAGCAGGTTTTTAATACACGTGTAAGAAACCCTTTTCTTAAGTGTTTAAATCCTACTTGCATGTTGATGAATGGCAAACGACGAGCTGCTGTTTGCAATGTATTGGCAAAAGTAGTTTGTTGCCTAATGGAAGCTCGTGCTCAGTGATATTCGTAGCATTTTTGAGTTCTGCTGCTGATACTCCTCGCCTGCGGCGTTGAGACTTACTGCAACACTGTGTATTTTTAATGCTTCTGTAATATATATAGTATGTGCTTGCTTTTAGGTGGAAGGAGAGAATGAGGATCAAGCTTCCACAGATCAAACCTCTGCAGCGAAGACAAAAAGCATATTCATTGCTCAGAATGTAGCCAGCCTGCAAGAACTTGGTGAGAATCAGCTTTCTGGCCTCAGGGGGGGAAAAAGTGCTTGAGCAAATGTCTCTGCAGTGTAAGGCCTTACAGAATGGGAAGCAACTTTCTGACCTAAAGGATTCACTCATTGCGTGCTGATGCTGCCAAGGGAGGTTGTGGCTGTAAGGTATTTTCTTCATTGCGGAGGAGATGAGCTCAGTATAGTTGTGTGCAGTTGCTGTGTTTTGGGGTGGTAAGTAAGGCAGGCAATGTAAAAAACCTTATGGGATGGATTATTGAGCAGGTGTGAGTTAGACCTGTTGTGCCCTGTAACATGCACACAGAGCGTTGTGACAGCCGTTATGAGTACTGGCTGAAAACTTCACCATCTGGTCTCTGTGTTGTAAACTAGTCTTCATCCTGTTACCTCATCTAGGATGATATTTTGTCACCACATAGAGTAATTAAGTCAATTATTAATGACCGTTACATCTGTTCTGCATAGAAGCTCTCCCACTGAGCAGTAAAAATAACACTACTTTTAAATATTTTGGTAGGTGGCTCTGAAAAACTGCTGAGAGTGTGCCTGAACCTCCCCTATTTTTTGCGATACATAAATCGATTTCAGGATGCGGTGTCGGCCAACTCATTTTTTATTATGCCAGCCACGGTGGCAGATGCCACTGCTGTTCGCAACGGGTAAGTGTCTGTCGCTGCTCTTCGGTAGATGCAGGGTACGGTGACAGAAAATAACTGTGCTGGCTATGCAGTATCAGTTATTATGCTGCTCTTATGAGCTGTCTGATGTGTACTTTGCGTTGCTGAACCTTAACATATGTCATTACTTACTATAGATTTCATTCGCTGGTAATAGATGTGACCATGGCACTGGATACTCTGTCTCTGCCTGTATTGGAGCCCCTGACTCCCACGCGTCTCCAAGATGTGACTGTTCTTGCTCTCAGCTGTCTCTATGCAGGTGAATGGATTTTCTGTATTTGTTTTGGAACTTTTAAGTTGCTCTTGCTTTTGTTTTGCTTTGTTACCTGAATGTTTGAGGCTCAGCCCACAAGTAACCTTTATTTCTTATGAATTTGAAAGCTATGTAGCATACTGCATGGTATGGTGACTGGGTTAATAGGAAAGTCGTTACAGTGACGCTGAATTTCTGTTATGTTCTGCAAAGATTCTTGTCGGTGTCTGAGAGAAAGACTGACTGATTCAACATCTTAATAGCCTGTAATTTCTGCTCTTTTTTTTTTTTTACGTTCATAGCGTAATATATTTTTGCAGTGCTTATGGCTTCTACTTAATTGGTTATAGACCCAAATCAACCTTGTTTCCCAGGAGTGGTTTAAATACTCCAGAATCCCCAATGTTTAATTGGTATGGGTAAGATTTTAAAGAGATAATGGCAGTGAAGTATAAAGATTGCCTTGAAAATGGTATTGAATTAAATGGTAAAGCATTTCCTCCTGTAATTGTTCTCATGTGGTTTTGTGGGAAAAAATTTCCTCTTTTGAGAGTAATTCAGGAAAAAAAATTAATCAGTCAGCTGTTACTCTGAGTATTCCCCACTCCCTCAAGTTTACGGGCATGTTTGCTACTGTTTGTTTTAATGTGCTAAGTAGGAGCATTGAGTCCTGAGATTGGCTCTTAATCAGAATGTTACCTCCACTTGTTTTCGATCAGGTGTGAGTGTGGCAACTTGCATGGCCATCCTACATGTAGGTAGCACTCAACAGGTACGAACTGGGTCAACAAGTTCCAAAGAAGAAGATTATGAAAATGATGCTGCTACTATTGTACAGAAATGTGTAAGTAGAGGAGAGAGCGTGTTTATTAGTTTTCATTCTCAGCAAGTGGGGTGCGTAGAATTTGTATTTATTTGGATTGCAATACTTACCTAGTATTTCTAGGTATTAGACTGGCTGATAAAGGAAGTAATGAGGTGGCTAATTGTAGAGGGCAAAACACAATTGTATTTGGAGTTTTTATTTTTATTATTGCCCAGTGGAGCGCTTAAACATCACCGTGGTTTTGGATTTATTTGCAGCTTGAAATCTATGAAATGATTGGACAAGCCATCAGCAATTCACGCCGTGCAGGGGGTGAGGTAAGATTTGCATCTCAAGAAGCTTTTTCACTGTTTTTGTGCTGGTGTATTTTGGCATTTAGATTGACATTATTTTCTCTTTTTGGTGCTTTCCCTGCCTTCCCCTTCACTTCTGGCATGATAGCATTATCAGAACTTCCAGCTGCTCGGGGCTTGGTGTTTGCTGAACAGCCTCTTCCTCATCTTGAACCTCAGCCCCACGGCCTTGGCTGATAAGGGGAAGGAGAAAGATCCATTGGCTGCTCTTCGCGTCAGAGACATTATTGCTCGTACTAAGGAGGGCGTTGGGTCTCCCAAACTAGGACCTGGCAAAGGGTATGTAAATACCCCCCTGCAGTACTCACAGTCCGTGTATCTAACCATGCCCAGCAAGCCTCTACTATGGAGTTTTGTTGGTCTCTTGAAATATTATCTCTATTTATATTTATAATTTATAATTCAAGTCTTGATTCTTGGAAAGAAGAGAAGTCATCTTCAGTTTAGCCAAGCAGTCATTTCACTCAACATACATATTTTTTTATTTCCCCCTTGAAATTACATTGTGTCCTTTTTGTTTCTGTAGACATCAAGGGTTTGGTGTCCTGTCAGTAGTGCTAGCAAATCATGCTATCAAATTGCTGTCATCCCTCTTTCAAGATCTGCAAGTGGAGGCATTGCACAAGGTGTGTAAGTAGCGTGTATGTTCTTGCAAAACATTTTGCCTTCTCCACTGGAAAACACTTTAAATTCTCTTTTCAATGCTGTCCTCCAGGGCTGGGAGAGTGATGGTCCACCAGCAGTGCTGGATATCATGGCTCAGAGCACATCCATCCAGAGAATTCAGCGGCTGATAGACTCTGTGCCACTCACTAATTTGCTGCTGACTTTGCTATCTACTTCCTACAGAAAGGTAGGAGCTGCCATACAGCTAGAGAACTTCTGTAGCTGAGCCACTGCTACTAAGTGTCATCTGCCTGGAAAATTCTCACTTTACAAACTGTGACTGTGCTAAGAAGAATTTAGAATTCTTTTAGAAGCTGTTGCTGGGGGTCTCTCCCTTTCCTCTTTTCAGAGATGTAAATTTGACAGACTTGTTCTCATAAAAGTTTTCTGTGAGCTCAGTGGCGTTGGTGAGTTTAGTGAGAAGGTGAAAAGGCTGTATTCCAAATGGATGCTTTTCTGTCGAAGCTGTTACTTGAAGTGTTGCTTACAGGCTTGGAATAGATTATTTGTTTTCAGCCATCCTATGTAATGTTTAATGTAACCTAAGGGGGAGAAGCCTTGAAAACCTGTTAATAAATTAGTTGAGACAAATTTGCTAGAAGAAAACTTAAAATGCTTTTGGAAGTTACTCTTTGTTTTCAAATTCTTATCTTTCGTAATCCTAAAATTTAACTTGTTCTGCTGTTCCTCTAAGGCTTGTGTCTTGCAGCGTCAGAGGAAAGGCTCTATGAGCAGTGACGCAAGTGCCTCCACTGATTCTAATACTTACTATGAGGATGATTTTAGCAGCACTGAGGAGGACAGCAGCCAAGGTAATGGAGTTTGCAGCAAGCAACTTAAGTCAGGATTTTACGCTGTCTTTCAGATTTAGTGGAAACCTGGCTACTGGGCTGTTGCCTTCTTGGGCTGGAATGACATGTAATGCTGAAAATATGAAGTTTGGAAGATCTGTTTGGCAGAAGTAATGCTGACTGTACTCTTTTATGTAAACTGAAGCCTGAGTGGCTGGAATTGAGGCAGTATTTGCTTAAGAGGAGAGTGGAAATAATTTCTTCTTGTAAATTCCTGCTTAGACTTCTGTAGAAGTGCTTGGCCTTGTGATTTGGAAAGGAAGAATGATGATAGCAAACACCTTAACTCTGCTCACTGAAACTCTTTTTCAGGCCTTTTCTAAGCTGAGTGGTTTGTGTAAGGTATTTGCTTATAATAGTATGCTTTTGTTTTTCCTGACGCCTGTGTTAGATGACGACAGTGAACCAATCCTTGGGCAATGGTTTGAAGAGACAATCTCTCCGAGCAAAGAGAAAGTGGCCCCACCGCCGCCGCCGCCTCCACCACCTCTGGAGAGCTCGCCTAGAGTAAAAAGCCCAAACAAACAGACTGCAGGAGAGAATGGGAATATCCTGGCCAGCCGCAAAGATCCCGAGTTGGTATGGGAAGGTCTTGGGGCTTCATGAAGTAACTGATGTGCTGGAGCGTTGTTTACCTGTTAGTGGCTAGCAGTGTTGACAGACAGCATGATAAATGTTTTTTTAACATTGACAATGTATTTTAAGTACATTGCTAATTGAGCATCAGTGATTGTCTTGACTTTGAAGAAAGATGTTTTCTCTACTCTTCTGTCAGGTGGAATGTCACGGTATTTGTTACTGCCAAGGAGGCAAAGACTGAAGATAGTATCTATTTGGGTTAAACAGGGAGAGGGAAAACGAGGGCAGAACTGACTCGCTGATGGAATGCTTTTAGCTCCAACTCCGTCGGGTAAAGACAAAAATAAATACTGCAGTTGAGAAGTTAAAGATGTGCAACCTTTTCAGAGAATTCTAAAATTGGTCATGATATGGAACAGAGTTCAGCGAGCTGACTTGTGACAAGTAAACCTGTACTCCACTGCTGGGGTGGAGTTACGGGACTTGATTTATTTTGCTCGTGGTTTAGTATATGTTTAACGTGCTTTTGTTGCTTCTGTAGTGTTTCCTCTTTTTCTTTTCAGTTTCTGAGCCTAGCTTCAAACATTTTGAACTTTATCACTACTTCTATGCTGAACTCAAGGAATAACTTCATTCGCAACTACCTGAGTGTGTCTCTTTCGGAGCAACACATGGCTACGCTGGCTAGCATCATCAAAGAAGTGGATAAGGACGGGCTTAAGGGTGAGTGAGCAGAAATTTTCTGTTCGAGAACATAGACTTTAGGATTTCTAGGAGTACATTTTCTTAGTTTCATGTGGAAATTGTAAATGTAGGAGAGCAACAGTAGTCAATTGCTTGATTCCTGTCTTACAGGCACATCAGATGAGGAGTTTGCTGCTGCACTGTATCACTTCAACCATTCCTTAGTGACCTCAGATCTTCAGTCCCCTGCGTTGCAGGTAAGTCTGTGATTGAATGTGTAAATAAAATGAAGAAATGTTGTTGTCTGTTAATGTCTCTTTGTGGATTCTCTGCACTTTGAGCAGTGGGTTGATGATTCCGTTTGGCCCTAGAGTATATTCTTTTGCAAACAGATCTTGGAATATTTTGGATCCAATGAGTTGGATGAGCTTTGCAGTCATCCAGTACTAAATGTCCTGCAGGGCGTAACTTAATGTCTAGAGTTCAAATTAATCCACTGAACTTTGAAGGTGATGAAAGCTGAAAAGGAAATGAGTTTGTTTATTTTGTTTTGGAGGGTTGTCCATGCGTTTTATCAAGAGGCATTCCTGCATATTTGCTTTGCTGTCAGGACTGATGCCAAAAGGCCTTGGAATTCTCTCAGGAGAGGAAAAAAAATAATCCTTTTGCTTTCATGTACTAACTTTGTAGCCTCTAGGTTTCTTTGCTAGGTTGTGGGCTGACCCGACTTAGCACTATAAGTAGAGGTTATAAATCTGCTTACCAATCAGTGAATTCAATCCCTGTACTTTCTGTTGAGTGTTTTGTACTGTATTTGAAATACTTTGTTGTTGGTGGTTTTTTAAGCAGTTGGGCTTTTCAGAAATCTGCCTTTTTACTATATTTGAAAAGAAGCAAGCATTACTGTGATCAAAGGGGTCATCTTCCAAATTCTTAGTTACTGAACGTAGTAGTATAATCTCTCCTGCTGCGATGTTGCAGTAAATGGGTAGAGCTCATTAATGTCATTTTTTCTGCATTGGCATTGAAGTTGAAAGTTTGTTGTGTTTTCGGTGGCAAAGTGGCAGCATAAGTGTCCCTCCATAGCCATGCTGTATATTTCAGATAGAGAAACTGCTGTGTGCACCCTTACGAGCTCTGGGAGCCCTGGTGTTTATTGTCACCTGTATGTTCAGATCATGCTTTTAATTAGAGCACTGGACAGACTTGCCTTTTTTCAAAAAGTCTCTGTTTTGTTGCAGAACACACTCCTCCAGCAGCTGGGAGTTGCCCCTTTTTCTGAAGGTCCATGGCCTCTCTACATCCATCCTCAAAGTTTGTCAGTGCTCTCACGACTTCTCCTGATTTGGCAGCATAAAGCCACTGCCCAGGGAGATCCTGACGTTCCAGAATGCCTTAAAGTTTGGGAAAGGTGAGGTAATTTTATGGTAAGGTGAAAGCCAGTCATATCTTACCTCTAATTTTCTGTCAAGTGAAAATTCTCTGAGACCAGTGTAACAAGCGTGTCTGCGTTCTCTGAGCGGTGATGGTGTGTGATGCTTGGAGGAGCAGAAGGTCAATCCAGTGTTGCTGGAGTCCTTCATCTAAGCGTGTAAATGAAACCTAGATTCAGGATTTAAGTGGGTGGAGGCTGAATTACTTACAATGTCAAAATGCCATTTTTAAAAAGGGAAGGCAAATGTCTTATTTCAGCAGGTTTCTGGTACGATGGTGCCAAGGTTTTTCCTCTCCTCCGTTACCTGAATGTGCAAGTCTGTGATAGGGTTTAGCTGACTGAAAGCTGTAGTGGACAGCCTTTCCAGTGGCAACAGCTTTGCATCTCTCTTTCTCCCTTCGAATGATTGTTCATATTTTTCATCAAATGTATTTGGTGCTAATGGAGTTTCTGTAGGTTTTACTGTTCGCGTGGTCTCATTCCAGTATGTAAGCAGTGAATAATTTGTGAAATTGACAGTATTAGAAGAACAAACAGAAAAATATAATTATGAAGATCTTTCTCTAAACTCTAGTTAAAGAGGTTTTAAAGAGGCATCTAAGCAAGGAGAAAAGTAAACTTTATAAACTCTCTCTCCTGTTGTCAGGTTTGTTGGCACACTGAAGCAAAATGCCTTGCAGGGGACTCTTCCCAGTGACACAGAAGATCTGAATGTTGAACATCTCCAGCTGCTGCTGCTTATTTTTCACAATTTCTCTGAGAGGGGTCGCAGATCTATCATGATGCTCTGTATCCAGACAATTGTGGAGCTGACAGTGAACATGGATACCCAGCAAGGTTCTGTGCCCCTTATTGTGGCACGCCTGCTCTTGGTCTTCGACTACCTGCTCCATCAGTATTCCAAGGCCCCCATGTACCTATTTGAACAGGTAAGATTTTGCTATCATGTTCTGGATATTTAATTGGTCACCCAGCAGAAGTCTGTAACAAGCAATTATTTGGTGTGTTCTGGTCTCTTCATGGCCTTTTTGTGAGTAAATCGGTTTTGGTGGTGTTAGAAGACCTTGGAGTTACAATGCATGATTAACTACAGCTGCTGATTCCTAGCAGCAGGTTCAGCTTGAGTGTAAATTCCTGGTGTAACTACTGTCCTAATAAATCCTGGTAAGGACAGAACGTATGTCTTGCCTTATCTTTCAAAATCTTGACTATTTGGGTATTTAGGCACTGTTTTGCTAATACCTGGTATACCATGCTTTAGCTTTTCACTGTTGAGGTTTTTGGCACTGTTCTCATTAGTGCGTATGTTCTCATGTTTTGTGCATAGCTTTTTCAGTTGTTGGAAGCGTGACTGTTGATTTAAACTGCTCACTCTAGAATAAAAATCACCAGATAGGTTCCAGGGCTTCCCTCAGAGGCTGGGAATGATTTAGCAACAGAGTATTTTATGGTTCTTTACGGTGGTGGTATTCTTCCCCCCTGTCCCTTAATGACGAGGATGTCATGGGTGCTTTTTTGTTTGTTTTAACTTAGGTGCAGTATAATTTGCTGACTCCACCCATTGGCTGGGTGAGTGGATCCCAGGATAGTAGCAGACGAACGTCAGTCCCGCTTTATCATGGATTTAAAGAAGTGGAAGAAAATTGGACCAAACACTGTTCATCAGGTAGGAAAGAAAACGTAAGGAGTTTTTTATTCCAAGATATGCTTTTACAAATAACAGAGAGCCCTGGTGTGGACAGCTTTTCCTACTTTTAATGGGCACAGTTACAACAGGTGAAACTGCATGTAATAATGCAAGACGAGTTTTATTAAATAAAATTACTGTCATGTAGGAGTATGCTACAAGAAATTAAAAATAAGTATGTATTTATTGTGTCAGGATTGTAGGAGTAGGAGAACCTTTGCTGCATATAGTATAGGCTAGAGCACTTATAATGCATCACGGAGTTAGCTTAGTAGAATCTGGTAGTGGACTTAAAATGTGAAAGGTTATGGGGGTGGAGGAGAGAGAATAATACAATACTACCTAATTAAAACTGTCACTTTGAACGTTTTTTTTCTGTCCTGATCTTCCAGATGCAGTTCTACAACCCAGGTTCTACTGCATCCTATCTCTAGAAGCTTCTGAAGATGATCTGAACCGTCTAGATAGCATGGTATTGGGATTTCTGTTTTAAAGACCTTTCTGTAAGCCTTCAGAAAGCCACGTTGTTTTGACAAGAGCCAGGGAAAACAGACAAGAAGGAAAGACTTGATGAAGCAGAAAGAGCAGAAATTTTTCACTAAGTGGAGAGTAGTGGCTGGATAAGACAATACGGGATTCCTTTTTGCACCTAATTGCGTGTCAGAGAAGTCAGTATGCAAAGGCTGTGAAGATGTGTTGGACTGCTTGTAGTAATGCTTGTGATTCAAATATGTGTGCTGTGACAAGAGGGCCCTGTCACGGCCACGCTTGTTTTTCTGTGCTGCTGAAACATCTTAAACTAAGACACATGGCATTGGAGTTGCTTCCTCATCATTTTGCTCCATGTTCTTTCTGGGTTTTGTTTCCTCACTAAATTTACTGTCATCAAGATTGTGGGCTTGCTTCATCCATGCTTCCTCATAACCAGTTCAGTGGTACTCCAACTGGGGAGAGAAAAAACAGACAGAACTAACTTCCTGAAGTTTTATTTTGCATACTTTTGGTCTGTGGGTATTCTGAATACTTTAGAGAAGAGCTTGGCTGTATATAAATGTAGAGCTGTGCAATTTGCAAAGCAAAGATCCTGACTTGTCATCTCTTGCAGGTTTGTGAGGTCCTTTTCTCTAGGACTACGAAGTATGATGAGCTTTACACAGCCCTGACTTCATTACTTGCAGCTGGATCACAGTTTGATACACTTAGGAGAAAAGAGAACAAAAATGTCACTGCACTGGTAAGGCAGTGTTGCTGTAATGTTGTCTGTGTTGAGGAATAACAAGTTTTCAAACTTTGTATTTTCAAGCAAAGTACTTAAAAGTATTTTGGGCAGTGGTTGGAGTAACGGGGAACTTAAAAATCCCACAGCTATTAGTAGTGTTTATGGTGGCGGTACATCTCATGAGTTTTTAATCCATCACGTGTTTTAGACTTGCTGTATGTCCCTGGTAGTTCCAGGAGGTCTGGCTAGAACATGACCAAGAAGAAAATAATTGTGTGCTCTTTCCTTTTTCTTTTCTAACTCCTCTTCGTTGCTTAACGTGTTGTATAATATGACAGAAACTCAGTCTAGTATGCGTTCATCTGATTTGGCCCATGTACAGGAGTCGAGAGTTTCTGATAAGATAATTTCACTAGCTGTAATGATTGAAACTTTGTTTACTAATTTGTCCAACTGTACTTTTGTTTAGGAAGCCTGTGCACTTCAATACTACTTCCTGATATTATGGCGGATACTAGGGATTTTGCCTCCGTCCAAAACCTACATGAATCAGTTGGCTATGAACACACCAGAGATGAGTGAATGTGATATTTTACACACATTGCGCTGGTCTTCCCGGCTGCGAATCCCATCTTATGTCACATGGATTAAGGTAAAGCCTCATATTTATAGGGGTGTTTTGTAATGTTGTTGAGAGTAAGAATGTCAGTCTCTTGTTCTTCCATGCTGACTGCACGTGGGACTTATTATGTGGGCATGATGGTGAAAATTGGGAACTTGTGTCCGTGTTTTCTAAAGTGTTCTAGCCTGTTAATTGTCAGAGTGGTTAATGGTAGAGCACTTTTGAAGTGTGACAGGGCTTCTTTTGGCATCTGTAGGATCACCTTACCAAGCAGGGCATGAAAGCTGACCATGCTGCTTCTCTCATTGAATTGGCCTCCAGCAAGTGCAGCTCAGTGAAGTACGATGTAGAAATAACAGAAGAATACTTTGCTCGACAGGTAAGGGGGGGTGAATGCAATTGCACATGCAGAGCTTCTCTTTTCATGGAATGATTTGCACTTATTGTTCCATCCCTTTGTATTTTAAGATATCTTCTTTCTGTGGTGTTGATTGCACAACTATTCTCCAACTGCACGAAGTTCCCAGTTTACAATCCATTTACACCCTTGATGCTGCAATTTCCAAGATTCAGGTTTCTTTAGATGAGCACTTTTCTAAGCTAGCTGCAGAAACTGATCCGCAGAAGTCTTCAGAGATAACCAAGAACCTCCTGCCTGCTACTCTACAGCTTATTGACACGTATGCTACGTTTACCAGGTACAGTCCTTTCAGATTGCTAGTAGGAATACAATTTTCTTCTGTGCGTAGGACTTTCTTTGCATTTTGTTTGTTTTCTTAGACATAGGTGCCTTTTTTTTTGTAGTCCAGTATAATTACTCTAACTTGCATCCTCTAGAGTGTCTGTTGTTGTAAAAGAAGAATAAAAAGTAGCTTCTCAAGCCATGTATGTGAAGTTGTTGTTTCTAAGTAGCATCCTTGTCTGATATTTCAAGGCTTTTTGCAAGCTTGCAAAATGAGCTTTTCATCCAAAGATGAAACCTATTCTCACCACTCTCTCGGATAGTGCTACTTAAGGTTATTTCACTGAGATAATATTGAGACTGTCAGACCATCACAGAAGGGGTTTAATTCTTACATTAAGAGTCTGAAGTCTTCTAAACTCTCGTTAGAACCCATGTAGAAGAAAGCAAAAGTAAATCAGCTTTTTCTTTTGAGTGGGTGTTTTTCCTGGTAAGTAGCTTAGAGGAGATAAAAACCCAGAACTCCCTTAGTGGTATAACAGAAAGTATAGGGCAGAACTTCAGAACTTTGCTTGCTTATCTGTCGCTGTATTGACACCCTTAGTTCTGAAATGGAGAGCTGTTTCCTGAAATAAATCCTTTCCACCCTGAACGCAGATCTTACTTGCTACGGAGTCTCTCCGAAGAGGGCTCCACTGAGAACAAACCCTCTGAAGAGAAGCTACGAGGTTATGCTGCTGTCCTGGCCATTGGATCCAGCCGTTGCAAGTCTAATACCCTAGGTGAGGGTGCTGGATAGTTCAGATTTCCTTCTCTGTATAGGTGAAGCTTTCTACAATGCTGCCAACGTTTCATTTCAAAGCTCTGTGCTGGCTAATGTGTTCGCAGTTGCTTTGTTCAAATAGTGCGCTATCCAGGCAGCAGCAGACTAGGAAGTCTTTCCCTTTTAGTATCCTAACAACTGAAAAAGTTGGGCAAACCTTGAAAGTAACTATCTTGTGGACTTATCTGGAGTATTGAAATGCTTTTATAACCAAAATATATTATAGGTCTGGTGGCATGGCGTAGTAAAGAGAATTATGAAATGTTGGTATGTTGGAAGGCTGCTGCGAATTAATATTTTTGCCGTGTTTTCTGTTTTAATTAAGTGAAAGAAGCTGTGAAGGCTCTTGCAAACTTCTAGGGATGATTCTGACTTGTAGAAAAGCATGGAACTAGCCTTTAACAGAATTACAGCTCAGGGTTTTTTTAGCAGAATTTAGCTACAGTTGTGTCTTAATAATTCAGTTTTAAAGAGTGTTATAGAAGCATTGCAGTTGTCTATAGGACCCGTGAAATTACTCAGTGACTTATGATTATGTATTAATTGCAGGTCCAACACTTGTTCAGAACTTGCCATCAGCTGTGCAGACTTTATGTGAATCATGGAACAACATTCATACAAATGAGTTTCCAAACATTGGCTCGTGGGTGAGTCCAGCCTCGTGGATTGACCTGGGTGTGATCTTAACTCCATAACTTGCTGGCAAGGGGCAGGCAGTATGTCTTTCTGTTAAAGGTAAACGGCTCTGATTTGTGTGCCTGTGTGTGTCTCAATCCGTAGCGCAACGCCTTTGCGAATGACACGATCCCCGCCGAAAGCTACATCAGTGCGGTTCAGGCCGCCCACCTTGGTACTCTCTGCAGCCAAAGTCTACCTCTTGCAGCTTCCTTAAAGCACACCCTGCTCTCCCTGGTCAGACTCACTGGGGATCTCATTGTGTAAGTGACAGGGTTTATATCGCTTTTTTGCTCTATATGTCTGCTCTTCTGAGTGTCTGTCTTCACCAGGCTGTTCGGGCGGAACACTTGGTGAACTGGCACTGTATGTTGAAGTAAGGCTTTAACGGAGCTTTTGGTTTACAGTTCTAAATAGTAAATGAATGAAAGATAGCCTTTCTGTCTTGATCTGGCATCTCTAAAAGACAAACTCTGAGAGAGAGACCTGTAGTCCTTTTTGTTGAATAGGGACTTGAAGAAATTGGGATCTGAACTGAGACAATATGGATCTAATTAACTCACTTGTGTTTTGTTACTCACTTGTGTGACATTTTCAAAGCATAATAAAAGTGAAATGGAAGAAATTTTTTTTCCAGGGACTTACTCTAAGATATTCTGAAACAAAAAAATAGTTATTGACACTGCAGACAAGTCCAAAAGCTGTACTATGCCACAGCAGGACTGTCTGGTAGGAAAATGTTGTAACTGTATATGCAACAATGACACATGTAGAGTTTTCCAGATGAGGACTGTTTTTTCTGAGGGGAAAATTGCTGTGCCAGTGTATTTATTCCAGCTTTCTAAAAAGGGTTTTATCACTGATTTCCATCCAGACTTGTGCCTTACTTGTGTCACTTAGGAGTTATCTGGTAAGAATGTTCTCTGATACATCATGCAGAGAATTAACTTGTTGGCTTTTCTTTTCAAGCTGGTCGGATGACTTGAACCCACCACAGGTGATTCATTCCCTATTGCCCCTCCTTTTGGAGACCAGCACAGAGAGTGTGGCAGAAATAAGCAGCAACTCCCTAGAAAGGATCCTGGGCCCTGCAGAATCAGATGAATTCCTGGCACGTGTTTATGAGAAATTGATCACAGGATGTTATAACATCCTGGCCCATCACTCTGATCCGAACAGGTAACGGGGCTGTGTGGCTTGCAGTTCTCCTCCAAGAAAGCTGTATACAAAGAATTACTACAGTATGTTCAGACATCAGTGTCAAGATGTGCTGTTCAAAACCAGCACGACAGAAAAGCAAAAAATCGGCTTATTTTTATCTGTGGAAGGGTTCTAGATCTGTGGACTAAAAAGATGAGATTTTTTTTATTCTTGTTAGAATTTTCAGCGCTGCTGTTAAGGCAGCGTGGATTTTCATCATCTCTTGTAACTCTGAATGGAGCATGGATGTATCTGGATAGTTTTTTTTTATTTCGGCAAATAGAAAATTATGTAAATACAAGCACAAAATCAAAGCTGAAGATGCCGACCTAACTCCCTTTATATTCCTTTGTCTCTCTTCTTGCTGTTTCTAAGGATGGTTAATCCCTGCTTTATCATAGCAAACTAGCCAGATTTGTGCTTCCCACCCCTGACTCACTGAGTGTATGGAGGGAATAAGCTTGATGTGCAGATGTGGATTCTACCCATCTGAAACATAAAACCATTAGGCATGATGATGTTGCATCTTTTTAATACTGATCCCCTCTGGATGGAAGGTATTCAGAGGGAGATCTACTGTGCCTTCTGGTAGAGAATGTAAATGTAATTGGATTTTACTTGCAGAGTGTGTTGTGGAGTGGGGATGAGAGCAGGAGAGAATGGGAAGGAGTAACACTAAAAGAGACTTGAAGTGTAAAAAGAGCAGCCATTTATAGGAATTTATAATGTGAGGAGTCTGAAAGGTCTAGATTATTATAGGTTCCTGTGTAACTTGCCTTACAGCATCATGTGCCACTTTTTTCTGAACACCTGGTGGATTTGTTGTTTATGTATGATTGTTCATCAACTGTTTTTCTCCTGTCTCTTGGAAGGAGAGCTGCTTTCAGTTAGTAGACAGTTTATTAGAATTAGCAAAACTGGTCACTTCTCAGCTCTTAGGATTAAGTAGTTTAAATTGCTCTTCTGTATTCTTAATATGCATCTTTTGATCCTTAGTGGCCTGGATGAGTCCATCTTGGAAGAATGTTTGCAGCATCTGGAGAAACAACTGGAGAGCAGCCAGGCCCGAAAAGCCATGGAGGAATTCTTTTCAGAAAGGTGAAGTCATCCTGGAAGTTGTAGCCTAGGAACTTTATTTCTCTTCCTTTTTCTCTTAGCTTGCCACTGTCAATACCTATGTGACTTTAATGCCTTTGCACAGGAAAATACGGAACTGTGTAAAGAGAAGATGCCCTTCAAGCAGTGCAGGGGAGTGTGAAAAGACTTTCTGTGTGGGAGAGGACCTAGGTCTTTGTCACTCCAAGTACAATATTCACCGAGCCCTCACAGTGATCATCAGTGGGGAATCCTGCAAGATGATTGTTTTATCAAAGGCATTATAAGGATATTTTTGAGAGATGCTGGTCTGTAGGGCTGTTAGATCAAGTACAGATCAAGCTGCAAAATCCCAAGTTCTCTCAGTGCTTCCTTGGGGCTATAGGTTGATGTTTTTAAGGGTGGAGGTGGGGTGTTGGCCTGACTTAGAATTATGAAGGCAAATTGTGATGGAAACGGCATAGCACAAAAACAAATGTTCTGAAGAGATATGAGGGTGAACTGGAGGAAAGGTTTTGTGTGTTGGAAATCCAGCCATTGTCTGGTTTTTCTCTCTACTTGTTTAACAGTTCAAAAGCAGTCTAGTGGCTGTTCTGTGTTAACATGGAAGGGAAAAATAGGCAAGAAAACATAGAATTTTGGTTTGGAAACCAGTACAAGCCTGTTTGTGACTTGATACGTGGAGAATACTGATATGCTCTTCAGGAGCTCATGAGATCTACAAGGTTTAGTCTAAGCTAAGGGCTGTTTGTTTGAAAGCAATTGCTGTGGCCTGGATGCCGAGTGATGCTAATACAAACTATTGCCAGTCTTAAGTGTGAGGGCAGGTACAAGTGCAGGTGGAAAAAAGGGATGGGTCATCTTTTACAAAGCTGACAATTCCTCCTCTCCATATAGTGGAGAATTGGTCCAGATCATGATGGCGACAGCCAATGAAAACCTCTCAGCGAAGTTCTGCAACAGGGTGCTAAAATTCTTCACCAAGCTCTTCCAGCTGAGTAAGTAATTGTTGAATCTCTTCTGTCCTGCCTTTGTCCCCTTCATACTGTTCTTGTATTAGACTATGATATGAAGATACTTGAAAGAACAGCTGTAAGAGGAAGTGGAATGACAGCTTCACGCTTTTAATGGAAAGCCATCTTCAAACATGTTTGTTGTAGCATCTGTCACTCACTAGTAACTTTCTCCTCCAGCTGAGAAGAGTCCCAACCCCAGCCTGTTGCGACTTTGTGGCTCTTTGGCTCAGCTGGCTTGTGTGGAACCTGTACGTCTCCAGGCCTGGTTAACCAGGATGACCATGTCCCCACCCAAAGACTCGGACCAGCTGGACGTTGTGCAAGAGAACAGGCAGCTGCTGCAACTCTTGACAACTTACATTGTTCGGGAAAACAGGTAAAGCACAACCTTTGTAGTTTCTTTTGTGTGCTGTTCATTTCTGTTGTTCTCTAGATGTGCAGATTGCTTGCGAGTTGCTGGTGGTTTCTTGTTGTCAGTTTTCAAATGAAGTGATGGGGAGTGTGGCAGTTTGCCCTGAAGGCATTGCTGTGACAGTGCTCTTGCGGTGTGGGGCTTAGCGGTATTTCACTGGGTGACGTACCTGTCTGAAACTTTCTCCTTTTTGATTAGCCAAGTCGGAGAAGGAGTCTGCACTGTTCTACTGAGTACTCTAATACCAATGGCAACAGAAATGTTGGCCAATGGTGATGGCACAGGCTTTCCTGAACTGATGGTCGTGATGGCAACTTTGGCTAGTGCAGGACAAGGTGCAGGACACCTCCAGCTTCATGGTGCTGCTGTTGATTGGCTAGGCAGATGGTAAGAGAGAACTGTGTACTGCTGTTTGTTCGTTTGCATCACTTAGACTGATTATTTTTTAAAAAAAAAAAAAAAAAAATTCCTGGTAATCTGGGGACAGATGTTCATGTTAACTGAAACGTTTCTTAGGGTTGTTTTTTTTCAGAATGTAAAGTGTCTTAGAGAGGCTGATCTCTGTCCGCCCATTAAGAATTACCCTGTGTTTTCTTTGCCTTTTCCATACATGATGGTTTAATTACTGCATTTATACATTTCTTGTGGTTAATCCAAAGCAAACTGAATGCTTCAGGCTATTTGTCAGAACTGATTATATACCTCCCAGACCGTAATGATCTTCTCCACTGGTTTGTGTTACAGCAAGAAATACCTGTCTCAGAAGAATGTGGTAGAAAAAATGAATGCAAATGTCATGCAAGGGAAGGTAAGACATGTGACGTGCTTAACTTGCAGGAATGAATCTCAGGCCTCAGCTGTATCAGCTGTCCTGTTTTGGTTTCATAGTGGGAGTTTTAAAGCAATTTGGTTGGGGGACCGTTCTGCTTTCTTGCCTTACAGCAGCTATTGTGGGATCTAAATATTGTCTCTCATTTTCATTCATGTCTACTTTATAGCATGTGACTATCTTGGAGTGCACATGCCATATTGTCTCTTACCTGGCCGATGTGACTAATGCACTGAGCCAGACCAGTGGCCAAGGACCAAGTCATCTTTCTGTTGATGGAGAGGAACGGGCGATTGAGGTGGATTCAGACTGGGTGGAAGAGTTGGCAGTGGAAGAGGAGGACTCTCAAGCTGAAGATTCGGTAGGCAATAGTTAATGCTGCAAATGAGATGAAGATTTATTTTGCAGCTTTCAAATCAGAATTACTCAGGTTATAAATCAAGATTTCTATTGTTGTTGTTTATTCCTAATGTGGGACTGAGTGAGGAACCCTAGCTGTCAGATCTGGAAGAGAATTCTGTCGTTAATGCATGCTTTAAAATTTGTCTCCCCAATATATATTTTTTCTTACTGTTTTTCTTACATTCACTCTTTTGTGTTGCTTTAAAATGTTACCATCTCCTCTTTCCATGTGGTTTGATACCAACTGCTGCCTTTTAGTGAAGTGATCCTAAAACTTGCTATTCTTAAAATGTGCATTTGTTGTCTGAGGAGTGTATTCTGTACCCTGTGCCTTTGCTGTAGCTGCAGTTGTGACACCTTTCCAAAATAACTTTCTTCTTGATAGGATGAAGATTCTCTTTGTAATAAACTCTGTACCTTCACGATCACACAGAAGGAATTCATGAATCAGCATTGGTAAGAATCTCAAATTTGTGTTTGCAATTTCAGCCTGATATTTCTGGCCACTGAGAGGGAAACAAATGCAGCTGTGGGCCTTACTGAGGCATTGTATTTTATAACTCCTCTGGCTTATTTTGTGCAGGTATCACTGTCACACTTGCAAGATGGTTGATGGGGTTGGTGTTTGCACAGTTTGTGCTAAAGTTTGTCACAAGGATCATGAGATTTCTTATGCCAAATACGGATCATTCTTCTGTGACTGTGGAGCCAAGGAGGATGGCAGTTGCCTGGTAAAGTGTCTTTAAATCAACTTACAAGCTGTGGTTTCTTCAGTTTTTAAAGTCTTTTGCAGAGGTTTCTGTTCTGCAATAAGTTACCTTTTGATACGAGTGTGTAAGAGTACAAAGACTTGAAGGCCTTGGCTTTATGATGACTCCTCTTAATTTACAGCTTGCCTGGCAATTTACCTTTTTTTGCACCAAATAAGTGCATTTTCAAATCTTTGTCCTAGTGACTACTTGGATTCCAGTTAGCCCGACAGAATTTGCAAGTTATTTTAAGCTACGCAGCATTCAGATACCACCTTCTCCCATGTTTTCCACTAGCAGCAAGCAAAGCAACTTTATCTTAGATATGAACATTTTTCTAATACTTGGGTGGAGAGTGGCACGTAGGATACTGTTGTGTTATTTCTTTAAGATTGCAATCTAAGAGAATTGCACTCTGTTTCTTAAAAATTACATTAATCTTGCTGCTGTTACAACCTGTATTCATTTTATCAGTGGTAAAATTGAGTCTGGTTTGGGCTTTTAGCATTACGGTATCATTCCCAGGCTTTGGTGAAGAGAACTCCCAGCAGTGGTATGAGTTCTACCATGAAAGAATCCGCCTTCCAGAGTGAGCCCAGAGTGCCCGAGAGTGTCATTCGACATGCAAACACCTCTCCTGCAGAGAAAGCCAAGGTCACCATCAGTGAGGGGAAGGGTCCTGATGAAGAAAAACCCAAGAAGAGCAGCCTGTGTAGAAATGTTGAGGGCTGTCGAGAGGAATTGCAGTCCCAGGTATGATTATCAGCTAGCTGTTAAAAGAAGATGGTTTAAGATGAGGATGAGGGTCAAACAGTGTTGGTTATCTGCCAAGTTGCTTGATTTTTGTGCTGCTCTTTCTGATAAGAGGGATCATAAAAGTGGTGTCCAGCTTTAAAAAGCAGTTGACATGCAGCTTTTATGAAGACTGCCAGCAAGAGCATCTTGTGCTTCACTTGCCTTATTTATTTCTTGCAGGCCAACTTCTCCTTTGCACCTTTGGTGCTGGAGATGCTGAATTTCCTGATGGATGCCATTCAGATAAACTTCCAGCAAGCTTCGGCCATGGGGAGCAGCAGTCGTGCACAGCAAGCTCTCAATGAGCTACATACTTTGGACAAGTCAGTAGAAATGACAGATCAGTTGATGGTATGATACTAAAGGAGCGATTAGATGATGGGACAGGTGGGATCACTTTTAAACAGAAAAATTTCAGTGATAGGCTTTTGTATGCTTTTCATAATGACACAGGTCCCGACTCTGGGCTCTCAAGAAGGTGCTTTTGAGAACGTCCGCATGAACTACAGCGGTGACCAGGGCCAGACGATCCGGCAGCTGATCAGTGCTCATGTGCTGAGGCGGGTGGCAATGTGTGTGCTGTCGTCCCCGCACGGCCGTCGGCAGCACCTGGCTGTGAGTCACGAAAAGGGCAAGGTGAGTTCTCTAACTCTTTAGAGAATTCTGGATTGTAAAGGAAAACGAAACTGGCCTTAGAGCACTGAAAAACAAGCAGGATACGATTTGTTCTGCCTGTCCTGAGATCTGGATCATCTGTAAAGTATTGTGTAGCTTAGAAATACCTATCATTCCTTAGAGAAATCTTGCAGCGGAAACAGTGAAAACTGTGGCCACACGGTCATAGAGCTGAAATTGAAATGCCTTTTTCCCCTTGGTTGTAAACATGGGTAACTTGAGTTCCTTTTGTTCTGCAGATTACAGTCCTTCAGCTCTCAGCATTGCTGAAACAAGCAGACTCCAGCAAAAGAAAATTGACCCTTACTCGCCTTGCTTCTGCACCCGTTCCGTTTACTGTGCTGAGCTTAACTGGAAATCCCTGCAAGGAGGACTACCTAGCTGTGTGTGGCCTGAAAGTAAGTGCCCTTTTCCAGGCAGCTGGAAACATCAGCTCAAAACCAGGTGTCTGTCTGTCCTCTGAGGAGCTAGCGCAGAGCTGGCTCCAAAGGTCTGTCACTAATTTTAGTTGATGAATCACTTTCCTACTAGATATATGAAGTAAAAGGAGCAGGACCTATATGAATAATATAATAAATGAGACAGTGTCTCAAAATAGTACTACTTATTGTATTTAGGCCAAATTTATGACAGGAGTGAAGGTTTAGTCATGTGAAACTTGGTGTGTTAGAACTAGTCCGTAACAAGTGCTTTGTAGCAAGGACGGTTTTTTTGTATTCTCCCCAATTTAGGTTCAGCTTTCCCAGTGCCGAATTCACAGATCTGATATTTAGCTAAGAAACAGCTGGACTCTGTGGTTTGGGTTTGTTTTCTTTACAAATTTCCACGTCATTCACCTTACCTGCAGGAATTTTAGATTCTTCCTCTCTGAATTATTATTGGCACTAAGAGGAATGCTAGCTTTTAACTCTGTTCTTGGCTTGAAATATTTATAAATGCTTTGTTCTAATATTTGACCAATTTTTTTCATTACTGCAGGACTGCCACGTGTTAACATTCAGCAGCTCGGGATCAGTCTCTGATCATTTGGTACTTCATCCCCAACTAGCCACTGGAAATTTCATCATTAAAGCTGTGTGGCTGCCAGGCTCTCAAACAGAGCTTGCTATTGTGACTGCCGACTTTGTGAAGGTACGTTTGGTCATCAGCTGTTGATGAGAGGTCTTCTTTCAGACATTAGAGTCTGGATCTTGGCAGAGTTGCATGTGGAAGAATGTGATCATATTCTTGGTTAGAAATTAATTGGAAATACAAAATTGTGGTGTTTGGCTACTGTTGTCGTAAGAAGAAGCAAAACCCAAAGAACCCAAAAAGCAAAAAAATGAACTGTAACATCTAAATCTCAACCTATTGTCTCAACTCTTGTCCATTTGCACTGGTTTGTATCATGGAAGTTATTTCCTTGATTCTTCCCACAGATTTACGATCTCTCTGTCGATGCCTTGAGTCCAACTTTCTATTTCCTTCTGCCAAGTTCCAAAATCAGGGATGTCACTTTCCTTTTCAACGAAGAGGGGAAGAACATCATAGTGATCATGTCCTCGGCTGGGTACATCTATACGCAGCTCATGGAAGAGGCGAGCAGTGCCCAGCATGGACCGTTCTATGTCACCAACGTGCTTGAAGTCAATCATGAGGACCTAAAGGTACTGGTATCTTGCCTTTCTTGTAGCATGGGCTGCAGTGGCTTTCTCTCTCTTGCTTGTGCCTTATATTTGAACGCAGAAGTTTCCTTTTTTTTTCTTTTTTTTTTTCCGCCCCCTTTCCTTTTAAGCCCCCTGATCTAGATCAATGAGCTTGCCATTCCTCTAAAGAGAGAAACATCCTTGCAGTGAAAAGGGGTGGGGGTAAAAATTAAACCCCTTGATCCTTTCATCTAGAAAATGGAGCATGTTTTCCGTGGCTGGCTCTGAAGTTATGCCCAGCAGGATTTCTCAGCAGGGAGGTGGCTGCAGAGCAGTGCTGTTCTTGGAGCGAGGTACTCCAAAGGTGCAGTAACCACAATGGATAAAGTTCCTGACCATTGCTGGGGCTGTAGAGGTGGAGTGAGCCTTTGTTGCTGGTCAACAGCAGCTCTGTAGTCTTGGGGGGCGGCTTTTAAAAGCTGTCCCCCTTTCATTCAGTCTTTTTACTCCAGCCTGCTCCAAAATGGGGGAAGAGATGAGAAGCAGGCCCTCAGGAAAGCTCTTTTATGAGCTGGGAACTTGGGGAGCGCTGCATGTGAGATTGCCATACAACATTCAAGCACACAGATGTGGTAGCTGAGGGCTACCTACAGCCTTTGGCTATGCAGTATCCCCTTCAAAAGCCTTTGAAGTATCTGATGGATGAGTTCACCAAGGAGTTCAGCTTAGAAAATTGTCATTTAGGGCTGTGTTCTCTCACTGGTGGTGAGGGGGCAGGGAGAGGCTTTTGGAATAATTCCATCATTTAAAAGCCTGACAAAGTGTTTTGGAGGATGTGTGCTTATCTTAAATGTTGTCGTTTCTCCCTGATCCTGCAGGACAGTAATGGCCAGGTCGCAGGAGGCGGTGTGTCAGTGTATTACTCCCACGTGCTACAGATGTTGTTCTTCAGTTACTGTCAAGGCAAATCTTTTGCAGCCACCATCAGTCGGGCCAATCTGGAAGTGCAGCGGCTATTCCCAATTAACATAAAGAGGTGAGGCGCATGTGGAAGACTCCCCTGAAGTTTTCATTTCTGTTTATCATTAATAAATATTACTAATTGTTCTTAACATCCCAGCTCTGAATGGCCAAAGCTTGTGGCGAAGATCCCCTTTTTGACTGATGATTTCTTGCTACTTTTTGTGGTGCTTCTGCCCTAATTGCAGAACGATTTGAAACCAAAGCTGCCTGTTTTGGCAGTGGGACGTGTATGCATTTTTTTTCTTCCTACTAGGATTTCACAGTGGAAAGGTGGCTTCAGAGCAGTCTTGCTGCACAGTGCAGAGCTGCTGGTGGTGCAGCAGCTGGAACCGATGGGATTACCCACCCTTGCGGAGGCTGCAGAGCAAGGAAGCCTTTTGTTTCTTTTCGGCAACAGTACTGCAGTGGACCTTGTGTGTTGTGCATGTTAAGGCTTATTTTCAGACTTCCTTGAGGGAAACCAATCTCTTATGCTATGAATGTGGCAAGAAAGAAGTGTTCTGTCATTTGTCCTGAGGAGGAAAGCTGGGTATTTGGGCCACAGGCTCTTCCCTAGCCTGACAGAAAGCCTCTGTCGTGAGTAGGCTCTGTAGCAGGGTCAGGTTCCAAGAGCTCCCTAGCCCTGGTCGAGTTTGGCTTAGTCTTTTTGCAGATTTATAGTATTTTTTTTCCAGTGAGCAGTGTCACATACATTCTCCTGCATTGGCCTTT
Source organism: Falco peregrinus (assembly GCF_023634155.1). Classification (NCBI taxonomy): domain Eukaryota; kingdom Metazoa; phylum Chordata; class Aves; order Falconiformes; family Falconidae; genus Falco; species Falco peregrinus. The sequence continues at coordinate 111,425,538 of NC_073723.1, read as the reverse complement.
GCTTAGTGCTGCTGGTGTGTTGAAACATGGACCTGTGCATCTGTTCACATAAAACGATAGCCGAAAGCCATTTTAAAATTGCTTCCTTGGGTTTGGGCATAAAGTGTTACCAGGGCAGAGATCAGGACTGTGGGATTGGGAGGCTTGTGCTTTCTCCCCACTCAAGTGATTGTTTCAGGTTTCTCACCTGTGAACTGGACGCTGATGTTCCTGGCTGTTCATTAATGCAGTGCTTTGAATTCCTGCTGAGGATGAAGCTTTGACCTGAGTGGTGAATTTTGTGTGGTTTCGCTTGTGTTGCTTCTTAAATGAATGTTATTCTGCCCTTCATCTCTTGCAGTTCAAACGGTGGGAGTAAGACTTCACCAGCACTGTGTCAGTGGTCTGAGGTGATGAACCACCCTGGCTTGGTGTGCTGTGTTCAGCAAACCACAGGTGTCCCACTGGTGATGATGGTGAAGCCGGACACCTTTCTCATCCAGGAGATTAAAACCTTGCCAGCCAAAGCAAAGGTGAGTCATAGTTCCCTGTATTTCTGGCCCTTAAAATGTGGTTTCTCATTGTTCCATCAACAAGATCGCTAGTTTTCACAGTTTTTCTAATGCAGAGAGTTCCTTTCTTCAAGCAGCAGTTGCCGAGTCCTTTCCTTGACTTGTATTGCTTGCCTTTGCAGATTCAGGACATGGTGGCCATCCGTCACACGGCCTGCAATGAGCAGCAGAGGACCACTATGATCCTCCTGTGCGAAGACGGCAGCCTGAGGATCTACATGGCCAATGTAGAGAATACCTCCTACTGGCTCCAGCCCTCTCTCCAGCCTAGCAGCGTCATCAGCATCATGAAACCAGTTCGCAAGCGCAAGGCAGCTGCTATTAGTAAGGGGCTTCTCATACTTACCTGGTGCAAGGTAGCGGTGGCGAATATAGATGCAAAGATTGATTGGCATCATGTAGATAATTAAGATGTTCATTTCTGACAATTGCCAGTTAATCTCAAGGCTAAGTACTGGCTAAGTTTGGGTAAAATGTTTCCGTAGATGTATGTAAAAATACATAGCTATCTGGCTCGCACAGGCATTTCCAGAGGAGGCAAGTTTATTCTGCAGCTTTTTTACCACAGCTTTGCCTGTTTATAATGTATTTTGTTAAAAACATCTGTCTTCCCTTTTAGCAACTCGTGCATCCAGCCAAGTGAACTTCCCTATTGACTTCTTTGAACACAACCAGCAACTCACAGATGTGGAGTTTGGAGGAAATGACCTGCTGCAGGTTTACAACGCTCAGCAGATAAAGCACCGACTCAATTCCACTGGCATGTATGTGGCCAACACAAAGGTAAATGGGGCAGCGTGGGGCTTCTCTGGGGCTCCTGGGTGACATTATTGTTCAGATTGATTGCATGCCTTTTCCTAGTCTGCTTTGTTCAAATGACCCTGTACAAATCCCGTGATACTGTTAAGTAAACAGTGGAGGCACCTGTGTACAGACTTGAGCATCTTAACTTGGGAGTGATTTTTTTGAGCTCACCTTTCTGAGCTGTGATTTGTCTCCTCCAGCCTGGGGGTTTCACCATCGAAGTGACAAACAATAACAACACGATGGTGATGACAGGCATGCGGATCCAGATTGGCACACAAGCGATAGAGCGAGCGCCCTCGTACTTGGAGATCTTTGGCCGCACCATGCAGCTCAACATGACCAGGGCTCGCTGGTTTGACTTCCCTTTCACTCGTGAGGAAGCCTTGCAGGCTGACAAGAAACTAACCATTTTCAGTAAGTTTTTATTAATTGTTCACTTTGGCTACCTGTTGGTTTTGCTTGGCGGGGTTGAAACTGTTGTGCTTCACCCCATGGTAAGAAGGGTTTCCACAACCTGTTCATTTGACCTGACTACAGGAATAGTTTGAGGGGCAGATCCTGAACATTTAGTAACTATTTATGGCTCTGTTTCTTGCTGCAGTGGATGAATGTGCAATAGCTCAGCTCAGTAATTTTGTGTTGAGGTAATAGAGAAGGAAAATGGCTTTGAAAAGATGAACCTGTCAGAGGGGCTGTATATTAATGATGCAGTGGAATCGCTATCCTGACCTTAGGAGGCTGTGCTTGTTTGTATTCAAAAGAAGCTGTTCTGTTTTTAAGAAATTCCTTTAATCACTGCAGTTGGCGCTTCTGTGGATCCTGCTGGAGTCACTATGATGGATTCCATAAAAATTTATGGCAAAACCAAAGAGCAGTTTGGATGGCCTGATGAGCCCCCAGAGGATTTCCCGTCTGCTTCAGTGAGCAACGTTTGTCCCCCAAACCTGAATCAAGGGAATGGCACTGGAGACACAGAGTCGGCTACCCCTGCTGCTGCCAGTGGGACTGTCCTGGAGAGGTATTTCTGCAGTCTTTCTTTTATTTCTCCTTGCAAATGGGTGGTTGCTGTAGAGGGGACATTGGTATGCTTGTGTACCTTTCTTAACCGGGAGAACTTAAGGGGATTTAGTGAGTTTTTTCTAAAACAATAACTGAAAAGTCAATAATTATCTTCTAAGGGAGGGCTTTGTGCTCACTCTTGATTTATCTGCTGGAGTAAACGGATAGATCTGTGTGCGTGCTTCACGTTGCTAAGTTCATTTGTTATAGCAGTCTTAAAGAGCTAAAAGAGATTTCTGCTGCCTTGGTGCATTTTCTCATTTCAAGCTAGCCCTTTTTCATTCTCTAGAGCTCACAAAGGTAAGGCCCCTGAAGTTCAGTTCAGTTTTGAAGAGGGCTTCGTGTGTGATGCTGCTTTAGGCTAGTGGTTCCCACTAACTTACCTTGTAGCCTGTATGTCTCAGGTTTAACTGCTGTGGTGGAGAAAGTGTTGGGGTTTTCCTCCACATAGCCCTACGGAGAGCCAGAGCACAAGGGTGAGCTGGGCATCTATTTAGCAGAAGAAAGAAAACTTTTTTTTTTTTTTTTAATATCCACCCTGTGTTCTCTTTCTGAGCTCAGACAGTGTGTATCGTAAGGGTTGTAGAAAGCCTGGCAAGCTAGCAAGGATAGGAGGGAAACATATCAAAGAGGAAGTAGCACTGCTGAAAAATGAGCATTTTAAGGGATACGCTGCTTGATTGTGAGTAAATGGTGGTGAATTCTATCTTACTGAAGTTCTCAGGTAAAGGTTCAGGGCCTGAAGTAGCAGTTATCTCCAGCTGAAGGACCTGTTTGGCCATGTTTTAATATTTTGTCCAATAGTTGATGGGATTTTTTCCTATGCTTATTTTCTCTTTTTGTCCCTCCTCTGCTGTGACATGTCCACAAGATGTCCCTCTCTCCACTGACATGCTTTCTGCTTTTCCAAAGCAGAGGGATTATATTCTAAAAACTCAGAAAGAAAAAGATTGCTCTTGATTTTCACTTAACGTGTTAGAGAATGCAGCATGGTTACCTTATAAAGGGCCTCTTGAGTAGGAACAGCTAACGGCAGGCAAGAGGCGTATTTCCTATCAGAAAAGTTCGGTGTCTGCACTTCAGATTTAACCTTCAGTGGTGCTTTAAGCAGTGTGCTTGGCTTCTCTGTGCTAGGTGGCCTGGATCTCCTTTGTTTTGCTATTCGACAAGTGTCTGCTGCCCAGATAGAAAGACCCGTGCTTAGACTTACTGTATATAGCGCTCTCCTGGCTTCCCGATTTCCCCATTTAATTTGCCTTTTGCTTAGAATGTGTTCTAGGGAGTTTTTCTGTGAGCTTTACACATTTATTTTTTTTTTTTTCCTTTTTCTTTGCTCCCCCAAAGTTCTGAAACTGAGTCCCTAACCACCCTGGACCGGTTAGTATGCCATCCTTTTCTCTGCACGAATGAGTGTGTGTCAGAGAGACAGAGCACATGATGTGGCTTTTGTTGACTGTTTTTTTTTGTTTTCCAAGTGACATTTGCTTCTTTACATTCTGGTCATTGCATGGCAGATGGTTTAGCGAAATGTAAAGATGAGGGGGTTTGCAGATTTTTGCTGTATACGGCATAACTGTTGCTTGTTTGACAGACTTCTCTTTTCGCTTTGTTTCCTCCTCGCGTCTTTTTATCCCACTTATGCCCCTGCTAGCTTTATGGAGGGTGGCTGTGGGTAGGGGAATGTCATGTTATTTATCACCGCCAGACCAGACAATTGTTGTTTCTTCTACCTCGTATCCAATGCTGTGCTGTTATTTCTCCCCCTAATGCTATCTCTTCCCTCCTTCCTGTATCCTTGCACTGCTCCTTCTCGTGTGTCAGGTGGCGTTTCAGGTAGTTCTACTGCAAGGCATGAAGTGGTGCTGCAAGGGAGATTTCAACACTTTGCTGCAAGTTGTAAATAAGGTTTTCCCTTGGGGCAAGTGTTTTACTGTGAAAAAGTTTGGAGCTCAGCATCTCTCACTTGGGTCATACCCAGTGCTCCAAGTTAATTTTCCTCTGGAATATTTTGCGCTGAAAACTCCAAATTGGAAAGAGCAACCTGTGTGAAAATAGGAAGCGGGTAGAATCTTGCTCCCTTAGAAAAGTCGGTTACGCTTTTTCCCATGTGTCATACCAACCCTTGATCTGCAGTCATATGTACGTCTGTGGGCCATGGTGAATTGGTACTGTCAAGACAATCCAAGTTATCCCTGCTGCAGGCTGCGTAAGGAAATGTTTTATCCTCTTTGGTAGAGAAAAGCCCCTGTCTTTCAGCTGTGGATTATTAAAGCAGTCCTAAGTTTGTCTGTGAGCGTGAGCCAGGTTTAACTCTGGTCTGTAACACAATGAAATGATATGCATGGTGCCTGTGGCAGGTTTTATCATGCTTTGATTTTGTACTTGGCATTCGTTAGCTGTCTCTGAGCTACTCATGACTGTAGCCCGCATAAAGCAAAGTGCTAAGGAGAGAGAAGGGTTGCTGTACTCAAGCCTGCTTTCCTTTCTCCCTTCAGGCTAGTAGTGAGTTCTTTAGAAGCGCTGGAAAGCTGCTTTGCTGTAGGACCAGTCAACGAGAAGGCAAGTAACTTTCTGAATACATTCTTGAGCTTTCCGAGATGGGGGAGGAGGGGCAAGATCAGCAGCACCTCCTGCAGCCCTGGGGGCCTGATACAGAAGAGAGCAGCATCCGTTTTGCTGGGAGCACTGATCTGAAAGTTGACTTAGCGAAAAGCATTTGAAACTAGTTTAGAATGACAATTGGCATTTGCATTTATTGCTAGTGGGATTTTTGTGCTGTAGAGTGACCTCGTTTACAGAAAACAGCAGGGTAGAAGCCCATAAATCTCAAAAGGACTTTTCTTATGTAGACATGTGAAATGTTCCTTAAATGTCAAATAATAAATTGAGGAAGCTATCAAAACGGTATTGAAGGAAGGCAGAAACTTGTATGCACAGTGCAAGGAGGGGAGGGAGCTGCAGGTACGCTGAGAAATCAGACCATGCATCACCTTAATGGTAAATGTACTGAAGAATGTTTTTTGTCTGTTCTTGGGAGCAGGAGAAGAATAAGGTGGCAGCTCAGGAACTGGCTACTATGCTGCTGTCCATGCCAGCTCCTTCCAGCGTCCAGCAGCAAACCAAGAGCCTCTTGGCTAGCTTGCACACCAGCCGCTCAGCATACCATAACCACAAGGTAACATGGTGCAAGGATTTCAGTGTCTCCTGTAACCTGACAGTTTATGGTTGAGGTGCAGCACACCCCTAGAAAGCCCTTCCTCCATGGCAGCGCTAAACCTGCTGGCTGATTTTTCCTTTATCTCCTGCTGCCTGCCTCAATGGCTTTTGTGTTTCGGCAGAACTTCACTACTTAAAATGCTTTTTGAAGATTTTGGTGGGAAATAATGTCAGTTAATATAGAGAAATCTGGATCTTGAAACACATGAAGTTTGTTTGGAAACTGCATCCATAGCTCTGGCTTCATTTCCACAGGCATCTAGCTTCAGGTGCTAGGAAAATACCGGGGTAGGTCGTGGTTAGACTGTGTGCTAACATAACTGCGGTAAATGCACAGATGCCTGCAGATAGCCTTTGCTAACCACTGGAATGATTATGTCTATGCACTGGTCTTTCCATATGCATTTGAGCCTGAGGGGAAGCAAATGTGAAAATCAATTCTCGAGCCAGATTCCTTTTGTTACAGGGTGACTCTTTACTATTAGTTGTCCTTCCTAGATGACATTGGCTGAGAGTCAAAGCAGCGAGTGCTGGATTTCCCCAGGATCTGTCCTGCAGTTATGCTTCTGTTGCTTTGTTGTGCTGCTCTCTGTTGTTTTCCTCTGCCGATGTTATCTTTCACTTTACAGGATCAAGCGTTGCTAAGTAAAGCCATTCAGTATTTGAGTTCCTCAACCAAAGAAGGAAAGGACCTTGATCCTGAAGTATTTCAGAGGCTGGTCATCACTGCTCGATCCATTGCTATTATGAGACCCAACAATCTGGTCCACTATACAGAATCAAAGCTGCCACAGCTGGAAACAGGTAGTCTGTAATGTTCTTCAGCTTTCTGTTGTGGTAACTGAAGATGTCTTGGTATCTGATTTGGTGTAACAGGAACCGTATTTGATGTGTTAGGCGTGTGATAGCCCTTGTAATGAGGACATCAGAGCCTCTAACAAAAGCCATTTCAAATAAACTTGGTGTTATCCTGCTTGTTAATGCTTTCCCCTGCACATATCTGACACCTGTTTTTTGATCTGTACAGAGAGTGAAGAAGGGCAAGAGGCCCAGAAACACACTGAAGGAGATGGCTGCACGTTTATTACCCAGCTAGTTAACCACTTCTGGAAGCTACATGCATCGAAGCCCAAAAACGCGTTCCTTGCCCCTGCCTGCCTGCCAGGTGTGCTAGCTCTTTTGCTATTGTCAAGCTTGTTTATTTTGAAGGATCCTATATTGTAAACAGAGAAAATTACTTGCTCCAGACTAAGCTTGAGACACTAATGATGCCTTGCGTGCTTTCTAAGGTGTATCTACAAATTCTGCTCTAGTGCTTTTGTTAAAGTATGTGTATTTTGCTAGTAAAAAGGGCCTGATGATTGATTTATTCACGTTTGGCTTCGTAGATGGTGCTGGAGGATATTCAGTGGTGCTGGTATATGGGGTGCGTAGTATTCCATTAGACAGACAAGGCTGGTGTGTAAATTCATTTTAGATTGAAATTTCAATATGTTTGTGGTGCTAACATTGTGCCTTGAAGCCTACGAACAAAAGACGCTTCCTGCAGTGTGTCTCTCTATGTGCTGACATGGAAAGATAGTTGATTACGGTCCTATTTTTACTCCTCCTTAGGTCTCACTCACGTTGAAGCCACTGTCAATGCTTTGGTGGATATTATCCACGGATACTGCACATGCGAACTGGATTGTATCCATACAGCATCCAAGATCTACATGCAGATGTTACTTTGTCCGGTGTGTAATCTTGCTCTGCTCTGCTTCAGCCTGTAACGCAGCACCAGGGGAGGTTTAGATTGAATATTCGAAAAAATTTCTTTACCAAAAAGGTTGTCAAGCGCTGGAACAGGCTGTCAGGGAGGTGGTGGAGTCGCCATCCCTAGGGGTGTTTAGAAGACGTGTAGATGTGGGCTTAGGGATGTGGTTTAGTGGTGGGCTTGGTGGTGCTGGGTTAACAGTTGAACTCTGTCTTAAAGGTCTTTTCCAACCTAAATGATTCTATGATTCTATAATATGAAGGGAATTAAGTACAGGTAGAATGATAATATGTAGTACGGATACAAAACAGAGGTAGGCAGCCAAAATCATACAGCCAGAAAGTAAATGAAGGAGGAATTTCTCTCTCCTTGTGGTTTAGTAAACGTTTGTCACATGCTGTGTGTGGAATGGTGAGTACTGCTTCATGGCTGCTGGGGGAAATGGAGTTTAGATGTTTAGGCAGTGACTTATGTCAGCCACGACCAACAGAGTCGTAAGTGTACTTCAAGCTATCTTTCCAAATACCGTGAATAAGCACTGAAAGGTTAAGAAGTTTAATGGTTACGTATTAACTCTTTAGGATCCTGCAGTGAGCTTTTCTTGCAAACAAGCTTTGATCAGAGTGCTGAGACCAAGGAACAAGCGGAGACATGTCACCTTGCCATCATCCCCTCGGAGCAATACTCCTATGGGTATGCTAGATGCATTCGTCTTTGCCTTTAAATGAGCATGACCTACTTTATTTGTCAGAAAAGACAAGAAAATAAAGTAGCCTTATAAATTGGGACTAAAAAGGACTAAAGCCAGTCTTTCTCCTCTCTTCTGCTCGCTCTTGCCCCCTGAAACCTTTTTTTCCCTCGTCTTTTCCTTTTTTAAAAAAAAATAGTCACCTCTTCTTTGATCTGATTATTTTATCTAGGGGGTAGTAATCCAACCTGTCTTAGTATTTCCACAGATATTTTCAAGTCCTTATAAATCAGTCATAAAGATGTGTGCAGATCGAAATTAGGCTATCCAGTCTTCATCCAAGAGACACTTTTTGAGCATTGATGTGAATTGTAGTTGTCATGGAATCTATTCATGAGGGGGGATAGCTTAAGTGTTTTTTTCCCAGCCTTAATTGCTTAGTTCCTGGTGATGTGAGGAAGGAGTGCATCTGTGAATTAATCCTTTGTCACTCAGGAGATAAGGATGATGATGATGACGATGATGCAGAAGACAAGCTGCAGAGTTCTGGGATAGCAAATGGTGAGCATATCCGACAAGAAAGCCAAGAGCAAAGCGAAGTTGATCATGGGGACTTTGAGATGGTGGTAAGTCCAGAGTGCTTCTCTTTGGAGCCTTTTAATTATGTTAGGTACTTGAGTTTAATTTAGTTACAATGAATCAGTTTGTGTGCTCCATTAGCTAGAGATGGTTTGGTGAAAACTCTAAACTGTGTTTCCTTTCTGTAGTCTGAATCTATGGTTCTGGAGACTTCTGAAAATGTGAATAATGGGAACCCTTCTCCCCTGGAGGCTCTTCTGGCTGGAGCAGAGGGATTCCCTCCTATGCTGGATATTCCTCCAGATGCAGATGATGAAACAATGGTGGAATTGGCTATTGCCCTGAGCCTGCAACAAGATCAGCAAGGTAAGATGTAGGCATTATTGGCAGTCGGAAAGGTAAATAGAAAATGAGGAAACTGGGAGGGAAACAAAACAGAAGCTGTTGTGACATCAAAGCAAAGCAAAGATAATAGAACTGCAGAATGTACAGGGAAGGCTGGAGTTAACATTATTCTCTCATAGAAGGATACTCATAACTTGTTTTCTTCTTGCAGGGAGCAGCAGTAGTGCACTTGGACTTCAGAGCTTAGGACTGTCTGGCCAAGCACCCAGCTCTTCTTCTCTTGACGCTGGAACGCTCTCAGATACAACAGCATCAGGTAACTGTTCACTGCGAGGAATCAAGCTTTTTTGATTTTGACCTAAATAATGACTTAAAATCTGTTTGTGAGTAAGGTTTTGAAGAACCGATTATTACTATTTGCTTCATGTATTTTCAATAGCATTGTTATGGCCTCTTTCTGCTTTGATGGGCTTTCATTGTAGGCTTCTGAGGAAGTTATTTCCTCTCCTTAAGATAAACCATATACTGTATTTATTTTGCATTTATAAACAACCAGACATTTGTTTTTCAAGTAACTTGCATGATTGTCTGTTTGATGAGAAGGTTTCCTTCTCAGGGTGTCTCCCCTCCACTGCTTTTTAGCACGCTTAAATGTATCAATGGACACTTCCAAGTTCCCTCTTGATTTGTTGTTGAAAATGGACACAAAACCCAAAGACAAATATTTGTAGCTTTTCTTTCGTAGCATGTGCGTCTTTTGAAGTTATATCAAGGCAGTGTTTTTACTTGTAACAGCTCTCTTTATTCTCTTAGCTCCAGCGTCTGATGATGAAGGCAGCACAGCTGCAACAGATGGCTCAACTCTTCGGACTTCACCTGCAGACCATGGTGGCAGTGTAGGCTCCGAGAGCGGCGGCAGCGCAGTGGACTCTGTGGCTGGTGAGCACAGCGGTAAGTCTTGTACACCGGTGTCTGTACATCTGTGTTCTATGTCACAGGGCTTTACCAGAGTGAGAGGGGGTGGGTAATCCCAGGCAAAGATAAAATCTCTGCTCAAATGGATGATGCCATGCATCATTTTATGGTTACTGCCAAAGTGGCATACAGACTGAATATTTGCTAACTTTTTGTAGTTCTCTAGAAGTGTGGAATCTGACGTAGCTTTTGCTGTCCTGTAATAACAGAATACAGGAGCCTAGAGCGAGACTGCAAGAATTCACTGTATTGCTGGATAAGTTTGGATGGGGTCAGATTAATTTCTCTCTTTGTTTGGTTTTTTTTGGGGGGTTTTTTTTTTTTTGATTGGGACTCATACCTAGCTAAAATAATCACAGACTTACATAAAAAAATTACGTCTGTGCTGCCCATCCATGCCTCTTCTGACTCAGTTTAAATTACTGCTGTGGAACCAGTTCGATTTTAGCCACAAAGATGAGGCTGACGAACAAAAGAATGCTAGGGGTGCTAAGCTACGTCTGTAGAAATGACTCTCTTCTAGCTTTAGGAAGATAACCAAAATCACGGTCTCCTTAGAACTGTAATTCCAAAGTCTAGTTCAGCTGTGTCTATTGCTATGAAGCAGGCAAGATGCATGTTCAATTGTGCTGATGTTGTCTTTCCTGGTTTTTTATTTTTCTTTTTCAGTGTCTGGCCGTAGTAGTGCCTATGGAGACACAGCAGCTGAGGGCCACCCTGCTGGGCCAGGCAGCGTCAGCTCAAGCACAGGCGCGATCAGCACTACCACAGGCCAGCAAGAGGGAGATGGTTCTGAAGGGGAAGGGGAGGCAGAGGGAGATGTCCACACCAGCAACAGGCAAGGGGCTTTGTTTTCCTCTTCAGGAATAGCACACCTGACCCTACAGTGTCATTGTTCATAGAGGAGTGGACTACAGGTGCTGAAATTCATGGGGTGTGATTTGTTACTCTGTTGGATAGTAAAAACCAGAAGCGAGAAACACGGAATAGAGCAAACTGCTATTGCAAAATGCCTCCCTCTGTGCATTCACCATGTAATGTGTCACACATACCAAACGTGTCCCACAGACTGCTGCCTGGACGAAGCGATGAAAAAATCCTACATGAGTCTAGTAAACCGAGGAATCACTAAAATGCAGCTTGTGGACTTGTGAAATTCAGTGTTAAGAAAAAAAGTATGTGCAGGAGTGCTGAGCTCTTTGGAAAGATCTGCCGTTTTTCATTCTATGGGGACAGATGCTCAGTCATTTTTTCAGCGCAGTTCAGAACGGATTTGTAGTATCTGTTTCTAGACAGTGGAATTCGGCAGGTGGTTGTGCTAGGCAGTGTAGTTCCTAAGTGAGTAACTACGTCCACTGTCAGAGTTGCTCTGCATCTTTGACAACTTGACTCTCAAGTCTGAGGGAGTGCACTCCTGTCTGCAGATCTGACAACCTTAGGATTTCCTCATGCTCTGAACTTCTGCGGCAAATTGCACAAATTGTTGGTGATCCTGCTGGGTCTGGTATTTCTTGGGATCTGTCTGATCCTGTGGCTTCTGACTTCCCAGGCTGCACATGGTCCGACTGATGTTGCTGGAGAGGCTGCTGCAAAACTTACCTCAGCTGAGGAATGTTGGAGGAGTCCGGGCTATTCCTTATATGCAGGTAGGTGAGGAGGGTCAGGACGTAAGCCTTAATCAAACAGTTAATCACTACTACTACTACTGCTGTGTTTCTGTTTGCATGTGCTTTTCCCTTTCTCTTTCCTGCCTATTCACAGCGTGAGTCCATCTCTAAAGTGTTGTGTTGCACAGCATTCCTTACCCTACAGCATTCCTTGCCCAGGGGTCTTTGCTAGACTTGAACCTTTTTTGGTATTTGGGAGGGTCTTTTGGGTTTATACTCAATGTTCATATTAAGGTGTGATGGCACAGGCAGAATTTGGGAAAGAATGTAGATTAATCAAGATAAAATCTGCAGTGTTTTGTGAAAGATCATCTGTATTTATCTTGAAAACATGGAGCCTGCCTTCTATTAATTCTCTGACTTGTATTCCCAGGTTATTCTGATGCTCACGACAGACCTGGATGGAGATGATGAGAAAGACAAGGGAGCTTTAGATAACCTTCTGTCCCAACTGATTGCAGAACTGTGCATGGACAAAAAGGTAAGCTGTACTATGTGCACACACTCTTGATTTGCTCCTTCTTGACAGGGTTTCTTTCCAGGGGGGATTGGATGCATGGAAGTCACAGAAACACATTGCTGTATGGATGTGTTCAGGCAGTTTATTTCTCTTGGCTCACTTCACATAAGGTAGAAAATGACATGAGTCTCACTCGCACTGTTTCCTGGTTCCGGCATCCACAACTGAGCATGACAATTTGTTTCGCTTGAATTAAACTCTTAAAACAGACATGATCAGTAATGCATGATTGACATATATAGCTTTTCATTTGCGTAATACTGTTCTCTGGCATCCAGGCCACTGTCTGCCCTTATATTGAGGAATTTGTGCTGCTTTTTCAGTATTACTGCTTGAGCTGAAATTAGCAATGCTTCATGAGGATCAGAGCACTGAAATTTAGATGCTTAGGACATTGCTTACTTCCAGATCTGAGCACAAGCAAACTCTCTCCTTGCAGGATGTGTCTAAGAAAAACGAACGCTCTCCTGTGAATGAAGTGCACTTGGTGGTAATGAGGCTGCTTAGTGTGTTCATGTCCAGAACTAAGTCAGGATCCAAGTCTTCCATTTGTGAGGTACATTCTTCAAATTGCTTTGTCAAGGGGTTGATGTGCTTGGGTGGCTTTTGTTCATCAAAGGTGGTCTAAAAGCTGCTAACTGAAATAGCTGATCTAAATCTGAAAAAGTTAAAAGTGCTTTGGAAAAATTTGTGAGGAATCTGTAATGTTATTTGACTCTTGTGAAAAAAGATCTTTGCCGAAACTCAGAATGAAGGAAACTGACATGCGAAGACAACTGGTTTCACTTGTTTTGTGCACAGTTTCTGACTGAGCTAAGGGCAGCACATTACTGATGTTATTTAAAACTGTCTAGCAGGTTTTTGCCTTGCATCTTACTGGTGCTGAAGGGGTTAAAGAGGATTTGTAATGTGATTATTGGAAAGCAATATGCTGCTGTGTCAACGTAAAAGTCGCTAAGAGGATTCCTTAGATATTTGTTGCTAAAAGGTACAGTAATAAGGCATAAAAAGCAGTATGTGTGGTGGGAAGGAGATTAATAAAAAAGCATAGAGGTTAAAAAATTTAGTCTGAACTGCATCAAATTTTAATGAGCTTATGAGCTGTGGGGTTTGTTTGGATTTACAGGGCTGCTTTAATAGTTTTATTTACAGTAGCTTTTTCTCCAGCCTTTGTTATTCACTTGAGCTTCCCACAGAAATCAAAGCTCATCGTCTTGCAGAATGCAGGTGGAGCAATACCTGGGTGGAGCAGAGCCTCTGAGCAGCATCTGCAACAGGGACTCTTTCTCTACCAGAATTCACGCCCAGCTGGCCAAATCCCAGATAAACAAATAGAAATCCCAACTTTGGAAAAAAAAAAAGGGGGGGGGGGGGGGTTGTTTGTGGGGAGCCGGGGAAGGGGAGGAAAAAAAGCCCTAGTCGTCTAATCCATAGCAGAGTGGCCTCTGGCACATGTGTCGAGGGGAGATTAGACTTAAGAGGAGATTTTATTTGTTTTCCTTTACTAAGCACTTGTTCAAAAGAGTCTCTGTAAATATTTGAGTTGCTTTTCATAAACACAAAAAACCAAAAACCCCAACCTCAAACAAACCCCAAACTTAAAAGCTGCCTGTAAAGTTTCACAAAAACCTGCTCTCTTATCCATACTGTCAGCAACTGCTGTCTGATTCTCACCGCTTCCCCTGCTCTTCCAACACAGTGGTTCTCAGTCAGGTGCTTTACTAATCCATCTCCTCTTTGTTTTCAGTCTTCCTCCCTCATCTCTAGTGCCACTGCTGCTGCGTTGTTGAGCTCTGGCGCTGTTGACTACTGTCTGCATGTGCTGAAGTCTTTGCTGGAGTACTGGAAAAGCCAGCAGAATGATGAGGAGCCTGTAGCCACCAGCCAGCTCCTGAAACCTCACACTACTTCTTCTCCACCTGATATGAGCCCTTTTTTCCTCCGCCAGTATGTGAAGGTGAGTCCCACCCTATGCTGTTAGCTTTACATGACCTGTGTTAAAAGGCTGCTGCACAGAAGCAAGTAAAAGCATCCTTGCAGAACTGGTTTTCCCTTAGCAGTGCAAGTAAAATCCATTGCTTTAGTGCGTAGTTACAACTGGGATTGCTCTGAGTTTTCTCAGAGCAGCCTAGCTTGCTGTTTCCATCGACGCACCCCTAAAGCAGGCTGTGGAGCTGCTGTCACTGTTTCTGGTTGAAGTGTTAATCTTTCCGAAGGGAAGCTACTCCATCGCGTGACTCCTTTTGCTTGGCAGACAGAATTTCTGAACCACCACTACTTAGTGTGGCAAGGAAGCCGAGCAGTTGATGGGGATTTCCACACTAAATCCTAGACTTGTTCAACCACCACGGTGCCTTTCTGCTAAGATGCTGCTGGGGAGGGGGTGCTTTGACACAAATACAGGTGCAGTGAAAAAAGCCTGGTTAAACGTAAGAATGTCTCCTAAGTTGAAAGCTCGTATGTTAAAATGCCTTTTTACTATGGACTAGCTTACTGCATCCTAATAGTTGCCATCTAGTTAAAGTCCTCGTGCAGGTTTGTTGGCTTGTTTTTATTTAAATCAGCTGGGAACGTTTCTTCTGGCTGCAAAGATGCAGAAAAGTTCTGGGTTTAGAAAATCAATAAATGCACCCTGTAGCTTGTCATGACACCACCCTGGGAGGGTTCGGTGCCAGAGCCTGATTGATCGCTCTTGCTTTCAGGGTCATGCTGCAGATGTTTTTGAGGCCTACACTCAGCTCCTGACAGAGATGGTACTGCGGCTGCCCTATCAGATCAAGAAGATTGCAGACACAAACTCCCGCATCCCACCTCCCATCTTTGATCACTCCTGGTTCTACTTTTTGTCTGAGGTAAGTGAGAATGTGATACACCTACAGATTTTAATGACAAAATTGCAGTAATGCTGCCTTTCATGGGAGAGGTGAGCTTTTGCAGAACTGATCTCAGATCCATCTCTGGTTTTTAATCCCCCTTGAAAGCAGGTGAACTGTTGGCTTTGTTTTATTCCTGTTGAACAGGAATCTATAGGAAAGGATACATGAAAAATATATTGCTATTATTTCCTGTAACTCAACGTTTGCTGCCAGAAAACTCGAATAGAAAACCTTCATGTAACATTGTGCTCGGCTGTTGGTGTTTAACTTTAGTCATTAAAAAACAAATCAGTAAGGTATTTGGAGTGTATCTTTTCAGTTCCTTTGGTGTTGTATAGCTTCTTACTTGAGATAACAAATTATCTTACATTTGCACAAGTATGTGGTAGGATTTCTTAATTAGGCTTGGTAGCTTTGTATTTGAGGTCATAGATGACAAAGTGGTTTTCAGCAGCGGTTTGACAATTGCACAGCTCAGGATGATGCAGTGGTGTTGTTCAGTGTTTCTTCTGCCTGTGACTGACTTTTATAGGGTGACTTTACCTTAAAGCTGACAGATTCACAAATGCATCACCTGTATCTTTTCTTTGTGTAAAAAAACACCATATTTTTGTTGGCGCAGAGGTTGCAAACTGGTGAGTTTGCAGTGCTGATGTTGTAGGCTTTTCTTTGTCTAGTACCTGATGATCCAGCAGACTCCATTCGTGCGCCGCCAAGTCCGCAAGCTTTTGCTCTTTATCTGTGGATCGAAGGATAAATACCGCCAGCTCAGAGACCTTCACACGCTGGACTCTCATGTTCGTGGAATCAAAAAGCTTCTAGAAGAGCAAGGCATTTTCCTTCGTGCCAGTGTGGTCACAGCAAGTTCAGGCTCTGCTCTGCAGTATGATACATTGATCAGCTTGGTAAGGAAAACTGTGCCACTGCACTAGGAAGAAGTGTACGTTGCATTTATGTAAGATGTCAGTAACAGAAATACTGACGTGCTGATGATTAATCCTGTCCCATTGTGCTTTTCAGATGGAACATTTAAAGGCTTGTGCAGAGATCGCCACACAGCGAACAGTAAACTGGCAGAAATTCTGCATTAAAGATGACTGTGAGTTCTTTCTCTGAGAGTATTTGAGGGAGCAGAGGGGATGCAGTATGCATTTTGGTTTCAATCAAAACTTCTCAGCTGGGGAAGCTCAGCAGGGAAGAAGTGGGGGACACACAGCTGAGAGTTTTGAGTAGGATTGAACTGTTTCCAGTACTAAGTATCACAGTGCTGTAATTGCATCTGTTCCGTAGCTAAGAAACACAATATGTTGTAATGGATAACTTACAAGAGCAGGAATAGGAGATCTGTGTTCTCTTGCTTGTGCTGCCGTTGTTCCAGTGTGTAATTTGGAATGAAACACTTTATCTTGGTCTACCCAAATGTTGTGCTTCTGTAGTGCAGGACAGGAAGGTTCTATGAGTTTGTGGGATGGTCCTTGTCATGTTTAAAGGGTTTTTTTGTTTTCAGCTGTGTTTTTTTGGCTTGCTTTCTTTTTTTCTTTTTTTTTTTTTAATTCGGGCTTCAAAGATTTTCTTTTTTTCTCTGCAGCGGTTCTCTATTTCCTCCTTCAAGTCAGCTTCCTGGTAGATGAAGGAGTGTCGCCAGTTCTCCTGCAGCTGCTGTCTTGTGCTCTGTGTGGCAGTAAAGTGCTATCTGTGGCTTCATCCTCTGGATCATCAAGCACCTCTTCCACCTCTGCTCCTGCAGCATCAGGCTCTGGGCAGACAGCAACACAGAGCAAATCCTCCACTAAAAAGAGCAAGAAAGAAGAAAAGGAAAAGGAGCGAGAGGGTGAGCTGCAGCTGTGCCCGTTTCTGTGGGTGATTTTAGGGATGAAGTCCGCTCCTCTCTGCCTTTCTTGTTCTGTTTAGAGAGAACTGCTTGCTTCTTACTGTCATAAATAGCACTGTTGTGAAAGGGTCATGGTTTGTGGCAAGGGCACTTGCAGACTACAGCAACAATTGGGGGAGAAGAGTAGGTTTACCATATACAGATTGGAGAGGGGCGAAGATAAATCAGTATGCCATAAGAGTTGGGGCTGAAATTAAATGCTGAGTAAGTCACAACCCCACTGTGAATATTTATTAACCATAGTGGGCTTTAAGTTGTCTAATGGAAGTTACCGATTCTAACGACGAAGTAGCTTCCACCTACTTGCCTGTCCTGGGTTGTAGGAGGTTGAAATGCTCATGGGGACTAAAACAAGTACTGGAGATGCACACCCAGTCAGCGCTCCTCTTCAATGATTATGTTCAGACTTGTTTCCTCTGTCTGACTTGTAAGCTGTGCTGGAGCCAGGGCTGCTGCTTAATGGATATCCAAAGTCCTGGGAAAGTAATTAAGCTTTCCTATAAAAGTCATGGGCATAAATTCTCTCTTGGCATAAATTCTTCAAGGCACTGTTTTGGCTTTCTCTATCAGATGATTCTCTGTGAGTCTTTTCACTGCCCTGTGGATTTATCCTTGACTTCTAATCAGAATGTGTAGCACATTTCTCACATACTTACTGGCAAGCTTTCCAGCGGTGGTCTTCCATGTTACTCAGGAGTGCTAGGTTATATTTTTTGGGAAAAGAAAGAAACATTAAACTTGCTTGTTGCCTGAAACACAGTCGTTTGTCCCCATTATCCTCGCTCTGAGATGTATAAAATAGGCAGCTGTTCTGTCTGCGAGATATTCCATTCATCTGCTTTCTTAAGCCTTTCTTGTGCCACCCGCTGTCCCCTAGGTGAGAGTTCGGGGAGTCAGGAAGATCAGCTGTGTACGGCTCTGGTGAACCAGCTGAACAAGTTTGCTGATAAGGAGACCCTCATTCAATTCCTGCGTTGCTTCTTGCTGGAGTCCAACTCATCCTCTGTGAGATGGCAGGCCCACTGCCTTGCGCTCCACATCTACAGGTGAGCTGGGAGGGAGCCTCTGACCCAGCTCTTCTTAGCCAGCCTCAGCTTGGTTATGGAGAGCTCTTGGTGTAAGAGTTAATATTTGAGCCTCTGTCCTGAAGAGCGCTGAAGCTTGCAGATGATTGCATCCCCTTGCATTGCTCACGCTATTTTGCAGTTATTGGGGCTGGAGGTAGTTGTTGTGACTTACTACTTGAGTTGTCATCTGCAAGAAGCGTTTGATTTCTGTCTGCAGAATCTGGCTCCTGACATCTGTGTGTGAGCAAGTGAATTTCTGAGGCAGGTGCAGACTCATGTAGTTAAAAAGTTGGGAGTTAGGTAGGGCAAGGTACACTTCAGCGTGCTGAACTCCTTCAGAACTCTGGTTGTTGCAAGGCAGCTGCTTTCGTTTCAGAGAGTGCTAGAAAACAGCTGGTGGCAAGAAGTGCTGAGATTTAACTCTGTGAACTCTGATGTTGAACATCACACAAAGCAAGATAATACTTTCAAGTTCAGTGAACTGTAGCATGTATTTTACTTTTGAATAAGATTGTGTGCCGTGCAGTCTATATGGCTAATTTTGCAAGCCTAATTGATACGTAATTTGTTCAACAGGAACTCTAACAAGTCTCAGCAGGAATTGCTGTTGGATCTCATGTGGTCAATCTGGCCAGAACTTCCAGCTTATGGAAGAAAGGCTGCCCAGTTTGTAGATCTCCTGGGATACTTCTCTCTGAAAACACAGCAGACAGAGAAAAAGGTACAGTGTCATTCTGCAAAGGTGGTACAACATCCCAGGTCCCGCTGCTTCCCTTGAATTATGTTAGGGCTTGTGGATGATACAGCTGGGACAGACTTTCTGTCATGACAGGTTCTGGTGGAAATTTTTTTTTTGTACCCAAAATCCGAATGTTAAAAAAGGCAGGGTCCTTAAAAAATTGGGGAGTGTGGATTTTTCATTGTATTGTTTTGGAGGGTTTGGTGGTGGTGGTTTTTTTGAGAGGGAGGGTGTTGTTTGTGGTTTTTTATTTAGAAGAAACCTTCTTTCCGATAGGAAGCCCTTGTGGGAAAATACATTTACATGCTAGCTCTAATTTATAGACTTTTGATATTTCAGTTCCTAGAGATCTGCTGTAATCGTAACTTTTGAACCAAGGAGGTGGTAGGATTTCTTAGGGGAGCAGTGCACTTGGGAACAAATGATTTGGATGCACTGATGCTTGCATGCATATGTTTAAAGAGCTGGGAAAGCCTTACAAATCTTGGCAGACAGTTGTAGTGATTCTCTGACAAATAACACTGTTATTGTGGTAAGGGTCTAATTTTAGGATCTATTACATTCTTGGGTAATGATTTAACCACTTAAATTCCTGTGGGTATAGTGCGTGCATCTTCTGGGGGACCTGGAACACCACAAGATGAGAAATCTTTATGTCTTTATAGCAATAAAAAATAACGTTGAGAAGGCAGTATTTTCCTAATTGTATTTCAGTTGAAGGAATACTCCCAAAAGGCCGTGGAGATCCTCCGGACTCAAAACCACATTCTTACCAACCACCCTAACTCGAACATTTACAAGTGAGTTCCTTTTGACTTTGATCCATTTCACTAAAGAGCTATTTAGCTGTGATCCACAGGGATACACGCAATCCTTTCAATAAAATTGTGGTGGAGGAAGGACCCCTACTGAGATTGCCTGCTTGCTGCAGCTGGTCTTGGGAGAATAGCAGATTCCTTTCTGCCATCTGAAAAATGTGACATTCTATGTGCAGTAGTTTGGCTTTAGCTGTTTTGATTTAATTTTTGGTAAATGTTACAAAATATTTAACCAGTTGGGGAATATAGACTTGCAGAATTCAGTGGTTTGTTCTGAGTCATACCTCAGCGGTTAATGATTATAATAAAATGCTGCCTAGTGAAAAACAGGAATTTTCAGCGTGCTTCTAACACTTCTGTTACTACATCTGGGACTGGGGACTGCAAGTAAACTAAAACTGTTGTGTTTAAAACACAGCGAATGCCAAATTACATATGTTGGTATTCTTCCCCTCGTTGCAGCACACTGTCTGGGCTGGTGGAATTTGATGGCTATTACCTGGAGAGCGATCCTTGCCTTGTCTGCAACAATCCAGAGGTGCCCTTCTGTGTAAGTAACTGCTGTTCTTAAACCCTTTGCGATTACAGGGATCCTAACAGTTTACAGCAGCGTGATTTCCTGTGTTTCTGAGGTTTTGGGGATGTAATCATACAGGGAGTGTGTCCTTGGTGTTGTCTCCTCAGTACATCAAGCTTTCCTCCATCAAAGTGGACACGCGGTACACTACCACCCAGCAGGTGGTGAAACTAATCGGCAGCCACACCATCAGCAAAGTGACAGTGAAGATAGGAGACCTGAAACGAACCAAAATGGTCCGAACCATCAACATCTATTACAACAACAGGACTGTGCAAGCCATAGTTGAGCTGAAAAACAAGTACGTTCCCTTTGTCCATAATTTTTTGCGTGCAAGTCTCTGAATTTGACATTGTGTTTTCTGTTGAGGTGCCTGGCTTCTTGCTTTGGCTTGTTCCTTCTTAGACTATTACTCATCGCTGTCAGCCCACATTGGGTTGGATTGTTCTGAATCTCCTACAAGAAATTGTTGAAGAAAAGATCCAGCTTTCACCTAGAGCTTGACATACGCCTGTAAAATTTGTGTGTGCAGACTTTGTAGAGGCTCAGTTTTAAGCACTTAATTGTCTGGAAACTGGTAGTAATACCAAGAGCACCTCCTGGAGAGTTTGACTCAGAAAGGGATTAGGACCTTGCAGCTTGTCCAGAAATGCAGAAAGCGTTAACATCACTTGCTTGAAGCCATCTAGTAGAATTAAAATCAGAGGTTGGATGGCCTAACTCGGCTGCTGCTTGCTTTACCTATGAAAAATGCCTCCTTTTCAATACGTTGCTCAGTCTGGAGCCAGTTCTGCTTATATGCTTTCCCTTCTTACTTCTTGAGATGTTCTCACCAGAATCAGATCTCTTTGGCTTAGGGATTAATCTGTGCCTGCCGCTTATTGCTTATTTGAAGTCCTAATCCTCTGTGACATCACAAGTGGCTGCTGTGGAGAGGATTATGATGTCACAAAGAGAGGATTCTGACTTCAGGTGGAGAATAAGCAGTGGGAGCAGATGAGATCTTTAGAAATAAATATCCTGTTTTCATGCAAATGTCCCTACTAATAAAAAAATGGAGGTGAAAATCCCTAGAAAATGTCTGTAGAATTAAAGTTTTTCCATGAGGCATCAACAGCTCTTTAATCCCAAACAGTATCTCTCTATGAAGAGGATAAAGGCTTAAAATGTATTTCTGGCTACATATCATGTCAATACAGAAGCTAAGGAAATGAATCCTAGAACTGCTCTCCATTCATCCCATTTAAAGTAGATTTGGAGCTGAGACGGTTGCGTTTGGCTTCTCTTCGTACGTGGGCAGGGAGGGTACTTCCCCACTGAAAAAATCCCTTCTGTTTTCTTCCCTTTTCCCAGGCCGGCTCGTTGGCACAAAGCTAAAAAAGTCCAGCTGACCCCAGGCCAGACAGAGGTGAAGATTGACTTGCCGCTGCCCATTGTGGCTTCGAACTTGATGATTGAATTTGCAGATTTCTATGAGAATTACCAGGCTTCCACGGAGACCCTGCAGTGCCCCCGCTGCAGCGCGTCCGTCCCGGCCAACCCGGGGGTGTGTGGGAACTGCGGTGAAAACGTGTACCAGTGCCACAAGTGCAGGTAGGTCATCCTCGTTCCTCCCCACGGAGCCAGCGCCAGGGGTTTTCGGAGCCCTTGTGCCGTTGCCCGTGTTGGCTGTTCAACCAAATACCCTGCTATTTAAAGACATGATTCCGGTTAATACAACTGCACAATCAAATTAGTCGAGAAGTATAAAACAGGCTTACAGGGATTTAATGTTAATAGGGGCTAACAAAGGAAACCTGATATGACAATACTGAAAAAACACAGAAGTTTCAGATCGAGCACTCTAGAAGTTTAAAAAAAGAAAATTCCCAGGAGGAGGTTATTTTTGGCCTGCCCGGTTCCAAGGGTGTGCGGCTGGAGTTCGCTTACACGATTGCAGGGGGGTTTCCTGCAGGATCCCTGACGTAGCCTCTGGATGGACAGTGCTCACTTGTCTATTCAGAGCTTTTGTTCAGCTCTCCTCATTCAGAGCAGGGCTCAGGGCGTAATTTACTGTGTGCTATTCAAGCTTTCACTACAGTATTATAAATCCTTCTCTTTGGTGAGTTTTGTCCCCTTATCTGATATCTCTTCTCCCCTTATTGTCCCACAGTCCTCTCTAATCCTCACGGGAGTCAAGGTGTTGAGCAGAGTCTTTCCGTAGATCAGGTGACTACTGGTATATTGAAAGGTTTCCACATCCCTTCTTAAATTATGGGAGCTATAAATCAGTTCGTGTCATGCGACCCTAGCCTGCAGCAGGATAATAAGTATGCTGTAGCTAGTCCCACTGCAACTGGGTAAAGAGTGAAAGCTATTGAAAGCCTAGACCTTACAAAACAAAGTGGTTTCCTTTTATCTGTGTTCTTGTAAAGGGCACAGTGCCCTAGTCTGATGTTCTACTGGGAATTACTGTAGTTAAAGTAGAATTGTTAGGAACAAATTCACATCTGTTTCTGCTTTTCCCAGCCAGAATGTGGTACTGCTTCTGTAAGGAATTTTTTTTTTTTTTTTTTGCCTGATTTGTAGGTTTTCATTCTCATGCACCTCATGTATTTTCACTTGTGGCTTCCCCAGGGCAGTTTGGTAGGTTAGACATTTTAAGGACCATCCTTCTCTGTTTCCTGCGTCCCCTCACAGCTTACCTTCCTTGCCTCAGTTACCTCGATAAAGCTCAGCTGCATTCTTGGACCTTTTTGGCTTGCCTTTCAGGTCCATCAATTATGACGAGAAAGATCCCTTCCTTTGCAATGCCTGTGGGTTCTGTAAATACGCTCGCTTTGACTTCATGTTGTACGCCAAGCCTTGCTGTGCAGTGGATCCCATAGAAAATGAAGAGGATCGAAAGAAGGTGAGACTAATAGCAGATTCATTAATGAAATACTGTATCTCTTGGCCAGGTCAACAGTGTAGGGACATCAGAGGTCCATCCCTCTTGGGAGTAACATGAAAACCAGTGCTCCTTCAAGGCTTTGCACTGACTAATGCGTTCCTTATTTTCTGTCTTGCTCCACCAAATAAGTAATTCTTCAAAAGACATAATTCAGTGCTTTGCTTATAAACTAGCTATCTAGCACTGC
Source organism: Falco peregrinus (assembly GCF_023634155.1). Lineage (NCBI taxonomy): Eukaryota > Metazoa > Chordata > Aves > Falconiformes > Falconidae > Falco > Falco peregrinus. The sequence continues at coordinate 111,402,288 of NC_073723.1, read as the reverse complement.
ACCTCTTTGTCTTGCTGTACAAGGGGGTGAATTTGGACTGTATATTTTACCATCCCACCTGAGGAGCCCTGTTAATGAATGAAGAACCCACTGCAATATGTGGCCTGTCCCAAAGGGTAAGCGTGTTGAGCTGCAGCATCAGCAGCGTGGTGCTCATGGCAGAAGCAGGGTGCAGGACCGCCATTTGTTTCTTTTTTTTGCCAGAGGAAGGCAAAAGAGACAGAAGATGTGGAAATTGGTGGTTGTAGTCCTGTAGAATTAAAAATTATGTCTGAACATAAAATAAGTTTCCTTTCCTTTTTAATTCTTAGGCAGTAACAAATATCAACACTCTGCTGGACAAGGCTGACAGAGTGTATCACCAGCTAATGGGACACCGGCCGCAGCTGGAAAACCTTCTGTGTAAAGTGAATGAGGCAGCTCCTGAAAAGCCACAGGTAATAGGGGACAGATGGATTGTGCACAGAACTCCAGGCTGGTGAGACACTGGCCTTTATACTGACAAGAGCAACTACAGGTCCTTGCCTCGGCTGCTGTTCTGCCGTAGTTATCTTTGTGTGTAACCTCCGTGTTGATTCCCTTTTGTTTTTCCCTCTGTTCCAGGATGAATCTAGTGGTAGTGGAGGAATAAGTTCTACCTCAGCTAGTGTGAATAGATACATACTCCAATTAGCCCAGGAATATTGTGGTGACTGCAAGAACTCTTTTGATGAACTTTCCAAAATCATCCAGGTATGAGGTGCTTCCATTTGAATTTGGGTCAAGTGTTTTCTTCTGTCACCAGATGCAGTGTGTATCAGAAACAGAAAGCAAGATGTTGCCATTCTGTGTTTAATGATATCGTTAACAATAGGTGACCAGCTGCATATTTTCAGGGAAATAACAAAACAATCATTTCTAAAAGTTATCGGCACTGTTAGTGCTATGGGATTTGTCACATTTCCAGTGTTACATTGGGGGTGATGTAGACAACAAGCCTTTAAACAGGGCAGGTAACTGGGAGTTAGGCTGACATTTCTACTGGGTTTCCCAAGTCTGCCGTTGATGTGAAGGATTTCAGGTTTTGAGACAGTTGATTAACAGTGTTTCTCCACAAAATACACAGTAATGAAAATAGCCTGTGAATGGGTTTAGCAGTTATGTGCTGCCTCACAATTCCATGCCTTTCATTTCTCCTTTTCTCCGTTTCCAGAAAGTGTTTGCCTCTCGAAAGGAACTCCTGGAATATGACCTCCAACAGAGAGAGGCAGCAACAAAGTCCTCACGAACCACTGTCCAACCCACGTTTACTGCCAGCCAGTATCGTGCCTTGTCTGTTCTAGGCTGTGGCCACACATCATCAACTAAATGCTACGGCTGTGCCTCAGCCGTCACCGAACACTGCATAACGTTGCTCCGGGCTTTGGCGACTAACTCTGCCATCAGGCATATCCTTGTGTCCCAGGGCCTTATCCGAGAGCTGTTTGACTACAACTTGCGCCGGGGCGCAGCCACTATGCGGGAGGAGGTCCGTCAGCTCATGTGCCTTCTGACCAGGTTAGATGGGGTTTGGTGTTGGCAGCCCTCTGACCTGCAGTGAACTCTGGAAAGCTGCGTGCTTGTAAATGCACCATCAGGAAGGAGTAGCTTTATAGGGAAGATACCATCAGCAAACCGTAGACTACAACTGCTTGTATATTTGTTGTCAGCTAAGCTGAAATCCCGGGAGCTTTTGGTATTTAGTGCAAGCATAGCATAACAGTATTCTCTTTTTCCTTCTGGAATTAGGGACAATCCAGAGGCCACACAGCAAATGAATGATTTAATCATCGGGAAGGTTTCTGCAGCGCTGAAGGGACACTGGGCAAATCCAGACTTGGTGAGAGACTCCAGTGTTTTCCTGTTTGTTTTCTCTGTCCCTCTGCAACTGCCGCTGTATTCTTATCATGGCATCTTCTCTCTTCTCGTGGTCTATTTGTAATACAGAAGTTTGTGTCTTGATAGGAGTTAAGATAAATGTCACAGTAAAGCACAAAATGATGTGATTAGGTATATGCCTCAGTTTCCTCAGGCAGTTCTGCCTGTCTTGGCTGTTGCTTGCAGCTCTCTCAAACAGGTTGCCAGTCATCCCAAATGGGCATGGGATTGAATTTACTTAGATCGATGAGTTCTGAACCTGTGCGTTTTAAATACCAGAAAGCAAAAAGAACTGCTGCATCACCAAGACTTCTTAAGCCTTTGAACACGTGTCTGTGTTACAGGCTAGCAGTCTCCAGTATGAAATGCTGCTGCTAACGGATTCCATCTCGAAGGAGGACAGTTGCTGGGAGCTCCGGCTACGTTGTGGTGAGTTCAGATGACTAGTGCAAAAGCTTTGTTTTAAACTGCTATGCCCAGGTCCATGCACTATAGGAAGACTTTTAAGGAAGGGAACTGATACTGACTCAGTTTGTGATTTGGGTTGAAGTGGAATTGGCACCAGGTAGCTTTGTCCTGGGGTAGTGCTTGTCTTGAAACAGGAGTGCTGAGAAACAGAGAGATGGAGGCTTAAAGGGAAGGATGGCAAAACTCCCTTTCTGTAATAAAAAATTGTTTTCCGTCCATGGCTGCGTGAGAATGTGATAGTTTTGCTTGAGGATATGAGGTCGTGCCTAACTCTAATTGCTTTTAATGTGCCGTTTAGAGCTGTGGAGGTGTGCTCTCTGCAGATCTTACAGTGGAATGAAAATTTATGTCTGTGTTTCAGCTCTCAGCCTCTTTCTGATGGCAGTGAACATTAAGACTCCAGTGGTTGTTGAAAACATCACCCTCATGTGCCTGCGCATTCTTCAAAAGCTGATCAAGCCACCTGCTCCAACCAGCAAGAAAAACAAGGTACTGCCTTAGATGCTGAGCAAAGCACCTGGAAATTTGCTGATTAAAGTCTGGCACAGTGATCTCGGTGATTAATAACTTTGTGAGGAAGCCAGGGCTTGGTTTTCCTGGTCCCTGTTGCTAGGGAAGCACAAGTCCTGTGACTCTCGTCTTTGCAAATTACAGGTAACTGCTTTCTGGTTTTTACTGTTCTTTCGTGGCTTTGACCACTACTGTTCATAACTGGGCTTTGGTTTTTTCCCCACTCACATTAGAGGCCTGGGGAAAGAGCTGCTTCACAGCTACAGTTTGGTTATTTTGGGCAGGCTTTTGGTGCTTTCAACAGCTTTGTAGAATCAGGGACCTAAATGTGGTAGAATCAAGTACTTTTGACGCAGATTTTCAAATACAGCGCTACTATTCTGATAAAAGTGGTATTGATTGGCTGCTCCTTGATTGTAATTAGGATTTGCAAGGGAGAAAGTACGTTTCTGCTTTGATCTAGCTATCGGATAATCACAGATGGATGGCAAAGATGAGTTTGTTGATATTTCAGTAGTAACTGGAATGAGGCATCTCTCTTAGTTCATCGTTAACAGCAGCTGCATACCCTCCTGTTGTCCAGGAGCTGCATTTGCCTATTCATGGCACAGATGCAACCCTTGATTCTCCTACAGGACATACTCTTAAGGGAACAGGCTGTGGCTTTCTGAAGACTCATAGAGCTTTTTTGCTTATTAGGATGTGCCTGTGGATGCTCTCACCACTGTGAAGCCTTACAGCAACGAAATCCATGCACAAGCTCAGCTGTGGCTCAAGAGGGACCCCAAAGCATCGTATGAAGCTTGGAAAAAGTGCCTCCCTGCCAGAGGTAGTCCTGTGCTTTTAACTCTGCAATTTTGTGAAGGAATGTGTATGTCCCTCCAGGTTTAATAAGGAATGTACTTCTGCAGAGTTGTGTTGGCTTCTGTCCTGTGACATCTGATACCGTCTTCACACTTAGCTTCACACTTAGACCTTCGAGGTTGTAGCACTGACTTTCCTAAGCTGTGTTGCTCAGACTCTAAGCAGAAAATGCACTGTGCCTGAAGTTAATCAGAGGAATGTAAAAAATGAAACTTGTTGCTTATTTCAAGTAATACCAGCCAACTTGAAAGGCTGATGGAATTCCCTGAGAGGCTGTGGGTTTTGTGTCTGGCTTGGAAGTGAACATAGCTCCACACAGAGGTGAAAATGGCAGCAGAAAGAAATGAGAAGCTACTCAGCTTCACGACTGCAGTTTAGAGAGTTCCAGTATGAAGAAGAAAATATAATGGCAGTTTGCAGTTAACGGCTGCTGACAATTCTCTTGAGCTGTGTTCAATATTGCAGGTGTAGATGCCAATGGGAAATCTCCCAGCAAAGCTGAACTTCACCAGCTCTACTTGTCAGAAAAATATGTCTGGAAATGGAAACAGTTCATGAGTCGCTGTGGGAAGAGAACTTGCCCTTTGGATCTCAAGCTGGGGCACAACAATTGGCTGCGACAGGTAAACATGGGTGAAAACTCCAGTGGGATGCACTGGGCAGAGTTAACAGTCAGGGATTATTGGTAGCTGGCCACATTTTGTGCACTTTGCAGACAATACAGGCAGTGATGTTTCGGGAGACTGTAATTGACTGCATCTAATTCCATGTCAGTTTTGCAGCTTTGTTCCCTTAAAAATACTACTTCTAAACATTTGTCCAGTAGTCTGCATGTTCTTAAAACTCTGAACCTTTATTTGCCACGGTGCTCCTACCTATCTACTTAGCTGCATTTTGATTATTGAATTTTCATAGGTCCTGGGCAAAAGTTTTTCTTCTTGTTTATGTGGACTAGTATGTTGCCTACACAGTGCATTGTTTAAACATTTTGATGGTGAACAAAGTAGGCATTCTCACAGAATCGAGTGTTTGGAAGAACAAGAGAATGCTGCCACCAGGTCACCAAACTGTCGAAATGTATGCTGTGCCTTTTTGTAAGCTACCACTAGTTTTATCTGTGGAGGTCAAATGATACCGTCTTTTCATGCCCTTCCCTTAGGTGCTGTTTACTCCTGCCACTCAAGCGGCCAGGCAGGCTGCGTGTACTATTGTGGAAGCCCTGGCTACCATCCCCAGCCGCAAACAGCAGGTCCTTGATCTCCTGACAAGGTATTTCTGTGTTGCCACACTTGACAGCTCCAGGATTATTTTTCTTTAATTCCCATGAGAATCTCTCCCTTCTTCCAACTTCTCTCACACCTCTCCCTTGTATACCTCTGGTTCACAGGTCTTTTAAAACTTAATTAGCTGGGATGGTGTAGATTTAGGGATACCTGGGTTTTTTTGCTGCCTGGCCATAAGCTGTTGCTGTTCTATACTTTTTCCAGAAGCAGATGGTGTTCAGCTGTGTGGATGACATTTCCCCTGCCTCTTAGACAGCAAAATAATAGCGTGAACTCTCTTCTAGTTCCTGTGACATAACTTGCCCCAATTGACACTAGTTGCAAAGTTGGGGAACTCCTTTTTGGGACAAAATACCACTTTAGCCATTGAGTGATGACTATCAGTTGTGCTGTTAGCTGGGAGGACAACAGGGAGGATAGATTTCTGGAGGCTTTTTCTTTCTTGTCATGGTGTCCTTAAGCTGTGAATGCCTCTTGTTACTGCGAAGCGGTTGTCAGTTTGTGTTTCTCTTTACTAGCTACCTGGATGAGCTGAGCATCGCTGGTGAGTGTGCCGCCGAGTACCTGGCGCTGTATCAGAAACTCATCAAACCGGCCCACTGGAAGGTCTACCTGGCAGCCCGGGGGGTTCTGCCCTATATCGGCAGCCTCATCACAAAGGTATGGACTTGCATGGAGGAATTAGGTAGCAACAGAAAGCCTGTCCCTGACCTGTCAGTTTGGCTTTTTTGCTTCGAAATCTTCATCTCTTCGTTCAGTGCCCTGTTGCTGACACTCGCCAGGTTGACGAAGTTCACACTCTGGCGCTGTCATCTCTGAACTGGAAGAGCTACAGCGGTTTTAGCCCCAGCTGTAGCATTCCCCAGCGCAAACTGCCTGGTACACGTTAATTAACTGCTCTGGGGGCAGCTAATGCTAAAGGCTATAAATATTGCCACACTGCCTTGGCACCAAGGCCCAAGTGGAAAGCTGTGTTAGCTGCCAGACTGGACTCCGAAAGCCCTTAATGACAAGGGAGGATTAGGTGTGCTGCCATCCCTTGAGTGTGAATTACAGCCTGGTGAAGAAGACTCACATTTAAGCTGCAGTCTTCAGAGTGTTAGGTCTTAGGAGTTTTCTGTGGTGATCCCTGGTGCCCTCCAAAGAGGCAGATGACACCCTCCTGGAGTCCATTGTGGAGGGCCACTAGAGCAAAGCGGTGGTAATAGGTAGGTAGAGGGAGAAAACGAGGAGGATGTTTGGGGTAGTTTTTCTCTCCTCTCTTCCTTCCCTCCCCACTGCTGCGTTGCAGCTCTGGTTTCTCTGTGGCTGGCTCTGTGTCTTTGCTGTATTCCTTTGCACCCTGTGTTAGACCCTCCCCAGCTATCAATATTGCAGTTTCTTGTCCTTATAGCCTTATTAATTATTTTCAGGAAATAGCTCGTTTACTTGCCTTGGAGGAAGCAACGCTCAGCACTGATTTGCAGCAGGGATATGCCTTGAAGAGTCTCACAGGTATTTAGCAGCATCAATGCAAGTCCTGTAGTAGGACTAGAGATGGGGTGGTTGTTGTTCCAGAACAGCATGTAGCAGAATTTGAGAGACGTTCAGTGTTTTGCAATTTTCAGCATTGGATTTTTGCCATCAATTTATCACTTAACCCCTAAATGGATTTTTCTGTGTTTTTTGTGATCAGTTTGAATTTTTAGTTACTTGAACTGTGGTAATGTATCACGAGCAAACTTCATCATATTACTTTTCTTCTCCATTTCCTAATTACATTCATTGTACAGTATAATTTGTGGGACCATTGTAAACACTGCTGATTCCTACCTGTTGTTTCCTACCTATTTACTCTATGGCAGCTTTTCTTTTTTTGAACCTTCTAGGGCATGCTTTTTTCCAAAACTTGTTGGAAATGGAAATACGTCATTAACTAGGTCATTCTCTTTTGTATCCTCTTCCGTGTTCTTCAAAAATTAATGGCCTAATTCATAAAGCCTGGCTTCTGGCAAGAAAAAGCATGTTGATAAATATGTCATGGGAAAGAATGGAAGTGTGTGTTTGTTTTTTTTGTTTTTTTTTTTACTTTGTTATAGGAGTGACCAATTTGATAATGAGGTAACTGATAAGTCATGTACCACGCTTGCCTGTCACATCATCAGAGCTAGCTTAAATATTTGAAGGAGAGCAGTCACCTGCTTTTGTAATATCTTACAGTAGAAAAATGTCCAAAAGTGCAGAATTTGATATCAGGCGCTTAGAAAGCTCGTTATGCTCTTTCCGCATTCCCTCACCATGGTCCCGTGTGGTATAATTTACAGAGCAGCTCTCTCAGGCCAGGGTTTTTGCCTCCAACCATTCAGTTCATAAAAGCGAGCGTTAAACCACAGACTGACAACCGGAGTTGTAACAAACCATTTCGTCGTGCTGCTTTTATGATAGCGTGGCCTCTTTGCTCGCCACATGAAACTCAGAGCTAACAAACCGGACTCTCCCATCCAGTTCCTGAATATCTCATTGCTTTATAGGTCTCCTCTCTTCCTTCGTGGAGGTGGAGTCCATCAAACGACACTTCAAAAGCCGCCTGGTGGGTACAGTCCTGAATGGTTACCTGTGTTTGAGGAAGTTGGTGGTACAAAGAACGAAGCTGATTGATGAAACCCAGGACATGCTGCTGGAGATGCTGGAGGATATGACAACAGGTAAAACCGCCTTGGTTCTGTAAAATTCAGAGTTTGGGTCAGCCGAGATGAAAAAGCAGATTGTTACAGCCACACAAAGACCTTCTTTCTAAAAGACTACTGCAGTGAGGGTTTTTTTATGGCTTGGACCTTCCCATATTTCCTTTTGGCACACAAAAGGTAAATAACATTCCTGAAGTCGTTTCTTATTTTCCAGGAATTTAAACCTCCTACTTTTCATGGGATTGTTTTACTGCAGCCCAACCACGCAAAGGGATTTCCTAGTAAACGTACCAATAAATAGCCTTTCATCTTTTAAGTGGTGGATATGCAAAAGAAGAAGGCACTCTTCTTTTTGTGCTTCTTGCAGGAAGATTTATTGTGTATGCTGAGTTAAAATGGAACCTGTAAAAATTGACTCCTGTGTCTTTTTTAATACTTCTGGTTTTTGGCAGGCACAGAATCTGAAACCAAAGCATTTATGGCAGTGTGTATAGAGACTGCAAAACGTTATAGCCTTGATGACTACAGGACTCCGGTCTTCATCTTTGAGAGGCTATGTAGTATTATCTATCCTGTAAGTACAGAGATGGCTGTAGCATTGCTTATAAAGTTAGATTTCTGAAACAGATGTAGTTGCTTGGATTTTGGAACAAAACCCAGTGGTGTCTACAATAATGATTTAATATGAGCAAGTGTAGAACTGCAGTAGTATCACACTTTGGGGTTTTATTATTTAAATTCCCTGCTGTGGCATGCTCTGTGCAAAAGAGCAGAACCAGTAGTGTTGTTTCATGCTGAGGAATTTGCTTACGAAATGATACTAGACATCCTCTGAATGCCACTTGTGGCAATATACGGCCAGATGCAGCAGTGACGAAAGGACTGAAGGTTTAGGGACGTCCTGTCACTTGCTACCGTAAAAATGCAGGAATGGGAGCGTGGTTAGGGGAAAACTGAATCGTTTTGTCTGCTGCTGTCCTTTAGGAGGAGAATGAAGTGACAGAGTTCTTTGTAACTCTGGAGAAAGATCCCCAGCAGGAAGACTTCTTACAGGGCAGAATGCCAGGAAATCCCTACAGCAGTAATGAGCCTGGCATTGGGCCGCTCATGAGGGACATCAAGAACAAAATCTGTCAGGACTGTGACCTGGTAGCTCTGCTGGAGGATGACAGTGGGATGGAGGTGAGAATGGACAAGTGTGGATTTCTTGCACAGCTGTGTGGGGATGCCATTTCTAGGCAGCAGATGATTGCTGGATTGGTGATGCAATGGGAGCATTCTTCTTGACGTTTTATTTTCTTACTTTCAGCTTTTGGTGAACAATAAGATAATCAGTTTGGATCTACCTGTGGCTGAGGTCTACAAGAAGGTGTGGTGTCCCACCAATGAGGTACGTGTTACCTTTGTATTTGTTAGTCAGCACAAAGCACTCCTGTCCTTGATACTAACAAAAACATGGGGGAGTGGGAAATCACACGAGTCAGGATTTCTTTTCTGGCGTATGTTCTTGGGCATAACTGGTCAGCACCTTTTTGTGCTCTAGAATAGACTGTTAGTCAATTCTGCCACACAAGTGATTTAAAAACACATAATGCTGACCCAGGTGAGTGTATTGAACTTATATGTGTAGCTTATCAGATACATGAACTGTCTTCTTGGGTGACAAACTTTCTTCCATTCCTCCAGGGAAATAGCTGAACTTTGTGTCACCGCCTTTCAAAGCGCGTTTCACACTGCATCTGCATGTGACAGTTTAATGTGTGTGTACAGGCAGGGACACCAGATTGCTCCATCAGTCTGTGCTTCGGAGATGAACCCAGGTTATTTACTCAGGGAGCATCCAACATTTCTCCCTGTTACTTTGCGCTTCTGCTTATGTGCTTTTCACGTAGGGATCTCAAGAACTTGACCGATTTCATCCTCCCAGTTTGCTCTTAGTAGTGTGCATTGCCAGTGTTTCAGATGAGGAAACAGATGCAACAGTGTTAAGGAACTAGTTCCTCATGTCACAGTGAGCTTGTTCCAGAGGTGGATGTGGTCTGGAACAAGCTCTTCCTTTTTTTGTAGCCACTAAAACAAACCCCCACCGAGAAGGAATCCATCAGACTAAATCTTGCCCATCGCAAATACATTCTTCAGAGGCACTGCTGGTAGCACTTGAGATTATAAAAGAACACTGATTTGCACAGCATTTCTTGTTCGTTCCTCATTTACTCTTGGGTTGCAGTCACCTTTGACTGAAACCTCGATTTCCTGAAAGCATTTGTTTGCTATGCTTGTGGGGAAGAATTCAAACAAAACGCCTGTGTTCGATGTATCGTGCTATGGGGAATGGTTCTCATCAAGCTCTATTTCAGTAGAAAAGCCTTCTGTACTGCAAAACCAAGCTCAAAGCTAGGTGACAATGATAATTTTTTAGTGAGGTACCAACTTGGATAGGGAAGTGAGGTGCTGGTCTGAATCTGTGAATTCTAATTCCAACTCTTAACCAAGTTAGTGAGGGAAAGCATCACGCGTGCTGCCTCAGCCTGCTTGCCCGATCGGAGCGGCGAGGTGCCGTTCCCGTGAGATGCCAAGCTGCAGCTGACGTGGGGCTCTCCCAGGATGCAGTGCTGGTGGTGAAAGGCAGAGTTTGCTCAGCGTTCCTGTCGACGAACAGCTTTCATCTGTCTTCCTTTGTGTGCACCTCCGCAAAGCGCTTCTGGAGCTGCGGCTCACGTTCCCTAGGAAATAGACAGGCACACAAGAACGCAACCTCAGGCCCCTTTTTGTTTCCCTTGTCTCTCACTGGCTTTTTTTGTTCATCTGCCATTTTACCAGGGCCCCTGTGGTGTTAATTGCTGGTCGCTAGTGTGGCCTTTGAGCAGATCTTCCCCCCGGGGCTTTCCCTGTGCTTATGTATTTGCTGTGACATTAAGCACTGCTTATTCCACATTAGGCTTAGTGCGCTCTCTGACAGGTTTTCTCTTGCAAGGTCTCCTGCTCCCAAATCTGGGATTTTTCTTTTCTGCTTTTTATTCAGACCTATGGATTAAAATGGAAAGTTTAGTGATACGCTGTCAGTATTTCCAGCTGGAAATGCATGTGGAAAACTAGCCCTTTCCCAAGGTAAAAGCACAGCTCATGCTTCAGCGGGTTTGGCCGCATCATTTTAGTAATATACTGTCTTACTGAAAGCTTATTAAATTGCCTTTTACTCCTCTTCCATTTTCCATCGCTGCAGATGTTATCAATTTGAAAGCACTCATCCAATTAGCCTCTCCTTCATTTACTGGGCTGTGCTTGATCCCTGTATTTCCCAGGTATGCTGTGCAATACCCTTGGAGGGAAGGGATGCCGTGGAAAGCGGGCATTTCTCTAGAGATGAACACGTTTTGCTTGGCTATGTCTTTCACTGGTGCTAAAGGAAACTGTTGAAGCAGATCTAAGGAGGAAGAAACTGTTTTATTACCAGCCTGTTGATCTAGTTGACAATGCCAGGAAAAGCTGGGCAGACCATTAGATGAGTTACTGATGTTTTTGCAGGTGGTGGCTTTACTGTTGTTTTTAATTCATCTCTGTACAGGGAGAACGAGGGAGTGAAAGATTTCTCCATGTTGCCATCCACAGTCAAAACAGCATGAAGGAGAGCTGAGGCTGGAGTGTCTGTTACACGCTGTAATGAGAGCTGGGCTTGTATACAAGCGTCCACAGAGATACAGTTAATATAACGCTCTCCTCTCTTGCAGGGGGAGCCGATGAGAATCATTTACCGCATGCGAGGGTTACTAGGAGATGCAACTGAGGAATTCATCGAGTCTCTCGACTCCACTACTGGTAATGCGTTTGTCTCCTGAAAGCTGGGATTAGATTTGAAATCTGAGGTTCACTGCAGAGAGCAATGACACGATTATCCTTACAGCAGTGAGCTTCAGGTTGATTGACGTTGCTTTTGCCACGTTTACCTGCTTCACCTAGAGTGGAGGAGGCTTTTGATGACCCTTTAAATCTATACTTTAAACGTGAACGCTTGCATAGCACAGGGACCATTCTGCCTGGACCTTCTTCATATTCCTGCTCATAATTCTTTTCAAATTTGATACAGTTGAAGTTACTTGAACTGCTGGTGAATGTGTCCTACTGTACTCTCCATTTTTGCTTCACTGTTTTATCCCATGGGCTGCAAAAGCTTGCCATATTGTGGCTGCTTCCTCTCTTCACGATCTCTGTCTGTCCTGCAGATGAAGAGGAGGATGAGGAAGAAGTTTATAAGATGGCAGGTGTCATGGCCCAGTGTGGAGGCTTGGAGTGCATGCTCAACAGACTGACTGGAATCAAGGACTTCAAACAAGGCCGGCACCTCTTAACTGTGAGTCTCAGCTTCTGTTCTTTGGGGTCAGGAGTTATGTGATGGAAGATGCCACAAATGTTAGTGAAGTTTAGTTGCCTGCCTTGTGTTGCAGTTTAAGTGTTGGAGCAGAGTTTTCAATTTGCTAATTAGTGAAAACCTGAGAACTTCCTTCTTTCCCTCTCCCATTCCTCCTGGTTAGCAATTCTTTACAAAGACTTCGAAGCGTGCAGAAGCTGAAGAGTTGGTAAGACTAAATCCTCTCGTGCTAGAGTGATTCTTTTCTGCCTTGGCCTTACGTGAAAGCCAAAGCTGTCCTAAGGTTAATATTGGTGTAACATTCTGGATTGTACTTTACCCCAGGAGCCTGGAAACTAGCTGTATTATCGGGTGCTTCTGGTTTCAGCAAAATCCTCCTACTCCATTTTGAAGGTAATGTACATTCTCCGTATTTTGTAGGTGCTGTTAAAACTGTTCAGTTACTGCGTGAAGGTGAAAATAAATCGTCAGCAGCTGGTCAAGCCAGAGATGAACACTTTGAATGTCATGCTGGGAACTCTTAACTTGGTAAGGACAACCTGGACTTCCATAAGGTGTTTTCCGTGGACTCCCATGAATTTAAGCTACCTCTTGACTGTCATGCTGCCTTACAACAGCTACAAGAGATCTGGAATATTGCTGGACTGGCACTGCAAATTGTCTTTTAGGCATTCCTTAACTGTTCTGAGTGGAAGCGTGTGGGTCAGTTAAACCAGTTACTGTTGGCGTTGCAATGACTGCTGCTGTCTTCTCCAGGCTCTGGTGGCTGAGCAGGAAAGTAAGGACAGCGGAGGAGCAGCCGTGGCAGAACAAGTGCTTAGTATCATGGAGATCATACTAGATGAATCCAATGCAGAACCTTTGAGTGAGGACAAGGTGAGTGCCTGGGACTTGGTGCGTGAATGGAAATGTTAACTGGGATTCAAGGCTTGCAAATACCTTGTTCCAGTGATGCTGAGCTTCAGAAGCTGTAGAGGAGTGCTCAGTGGGAGTCTAACCCTTGTTACGCTTGCTGGCATGTCTTAGCAGGCCTTGGAGGTAGGGCAAGAGGAGTGCCCTGAACCAAAAGCACAGGAAGTCTTCTTTAGAATGATTCTTGCACGGTCGGGGGTGGGGGTTATTAGGCACTGCTTGGATCCCTTCCTTGCTGCTTTGGGCCACAGGCCAGTGAGAGACAAGAAGAGACAGCTCTGCCTTGTTTTTTTGAGTGTCTTCCTACGTGTTGAAAACATGATTGATTTTTCCAACTTAATGAGGATAAAAACTATATGTCAGCTAGGCTGAGAATGAGAAGAGTTTCTTGCTCATCTGTTGGTGTATAGGAATCTGGCGTCCTTTGGGTTGGATTTATTAGACCATTTTGACTGGAAAGTGCTTCAACAGTAGGTGGAAGAAGTCAGGTGTCAGCTAGAGGGATTGATACAGCCATTCCACAAGATGTTTGGGAATGAGGCTGGATTTTGTGCTTCATCAGGCTATCTTTAGCAGGCTCTAGAGCTCTAATCCTTCGAGGCTGGAGTATTCTACCAACTACTAGAGTGAGGGATTTCTAGAAGGTTGTAGATTTTTTTTTTTTTTTCCTGAACATGAATCGAGGTCTTCTTCCTTTGCAGGGTAACCTCCTCCTAACCGGTGACAAAGATCAGCTGGTAATGTTGCTTGATCAGATTAACAGCACTTTTGTCCGTTCCAATCTCAGCGTCTTGCAAGGCCTATTACGCATCATCCCTTACCTGTCCTTCGGGGAGATGGAGAAAATGCAGATTCTCGTTGATCGATTTAAGCCGTACTGTAACTTTGATAAGTATGTTGTCATATTTCAACTAAACGCACATGAAATTAGTTGTACGTACAAGTCTCTACCTTTATTTTTCTCATTGATGCTTACTTCAGTGAAATGCAAAGCTTCAGAGATCCCTGGTTGCATAAGCTTAATTTCCTATTTCACTTCTGAGGCATTATTTTAAAGAAATATTTGAGCGTGTAGCTCAAGAAATAGATCTTCAGAGCATATTCTGAGGTGACGAGGGCCTGAGTAGCTTTTCTGAGTCCCTGAGCTGAAGCATGTGTGTGCATTCAGCAGTAATGTAATGAGAACTGCAGGCAGAGATTTCTGGAGAGCCTCCAAGTTACCATTTCTTCTCTTCGTTCAGGTATGATGAGGAGCACAGCGGAGATGATAAAGTTTTCCTGGACTGCTTCTGTAAAATAGCAGCAGGAATAAAGAACAACAGCAACGGCCATCAGCTGAAAGACCTCATCCTTCAGAAGGGAATTACGCAGAATGCCCTTGACTACATGAAAAAGCACATTCCCAGTGCAAAGAAGTAAGAATCACTGCTTCATGTATGTGATAATCCTGAACATCCTTCTCTCGTTTTGTCACCATAACAATCTTCCCAGAAAACCGTTAACAAGTCCACACTCCGAAGCATTGTACAGCTTGGTACAGCTGTGATGCAGAGGGACTGGTGAGAGTGCTACTATAGAGATGGGCTAAAAAGCCTGTAATTTTGCCGTTTGATAACCACCCAAGCAGATTTCTTCGTATCACGATGCCTGTGTTTCCTGCCTGTTCCTTACCTATTGCACTGCAACAGAGCTTTTGCTGTTGATGGCCAGCTCATCAACATAAAACAAATCCCAAGGCTAAGAGCTGACACTATGGCTATTAGCGTGTGCAACATGGAAGTGGGAGTGTGAATGTCACTTCGTTAATTAATGGAGGAGGGACACAGGAGGAAGGGTGCTTGTCTTGCCTGCAGCCTGGGCTCTGCAAGCTGTGCTGCTGGCTGACCGCCAAGTGCCTTTTCAGAACGGGTGACTGCCCTTCAGCTGCTGCCTCTTGTTTTCTGTGCAGTTTGGATGCAGACATATGGAAGAAATTCTTATCTCGACCTGCGCTTCCTTTTATCCTGCGCCTGCTCCGTGGACTTGCCACACAGCACCCTGCTACGCAGGTAAGGACTGTCCTGAAAGCCAGGTGGGACACAGCTGGCTTGTGATGCTGCTTTTTGTGCCTGTACCTAAGAAGCTGTTTCTATAGTAGTGGATTCTACACTGGTTTTTGTTGGACTGGGAGAGAGGCACCAGCTTCAGGTATCATCTGCTAGTCTGGAAAAGGCTGGAGGGCAGAGATTTTGACTTCAGTATCTTGTCATTCTGTGTGGTGTGAGGTTCACGCACCAGTGTGAAGAGAAGGTAATTTAGGGCTGTAAACTATATAGTATTGATAGGCTTCTCTGGGCCTGATTATTGTTTTAAGGATGCTCTTTATCCAACATCCACCTACGACCTATTATTAATGGCCAGTTTAGAGGCGAATTGCCCCAGTCTTGGATGCAGTTCTAGGGTCCAGAGTTCCTAATGTAGGAGCGTCAAAGGAGGAAATAAGACACTTGGCAAAAAATTGTTGCAGATCAGTACTTCTGCTCAGCTGTCACGGGTGGGATTAGAGGGAACCGTTACTGTCACGCATACCCTTCTTCTGAAGAAAGTGGTGTGTTTCAATCCCTATTAGGTGCTAATAGGTACAGACTCAATTACCAACCTGCACAAACTGGAGCAGGTGTCTAGTGACGAAGGGATTGGGACATTAGCGGAGAATCTTCTGGAGGCACTAAGGGAACATCCAGAGGTGAATAAGAAGATCGACGCTGCCCGGAAGGAGACACGTGCAGAGAAGAAGCGTATGGCCATGGCAATGAGACAGAAGGCGTTGGGCACTCTGGGGATGACGGTAATGTCTGTTTGCACTGACGACAGACTAGTGATCTAATGGTCGTCTATTTCTGTCTGGCTAAAACTGCCACACAAGGAATTGTGTACAGTGATTTATTGACAAATATTGCAGAGCTCAGGCCCACGGTTTGCCTGGTGCTGCTGGGAGAGTAAATACGGTTGCCAATAGCAGGCTGGGAAATGGGTTGGGCATTCCTGTTGCAGTGGTGGGGATGCTGGTCTTCATCATTGTCTTTTGTAACCTGCTTGAGCTGTTCTCTCTTGCAGACGAATGAGAAGGGTCAGGTTGTGACCAAGACTGCGCTGCTTAAACAAATGGAGGAACTTATAGAAGAACCAGGCCTGACTTGCTGCATCTGCCGGGAAGGATACAAGTTTCAGGTAGGTTGAGATCCGTTTGCAGAGCCCTCTCACCAGCTGAGGGGGGCTCGGCGGTACCCGGCTGCACACCGCTTGGTGCGATGGCTCTGGGAGATCGGGGAAATCTCAGGTTTGGTTCTTGAGATTCCAGAGGTGGTTGGGAAGTGGAAGCGTGTTTCCAGTGAAAGCTGGAAAAGGATTTGAACGGTGTAGGTTTGAGGTGAAGACTGGGAGAGATGAAACCCAGTGCAGTGTCAAAATAGTACGAAGCGTGAACGGTTGCAGAAGTGAATGATCTTTAACGCAGCCATTGTGTCGTTGCAGCCGACGAAAGTCCTAGGTATTTATACGTTCACCAAACGCGTTGCGCTAGAGGAGTTTGAGAACAAGCCCCGCAAACAGCAGGGATACAGCACAGTCTCTCACTTCAACATCGTCCACTACGATTGTCACCTTGCGGCTGTAAGGTAAGGTCTGGTCACAGGCTGGGTAGTGGTGGTCAGTGGCGTTTTCCAAGGCAGTTTGTGAACGTGGCACTTGGCCTTGTAGCTCAGGATGGGTTTGCTTACGAGTTGATCACTTTGCAGCCTGGAAACAGCCAGATCTGTTGTGATCTGTTGTAACATGCAAATAGAGGTCAGGCCTGGACATGGAAAAGCAAAGTCCACCATTTAAAGAAGTTGTGGAATTGTCAATTTTCTGATGGTCTCTTAGACAAAAACTTGCAGGCTTCTAACTTGCCTGGGTGTGGCTTGCTTTCTCGACGCAGACTTGCTCGCGGACGTGAAGAATGGGAGAGCGCAGCCCTACAAAACGCCAACACAAAGTGTAACGGGCTCCTGCCGGTCTGGGGACCTCATGTGCCAGAGTCTGCTTTTGCTACTTGCTTAGCACGGTGAGTAGAAGTTGTTACTTCTCAAGCTGTTTTGCATCTGGGTAGGTGAGTCAGTACATTACCGCAGAGGCGTGCTAGTTTCAAACAGTGGAATCAAAGGTGATGGTAGCTAAATCTTAGAAACCTGAGCCATTTCACGTTTTACCATCAAGAGTACATCGCCTACAAAAGTGTAGGTGTCTGCTTCTTGGCTTCATGTAAATAAATAAATTCATTACCTCCTTCGCCCCCAGTTACTCCTGAAGATGCAGCTGTGTAGTAATAACATTGATTTATTTGCAAGCCAGTGTCCCCCTGCTTTACTAAATTAAAGCTGGCTGACAGGAACGGATTCCCCTGTGTAACTTCCAAACCTCTGTTGGATGGTAGTGAGTTAGAGTAGCCTGACCCCTTACCTAGAGCAGGTGGAGACGGCTCGTCCTGTTACCAGTATTCTGGTCCACCTTGTGCTGTGTTTGTAGTCACGTTACAAACCGGGAGTGATAACATCTTCAATGCATTTTAGCCAGGGAGCTGTATTCCAAGCCCTTGACATGGGAAAATAGTATCGATGAGTGTCTATGTGTCTGCCAATGGAATTGGATTTGCCAGAGTAAGCCGAGAGCCTCCCCTTGGGGAGGTTAACCAAAGGCAGCAGTGACTGCAGTTTCGTATCCTGTTCATTCTTTAAAGCTTTTCTATGAAATGCTTGCTCAAATTCTGAGCTACGGTGTGGTAGAAGAAACTTTAAAAGTTTTTAAAGAGTTTTTAATAAATAATAAGCAACACTGCTGTTTTTCAGACACAACACATACCTCCAGGAGTGCACCGGGCAGCGGGAACCCACCTACCAGCTCAATGTCCATGACATTAAACTGCTGTTTCTCCGTTTTGCGATGGAGCAATCATTCAGCATAGATACTGGAGGAGGAGGAAGGGAGAGCAACATACACCTCATTCCGTACATAATCCACACGGTGCTCTACGTCCTCAACACGTCAGTACCTTTCTCTTAGCCGTAACCTCTGCCTTCTGCCCTTAGTCTCAGAAAGGTCTGCAATGGTTGCAATCCGGGCTTTGTTACATCTGAGTGTCAAGAAAGATGGGAAATCACACCAAAGTTATAGGGGGAACTAAATTACACATCTTAAGCAGACTGTTAGAGGTTTACATGGTTTGGAGTGAAGCGTTGCTGCCTGAACATGCAGGATAACAGAGAAACTACTGAATAAAAGCAATTGAGAATTAGCTTCTCTTTCCATTCTGGATGTAATTATTACCTCTGGAGTGAGCAGCAGGGTTATTAGATTAAAGAAACACTGCCAGCTTAATTTTCTCTGGAGCAGACAGAAGAGAGACACTAGGATGAAGTAATTGTTGTTAGTTGAAAACTTAAACGCAGTGTCATTTTATCCGATATTAAAATAACACAATCGGTTTTGTTTCCAGTTTTGGAGTGCTGGAATTCTTCTTTATTGTCCAGGTCTATCAGATTTTCCTGACATTTTTAAGAGTTTTGTCTTATTATTTTATTTTTTTTACCCATAAACAGCAGCATAGGAACACTTCTGCTGAAGTTTTTCAGTAAGATCTTATTTATTCAGAGCATAATAAGTTAAGGGCGTGCTTTGGCTTGACTCTATGTCTGAATATACAAATCTATAGGCACCTAAATGCTTTGGAATGCACGAGCTGATTCTGATAATGCAGTACCCCATGCGAAAATGTAGTGCCCATACGCCTTTTATTCGTGTAGTGAGATACTAGAAAGTAATACTAATTAGATGAGGGTATAAATGTTAAAATATAAGCCTCTTCAACCAAGGTCACTCCAAATGGAGTGCAATGAAATCTCTCACTTTCCCGCCTGGAACTAATCAACGTTTTGGCTCTTAATACAATTTGGCTATTGTTTTTAATATCTATCTCCAGATCCCTGTGCTATTGTTTTCTGAGTCCCTTGGGAAACAAATAAATGAAACTATTCATCTCGTTAGTCTGCTTACTGGCACCAGAGAGCCCAGAACCCGCTGTGCGGCTGTTGTATAAAAATGCATTATGTAGTTTCCAGACACTATTTTTTTTTCTAAAGACATGTCGATATTAAATGGAGAAAATAAAGAGCTACTAGTTGACTACCAGCTGCATCATGTAACAAATGAAAAAGTCACACAACACTTGATGCCAGACACAGCTTTATCTGCTAGGATGCTGCTTTATACCTTCCTGATAGGGGGAGTATATCTAACTTGGAAATTGAGGGACCTGCCTGGCTGGCAGCTTCTTCCTGATGAAGTAGAGCAATAGACTGTGATAAAGCGTGATGCCTCTTCGCAAAGTCTGCTGTAACGGTCAGCTCTGGGCTGTCAGCAGTCCTGAAGAGACTGGAGCTGGGGGGAAAGGAAAAAAAATTATATATATATATATATATAAGCTTACAGTAAATACACTGTCTCTGGTTTTGAAATTGGCCTGTATCTTCTCAGTGATTGCTTTTGCAGTAGATGAATAATATAAATTGATTCTAAGGTCTGGCTGTAGGAGCTGCAGTCATGTGCATGGTGTCAGATGGGAGATGGTACAAGCTGAACACATGAACTGGCTGGCCTGACCCTCTTTTATATCTTTAAAAAAAAAAAAAAAAAAAGGAAAAATAGCTCTACAGTAGTATTGTCTTCTACTGGGGCAATGCCAACTGCCTTGGAAACCTCTCTGGTACCATACGCAGCTCCAAGGAGGAGTGAGTTTGCTAGCCACGTATGCTTCACTGGGAGCAAGTACTCAACCAGTGGATGAATTTGGGGAAAAACCTGACCGTGCCAAGCTAGCACTGCTTCTCCCTGTGTAGGGGCTGCACGAATGCAGTACCTCAGAGCTCCTGGGAAGTGGGGACTTTTTCCAAGGGCCTGTGGCAAGAGGAAAAAGGGCAATGGCTTTAAGCTGAAAGAGGGGAGACTGAGGTTGGATCTTGGGAAGAAACTGCTCCCGGTGAGGGTGGCGAGGCGCCGGCACAGGCTGCCCAGAGCAGCTGTGGGTGCCCCAGCCCTGGCAGTGCCCAAGGCCAGGCAGGATGGGGCTGGGAGCAGCCGGGGCTGGGGGGAGGGGTCCCTGCCCACGGCAGGGGCTGCAGCTGGGTGCTCTGTGCGGTCCCTTCCCACCCAAACCGCTCTGTGGTTCTATGAAGTAGCAAATTAACGTGTGAGAGCTAGAGCAGCTGCTGAAGTTTTTCTTCTGTTTCAGAACTCGAGCAACTTCGAGGGAGGAGAAAAACCTCCAGAGCTTCATGGAGCACCCCAGAGAGAAGTGGGTGGAGAGTGCCTACGAGGTGGACGGGCCCCATTATTACACCGTGTTGGCGCTGCACATCTCGCCCCCCGAGAAGTGGAAAGCCATGCGAGTGGAGATCCTCAAGAGGCTCCTTGTCACCTCCCACGCGCGAGTGGTGTCCCCAGGGGGAGCCAGCAGGTTAGCCACCACCCTGGGGCTCCAGCTGCCACCTTACTCATGTTACTGTCACGTAGCCAGAGGCACTGGGCAGCTTGTGGGGAGCTAACATATTTCAGAGTAGCAGATATTAACCCTTCTGAGTAGCTCTGTACTCAGCGTTGCGGAGGTATGAGCAGGAGCATTCAATTCTGGATTTTTTTGGAGTGGCTCAATCAGATGATGACCGGAGATGATGCTTTTCCTAGGAGTATAGCTAAAAGTAGCAAAATGGTAAGATGTTTGTATTTCCCCCCCCCCATCTCAAGTGAAGCAGCGTGGTAACTTCTGTTGTGTGCTGTTCCAGAGCTGCAGCATGCTCTCTGCTTGCCTTACTAAAGAAGCTGTTTCTGTGCTCTTTTGATCAGTGCACCAGCTTCCTTAAATAGAAATATAGAAATAGAAATCAAATGCCATTGCTTTTAAAAAAGAAAAAAATCAATAGCAGCTGTCAAGCACTTGAAGTACAAGAATAAGTGGCTGTGCCTGCCTGACAAAAGCACATATTTCCAGAGAAGGAAGAGGAATTCCAGTTTTTGAAAAGATGATTTTAAATAGCTGTCATAATGAGGAAGAAATTCATTATTATTCTAAGTCGCCTTAAAGGGCATTCTTACTCTGATGACATTAATTATGTGTTTGATAAAGTCATTACATTGTAGTAACACACAACACAGCATGCATCAATGCTATTAGAGCCATCAAAAGTGAAAGAGCCCTTAAAGGGGCTCCTGTATTGATTTCTGTGCTGGTTTCTGCTGTTCAAGCTCAGCCTGTTTGGTGTTCGTGTCTCCTGTTTCCACCACCCTGCCTGAGTTCTGGGAAAGGGGGTTTAACAGTTACGGGAGATATTGTCATGGAGGTCTGTTTTCTCAGGCACGAGGGTGTGCAGCTTTTCACGTGGTCTGCCAAAAAGACTGGGAAAGCAAAGCCCCTGTGTGGCTTTGCTGGGGATGTTTGGTGATTTTATTTTTTTTTAAAGCCCTCAGTAGATGAACCTGTTTCTTTCCCAACTTATCTCTAAGAGTGTCTGTAAGAAAAGCATATTGGAACAGACATGGCAAGGAACTTCCAGCTAGACCATTCAATCTCTGGAATTTCAGGGGAAAACACTCAAGAAATAGTTCTCAGGAATTGTGTCAAGGTTTATTCAAGGGCTTTCTTTAATCCCTGCAGACTAAGAGAGCACAAAGCCTTCCCCTGGTAATACCTCTCAGAAATAGAAATACAGCAATTCTTATTTCCGAGGTCTGTGCTTGTTTATTCCTGAGGAAAACCAGGAATGAGGGCGATGGACAGTGAAATGCCCTGCAGATAAGTACCAGCGCCTTGAATTTGTCGGCTTAGGAAGCCAGTGTCTGTAACCTCAGAGTAATATCACTGCATACAAAAGATTAAAATTAGCATTCCACATTAGGTGCCGTACAAGGGCGTTATGTGGGAGCACCACCGTTCCAAGCACGTCGGGCTGGTGGGGACAGAAGGTTGGAGAGATGCAGGGACTCGCTGCTGCCTTTACCAGCGGAGATGGAGAGAAGTGGCTATGCGATCCAGCAGTGCATCTAAAAGCAGCTGAGGATCAACTCATGATCCTGCAGAGGGCTTGTAAATCTTACGAATGAAGATGCAGGCAATAGTCTACATTCCCTCGTACTTAAGTGAAGGCAACAAATACTGCTGGTGGTTAGGTGTTTTATCCAGCTGCTCGGCTGGATTAGTTGGTATAAGACAGATGTGAGGAGAATCTAGCCAAAAATGTCTTCTGTCTCTGCCAGGAGCTACAGCTATCACAGTTTGTCTGCAAGGCCAAAGTGAGAGGTGCTCAGCTCCTTCTGTGTTCTTGGAACACTTTCTGTTTAAAGCCAAAGATGAAATTACCAGAACTGATAGGAGTTCTGGGTTTGTTCTTATTTTTTATAAGCGTAATTTCCAAATTCCAAGGAACTGAATGAAGTGACCGATTACCTGCTCGCTATTACTGAACCAAGAATTCTGGCTAGAAAAATCCTACAGACACTTTTCAGTGTAGCTTTCATCTGGAGTTTGGGAGGAAGATATCCTTTTGATTTTTTTTTTTTTTCCCTTTGCTCCTGACTGCGACCTTTATAAAATATTCATGAGAGAAGCAAGGCTCCCGAAGTGTTAATGTCTAACTTTGGGCTGGCAGTCCATGTATAGCCGATGAGCATGAACCAGCTTACATTAATGAAAACGCGGCAGCTATTATGTGAAGTAGCTGTTCCAGAAGGTAGCTACCAGACTTAACCCACAAGGGCCTTTTAGTTTTCAATTAAAGGAGCAGACTCCAATTAGATCAAAACCATTCACATAAAAAGAAGCTCTGTCTTGCAGTATTTGGGAGTCTAGAATTAGCCTCGCTCTAAGTTGCTGTTCTTCCCATGGAAATTTAGTCACCTTTACTAATTGGTTTTCCTTTAAATAATTAAGCTGAGCTGCCCAAGCAGGCTGCCACCTACCAAGCTGTCTGTTTTAAGGGCAGACACATAAATGTAACCTTTTAGAATTTGAGCAGCAAAATGTTCGTTTCCCAAAAAAAAACAACCCACCCCAACTTGTGGCAGATTTCAGCTGAGCCCATGGTCAGACGATATGTACACTTTTGTCTTGCTGATGTGTGTCAGTGGCAGCTGAGCTAGTTCTAGATGCATAAAAAAGGGCTTTTTTTTTTTTTTTTTTTTCCCCAAAGCTTTTAAGTGGCGAGCAGGAAGTGGCATGTGATGGAGGCAGATGCACCTCAGAAACGCATGCAAGAAAATTCCAAACCCATTAGAGTTGCTGGCAGGAGGTTCCGCCTTGCCAGAACCTGTTTGTGATTAATCCTGTAAACTTTGGGAGCTGTTAGCCCAGGACAGCTCTACACCTTTTACAGCATTCCTTCAGCCAGATGCTGAATTTCCAAAAGAAGTCCTTGCATGGCGATAGAATAACCAAGAAAATATTAAATCGAAATTCCTCCATTTCTTCAAGGACAAGATATTTCCCTCAGAGTCTTTCAGGCGTGCATTTGTCAGAAGCAAAAATATGTTCTCAGTCATTGGTATGGGCTGTGTCTGAAACCTGGGTTTAGTTATTTCTTCAGGAATCTGCTGTACTCCAAGCAGCGAGCACAAAAATGGGGCCGTGGGTTGTTTTTTCCGACTTTGCTGTTGACTTCCTATATAGTTTTAGCGGTACCCTTCCCTCTGTGGTCGTTTTCTTCCAGTGGCATAAGGTTTTGCTGGCTAACCTGCTTTGGTTACACGAGGCGCAGCTGGGGAAGTGCCTTCCTAGCCACAGGAATTGTTGCAGAGAAATCGCGGGTGCCCAGTGTTTGTTTTGCATCCAAGAGCACACAGCAAAGCTTACTCCGAGCCATTCCCCGTGCGGATTATCGATAGGCTTTTGGGCCGTTTCAGCTTTCATGCTATTCATCAAATCGGTTACCGAAGCGTAGTAAAGTGATTAACTCAAAGATTGAATTCATTATCTTCCTAGACTGGCAGATAAGACAGTGAAGGAATATGCAACGTACCGCTCTGGTCTTCTCTTCTGGGCCCTAGTAGATCTCATTTACAACATGTTCAAGGTAAGAAAAAACATTGAAGTTCATCTATACCAGCTTTCTAACCGGAGCAACTGTATGCATTTGAAATAAAAGGCAGAGTCTGAAGCCCCTTTTTCCAAGATCCTTGTAAACATAAAACTTCACCTTGTCTGAACAGAAAGGCCGCAAGAGGCTGCCTGTGCTTATTATACCCCTTGCGATTTGGTATCTGAAGAATTGAGAGACTTTTCCACCTTGCAGCACTCCTCCCGTATTATGTATTTGCTTATTTTTTCTGTTTGCTGTTCGCTAAAGCAAGGATGTTCAGAGCTGCACCAGGGAGACAGCTGGGTAAGGAAGGGGGTTGGGGCATCCACCAGAAAGAAACTTGAGGCTTCCAAAGTGGGTTAAATAATTAGGATGAGAAAATGCCCGCGACCTTGTTTGCGTTCTGTACAAAAAGATTATAAAGCCACATACGGGGTAACTTTTCCTGTGCGGCTTGTTTACGAGAGGGAGGGGATGCAAGGTCAAAAGCCATGGGAGAAGGCATCAGGGTTTGCAGTTCTTCCTCCAAATAGTTATTTTTCGATTTGATTTGGTTCTGTTTTCCCCTCTTGTAGAAGGTGCCTACCAGTAACACAGAGGGAGGCTGGTCCTACTCTCTAGCTGAATTCATACGACACAATGACATGCCAATACACGAAGCTGCAGACAAGGCCCTGAAAACCTTCCAGGAGGAGTTCATGCCAGTTGAAACGTTTTCCGAGTTTTTGGATGTGGCTGGTAAGTGTGCACTTTCCCTTTTATAGGCTGTCTTATGCAACTCGTGACTGCCGCTTACTTGAGACAGCAGCATTCCTGACACTGCTGCAGCAGCTTGTTTGTACCAGGCAGTGAGAGGAGGAGACCTTGGCACTCCAGCTATTGCCTAAACTATTTCAAAAACAGTTGGGAGACACGCTTGAGCATCCCCAGACAGGAAAATTTCTCTCACCTGATCCTGCAGGTCCTCCCCCTGCTCTGCTAAACATACGTGCTTCCATCACAGCTTGAAGGTGATTTGGGGTATACGGGGTTTGAAGGCTGATGAACAGCTGTGATGGTGCGCTAGAGGCAGCACTTCAGTGCAGCGAGAGTTCCTGCCATAGGGGTTTTGGTATCCCCAGGAGTCGGGAGATGCTGAAAATAAACGTGCAAAGATGCTGCTGTTACTTCTGGCAGAAGTTAGTTGTGCCCCAGGCCAGGCTCTCGCTGTCCCAACGTATGGAGCTACCAGGATCCCTATAGGAGCTCTGTTGCACCAGAGCAAATGCCATATGTATTTCACGTACGCACTTTGGTCCCTTCCGCCTGTGCACCCAATAAGGGTTTATCTTTGTCTTGTCCATACTTAAAATAACGTTGCAGCTGTCATTATTAACTTCCACGTGCCCTAGTCAAATCCCTGCTGTGGGCAGGAGAAATTGCTTTGTGGATCTAATTATTCTGTATTGTCTTCTTTTGTTTAAAGGACTCTTATCAGAAATCAATGATCCTGACAGCTTCCTCAAGGATCTGTTGAACTCCATCCCCTGAGCCGCCAGCACAGAGAAGCGTTGGGCAGAGACTACACTAGCTTGCCTTCCATCCCTTTGTGTTCCTCCTTGTGCAGTCTGTCCCTTCCCTGAGGAGTGCTGCAGTTTTTTGGTTTTGTTTTGTTTGGGCTTTTTTTTTTATTTTCTACAATTTTTCTTCTTGGAGTGATTTGGAATTTAGATTTGTTTTATCTTGTATTTCAGTGCTTCTATCTGTAAAGCCTTGTGTATTCAAGGTGATTGAAAGAACTTGTACAGAGAGGAATCCAAACCAGTAAATCTTAATGCTTTAGTGTGCACCTCTTTGAAGTTAAATAAATCGAACAAATGGGTAAGATGGGTTTGACTAGTACTTTAACCATGAAGTAGCTTAAATGCCAAGTTCTTTCTCATCTTTTCTTTCAGAGCTCCTTCTCTCAGGGCTCAGAGCTGCTGCTCTTTCCAGCCCGTAGTCTGGACAAGGAGACACAGGAAACAAAAGGCTCGTAGCGAGCAAGGAAGCAGACTGACACTGTCTTTACTGACTGTACATGCAGAGCAGGTTTCCCTTTGTGGGACGTGAGCTTTAGAGACTCGTGGACTGCCAGGACAGCGTTTCCTTCCACCCCTCCTTCACCTGGGTGAGGGCGGCTGTCCCCGCCGCAGTCCTCTCCCCTGGCACTTCGTGTTACCCCTCTGCAAGGCATGTTGCATATCACGGCGTCTTTCCGGACTTGACTCTCACCAAGGCTGTGTTCAAAGCAAGCGCGTGTGTTGTTGCCTCCGGTCACGTAGTACTGATGGCGACCTTGCCTCTTGGGGGGACGCTGCTCCCATCGAACTTACTTTCTCTCTCTGGTAAAATTTTCAGCTTCAGCAAACTGCATGGAAAATAGATGCTGCACACTTCTGGAGCCGGCCACTTGCTCTTTTGATAGCTTGCATTTTGGTGTGCATGCCCTGACCTGAAGCCAAGTACCTGCTTTGAATACAGCCTTGCCTTTTCTCACCCAGTTGTGCATGCTGGTAACTTACCTTTACCACCAGTTCTGCTGTCCTGTAACCCAGCTGACACGTGGTTAAGCTGGAATCTAATAAAGCTTTCCCTGTCTTTCTTGTCTCTGTTTGAACTTGAATTTCCTCAATCCTAACACAGTCCCATCCCATAAATAATAATTATTTTAGAGGCTGAATAACTCGGCAACCTATTTGATGCCTTTTGTTAGTGTTAAGCACACGTTATGATTTGGCAATTAGCAAATGGGTGAAGGCGCAGTGTTTTTCTTCTCACCTCCACAGGTGCTTATGTCATTCCTGGCAGTCAGATTTGCTTCTGGGGAGGAGTGCTGAATAGCTAAGCCACCTTGAGAGGTTTGGGTTAGTGTCTTGCAAGGGACTCGAGGACATGTCAGTGGGTTACTTTGTCAGTCAGGTAAATCTGTCGTGCCTTGTGAAGGCATGGGAGCGAGGCTAGTGCGTGGAGTTTGTTCTTCTTTAGTGCAGTGATATTACACTTCACCTGCCTTTTAACCACATAAAAGAGAAAAAAACACCTAGTTTTGAAAGCACTGTAAAGTCAAACCTAACAGGCTTCTCTCCCAATAAGCAGCTGCAATATAGCTGTGGGTCGATGCACAAGCTTTGCTTGCCAGGAGCGGTGTACAGTAGCTTGAACAACGCTAAACCCCCTTTTTGACTAAATGAAGTCTCAGATCAGTGTGATTCCTGAAAGCAGCAGTGAACAGGTAACAAGAAACCAGGTTTTTATGACTGGGGTTCTAAAGGTTCTTGCCATGCAGAGGTGCAAGTCTGAGCCCCCACCACATTTTGACTTTGTCATTTGTGTAAGATTTGACTGGTTCGACTCTGGACAGGAGCTGTTGATATGGTTTGGAAGGCTGGGGAGGAATACCGGGCTGCCTTGTTGACTTACTCATTCTCTTTCCATAGAAAAATAGGACTTTTCTCCTCCTGCAGCCGCAGCCTCAGCGTGCCAGGCAGTCCCTCAGCTTTTGCTTCACAGCTGTTGCCTCACTGGTGCGAAAGATGTTACAAATACCTTGCGCAGTACCTTTCTTCAGCTTACCTAACAAGGTAACTTCAGCGTAGCGCCAGTTTTTGCTGATGCAGATCGTGGTATAGCTCCATTTATGCTGGCACAGGTCTTTTGTGAAAACAGTTTCTGCTGTTGCAGGAACTGGTAAAGTTTATACCAGCAAAATAATTCTTTTTCTACCCCGTGCAGTTGGGTCAGCAGAGCCTTAACACTTACCAGGAGCAGAATGTGTTCAGCGATGTTCTTAGAGCTGCAAGGAAGTAGGATCTTAAAGGGAGGTGTCCTGTGTCCTCCCCAGTATAAGTCCAGTTGCAGTAAACTCCTTGGAGCTATTCTAGATGGTTTTGCAAAGGCCCAGAGCTGGATTTTGGAAAATAAAGGCGGCGTATGGAGTGCCTCCCTGCCCAGAGGACAAGAGGGCTGTGAATTACAGGGAAGCCCGATTTGAAAAGAAGGTGCAGACAGCATGATAGCGCTTCTGCAGAGCAGAATAGCTTGGGAGGGACTAAAGACTTAACAATAACAACCCCAGAAGACCTAGAGAGGGACAAGAACAAAAGAAAAGTGTTTTGGAAAGCTTCAGCTGACGCAGGCCACACACAGCGGCTCAAACATTCTCAGTTACTGCACAAAGGCAACGCACTCCAGGCTGCAAAATCCCCCATGGGCTGGGGAAGTCGGCAAAGACTTTCGGGGGGAGTGCATTACTGAAATTAGAATTAAGGAAGAGGAGCAAAACTGAAGGCAAATGGTTCAAAACGGGTAAAGTGACTCAAACTGATGAACCAGACCACTAGCTGAACAACACCCTTCTCCAAAAAAAATAGTTTATTTGCAAAAGACATTTTCCGAGGGGGGAAAAAAAATCCTTTGTGACGGCTGAGGGCCAGTGTGACTTCTGCGTTTGCTTTGAAGCTGACTTCATGGGCGAGAGCTTCCCCGAGATGCTCTGACATCCTCGTGATGGCTCTGACGCTGGGTCAGACTGGTGATGGGGTATGAACTGGTCTTGGGAATGACACCTCCCAGGAAGAGCAAGGTGCCCTGCCCTGCCCTGGGCATCAGCTTCAGCAGGGACAGGATGGGCTCTCGCTCCTGCTGTGGGTGAAAAAGCCTCCGTGAGCCTGAGTTCATTGTTTGCTGCTTCTGCAATCACAAACCTGTTGGGCAGGTGGTCCCCCAGCAAATCTGCCTGGCTCCTGGGCTTGTTCCTAGAAGTGGGAAGCCCTTGAGCGCTGCCCTTGTATTTCGTGATGGTTTCCTTTGTCCTGCTGCCTCTTCCCTTCGTAATTCCTTTTTTCAAGCCAGGCAAATGCCCTTCTGGAAGCTTGGCACGGCTGGGTGCTCTTTCCAACAGCTGTCCTGCCAGGATGGGAAGCCTTCCTCCTGCTCCCAGTGCTTCTGACTGGCTCTCCAGCCAGGTCTCTCCTGTGTTTTGTCTCTTACTGCAATTGCCTGGAAGTATTTTGAAACAAGCGGTGAATTAGAGCTGCTGAGTATAAACATACTGTGAGCTGCAGCATTTCGATGCCATAAGATTCCCTGGACTTTTGCCGATGTAGGAAAAGTGATCTATCTTCCTGGGCAAGTGTCCGCGGGGCTTGTTTCTCAGGCAAGGGAAGGACATGTAGATCACGTGTGTTCAACAAAACCGTGGTGAAGCCTCGACGGTTACGTGGGTACATCTCAGGGTTGCAGTCTCTAAGGCAGGAATTGGGAGCAAGAAGCTTCTTTTCCCTTTGCCCAAAGTTTTTAGGAGCCTTACTACATGTGAGCATGCACCGTACCGAAGGCTACGTCAGTGTTAACTAGCAAAAAACCCTTTCAAGCAAAACCATTACCAGTTTCTGCCAAGGCAATGCCAAGAGGTTGCTCAAGGAGCCTACAGCAGATGCGCCGCCGACTGAGCTATGTGAGAACAGCTCCTACAGCGGGGCTCGCACTTACCCTGGCACAAAGGTTTGCATCGTGTGTCCACTGAAACAGGGTTCGATGTCTTTTATTTTACCAAAACTGCTGGCTCTGGGAAGCACAGAGGCTTTTCCTCGTGCTGGGCAGCTAATTCCCAGGGAAAGACCCCCAGTTTGTTCATCTGAAGAGCACAGCATCGAGCTGGACCGTCTCTCCTGCTGCAGCATCGTTAGGTGGATTGTCAGCCCTGCCTCATCAGCTCGTGATTCTGCACACCTCATCTTCTCCCGTCTCGCTCTTGGCATCGCCGGCTGCTGCGTGGACACTGCACCGGCACCGTTCCTCACCTGCATGAGGCTGTATCGCCCTCCGTGCTTACTTTGGCTGTTGAGCACCTTTTCAACCAGGAAAATCACACCAGGCTCCACCAGCCCAGCCCTTTCTCCCTTCGTTGCGGGAACAACCACTTTTGCCGCGCTGTGAGCACAACGCTCGCAGCACCTGCTATGCAAACAGCGGGCACTGTCACGCCGGCTTTGCCATCTGCCTGTGACGATAAAGCAAATTGCAAAATTCCCTCCCTGCTTCAGCCTTGCTTTTGGGGCCAGCCCTGCTTGTAGGTTGGGGCTTATTCCTCACTGATTTATGCCCCACTGGGGATCAGACATCCTCCAGGCAGGTAAGTGACATAAATGAGTACCAGAAGCACCAGGTTCCCAAGTTGCTTTTAAATCCACAAGTGAAAGCAGGCAAGGTTTTAGCTGCTCTGGAGAACGGCCACGCTGCCAGCCCGAGGAGCAGCTCTCCTGGTGCATCTCAGGAGCCCTCCCCTGGTCCCTGCAAGCTTAATTAGAAGCCACCCCCTGGGTCACATAAGAAAATCAAGGTTGACTTGGACTCGTTTGCTGCGCATTGCTGGGGCGCAGCCTGGCCGTGTTCATCACCCCGAGCAGGGATGATTCACAACTCGTGCACAGAATCGAGGGCCCAGGGAAAAACAAGCTGTGCAGCTGGGAAGGACAGCTGAAAGAGACGTTTGGGCGAGTTTAGCACAAAATCGCTTTAGGGATGCCCCCCACTCCGTACACAAAGTTGCTGGGAGAAGCCAGCGGCAGCTGCCCAAACCTCCAGGAGTAGTTACTCCCTTGCTGGTTTCCAAGAGGGGGAAAAAAGTAATGATTAAAGCCCAACTTGCAGATTTTTTTGGCAGGATTGATCACGCTTGTTCACATTGACTGCTCAGCTCGGGGAGGAACCACTGTCACCAAAATCTCGGAATGAAGAACTTATCAATACCAATGTGATGTAGATAAGCAGACACTTCATTGACGGCCGGGTGCGTGAGCGAGTCCTCTCACGATCAACGCACACCAAGTTTCAAAATCATACACCTCATATAGAACTTATTCATGCATATTCATTAAGTATCCATGCATAATCATAATATTTCCCAAAAATCGTTAACATACTCTCCTCCCATATCCCATTCTGCGCAGTAAAGCTTAGAAAGGTCCAGAAATGGGTCTGGGGTACGATTTGGGTAGGTGGTGTATGGTGGTCACAATCTCCCCCTGCCAGAATTACCTTTTACTAAAGTTCACGGTTTCCTGGCAGGTAACTATGAGTTGTTCCAGTCGACTCTCCCCAGTTCCCATTAATTCCATATTCTGACATTTCAATACACTTTCTACATACAGAAGACTAGTCAAATACAAAGAGATCTGTAAAATCCCAAATTTGTTACCTAAGTTTTAAACAATGATTCTAGCCCATTCTTCTGGCCTTGATACAGGGCTGCACAAAGGATTTCATAGCAGCTTTTGCTGTGCAACTACAAGTTTCATTAAAATATATTTCTTATTCCAAATGATTTTATAAAATCAAATAAAGTCAATTAATTCTAACTTATTAGCAGATCTGTAACACCACCAGCTCCATCCCTGTTATGCAAACCCTGGAGAGGGGCAGAGATCACTGTCCCCTTCCCAAAGGGGAACGTGCTGGTAGGAAGAGGTGCTTTTCGGTTAAAATTAAAAACAAAACAGTACATGTGACATGTTGAGGGGAAGCCCTTGCACTGCACTTGAACACTGAGACCCGAGGCAGATTAGGGCCCCCCCGGGCATCGCTCCCCGAAAGGCAGCTTCCCCGGAGACCAGCATGGGGAACGTGGCTTTCAGCCCGCTGAGGTGTGTAAAGAGGTTTGGCCGTTGCCTCTTGCGAGGTTTTATTTTCATGGTGCTTATTAAGCCATTATTAGAGCAGGATAATCTCGTGCCCGGTGCTATTCCCTGTACCCAGGCTCTGTTGCTACAGGTCCCACATTTGAAGTGGGAGTTATAAGCTCTCTCCAAACCTCTCCTGCCCCACAATTATTTTTCCCTTCGGCCATTACCACAGACCTGGGAGGGTATCAGCCACGTTCCCTGTTTAATTTGTGCAGCCAGGTGCTGCAGAGCTCTGCTGACCCTATGCCACCCTGGGAGCATCATGCACCTCGTGATGGATTTCCCACTCCAAAAAGAGCAGGGGCTTCCTTCTGGAAACGTGCCACCGCCCTGACACTCCTCTGCCTGACTCAGCCTGACCCTTCCCTTGTAAAATAGAAACCACTTTTCGGTGACTCACAGCCTGAGCAGTTGGCGAACACCAGCCAAACCTGGTGCAACTCTCCAGCGAGTCCTCACTGACCTGCAAACGTCCAGGCGGCCCCGCAGCTGCAGGAGAAATGGATGGAGAGAGCCCAGGTCTGCTTTCGGGGCCGCTGCAATTAACCCTGGCCTGCTCCGCAGGGGGAATACACTGATATTTTTTTTTTTTTTGCATTAGTCTTACACCCTGGGGAAGCAGGATAACACCCTCCCTCCAGCCTTTCTCTGCTGGGGAAGGTGTGTAATACAGAAAAGGGCATATATTAAGCAGGAATTGCAAAAAATTAAGCTGTTTATGGTTTAAGTTCAGCTTTGCTATATGAAGAGAGGCTGGGCTTTTTAAAAAAAAACACTATAGAAATAGCAAGAACATTATGTTTGGTCTTGGCTGGTCTCACCAGGTATGCTGGGTCCTGCGTCTTTTCCACCTCTCCCCACTGTGGGGATGCGGCAGGGGCTGGAGGAGGTGAGAGGGGAATAAAGGAGATGCTTTAATTCGGGGAAGGAGGTAGAGGGCAGGGCAGGGCAGCCGGGGATACCCACTTATGCGTGGGCTTTCAGGCTCGAGTCGTTTCAATATAGAGATCTTTACCATAATGGTAATAACCCCAATAATTACTGTTATTAATAATAATCCTGCTTAGTGCTTGTTCTTTCCCAAGCGTTGTGGCAACAGGACCTCGGTAACCCCCGGTGCACACCCCCGGGGTGGTGTGGGCTGTCCTAGCCCAAGATGGGGAGACTGGGATGGGAAAGGGCTCGGGATGCTCCTGTGCAAGGGCTGAAGTCCTCTGGGGCTTGAAAGCAAATTACAGCCCTGGGTAGCAAGGCAGGCCAAAACCAGCGCCCCAGGACAGCGCCTGTGCCTGGCCTGTAACGCCTGGTTCTCAGCCCTTAATGGGTGTTTGAGGTGGTGGGTTGTGCTGGTGTCTCCAGTTATCTCTTGTGTTGGTGTTGGTGCTTGCCACGTTGTCTGGGCGCCTGAGCATCTGTGTGTTGGGACATTCCACGAGCCGTTCTTCAGGTGTTTAATCCCTGCAGCTTCTCCCAGGCCATTTATTTTAATCTTACTTAATGAACAAATACGAGTGTGTTCTAAACCCAGCACCATCCTTTAATTATTCCTAATATTTGATGACAACAAACTAATTCCCAAATGATGACATCAGACATTAAAGGCACATGTTCCGAGCGCCAGGTCATTAATATTTCTCTTCCCTCGGTCCGTATTTTGCCTGCTGTAAGCAGTTTTAATATAACGAGCTTGGTGACTGCATCAGCTGGCACAGTGGAAATGTATTTACCAGCCGTAAGCCACCGGGCTGCATTATGGGCTGGGAATCACTGAAAACTGGGCGTCTAGCTGTCACGGCACTCCACCCGAGGACCTCTCCCTCAGAAACACCCCAGGACATTGGGAAATCCAAGAGGGGAGCCGCTTCAACAGCTTTGGCTCATCGACTCACTCCACTGACACCAATTTTCTTGCAGCCTCCACAAGCATCCTGCCAGGTTCAGGATGGGAGGTGGAGGGCTGGAGCGGTCCAGGGTGCCATAGCACATAGGATCCCCTCTGTAGGGCAGATCCCCTCTGTAGGGCAGCCCCCCCCCCTCCCCCCCCCCCGCCCCTTGTCCTGTGCTGGAGGAGAAAGAGGGGAGGCAAGAAATGCCTGCCCAGGGAGCGGGGTGCCCAAGCCAGCCACATCGAGTACCCCCCCCTCAGCAGCTCCCACAAGGAAGCTTTTCTTCATCCTGTGTCATGCAAAACGTGTCAGGCAAAAAAACCCTCTGTACAAGCAATTAAAATACTTTGCTAGTGGCTTCTGGAAGAGAGATGGAGATTGGGAGCTAAAAATACATCCCAGTTCAGCTTAACCCTCTTCTGTGCTCTGAGCCTTGAATGCTGTTCAACCCACCGCTGAGCCCACCACAGGTCACAGAGTTTGGTGTAACGAGGAAGAAATCGTATATTCTAGCTTTGCCCCAAAGACAAAAATCATTTAAAAGTTGTTCTGAATTTAAATTAATTAGGCCAGGTTCTACCTGCTACCTGCAGAATGAGAAGCTTAGCAACAACGGGATTGAAACTGTGCACTTGGGCATGCACAAATTAACGATGCAGCATCCTGCAATTATCCTTGATGAGCTGCCAAAGCAATCACTGTGTCCTAAAACACACCTGCAGCTGGCCTGTATGGGCTTATCGATGCATATTTGCTGCTATACTCAATACAGATGCAAATATTTGGTTACTAAGAAAGCAATGAATATTGCCACAGTCTCCAAGGAAATACTATAGCGTGTCTCAACCGCTGCAAGGTAGTGGATGCTTCGCAGTCGCTTCTCAGCATCTTTATCTCCTGCTGCATCCCCGCCTCCTGCGTTCACCCACAGTTTTGGGTTGGACCTGGGGCAGAAGTTTTTGTTTCCAAAATATTGACGCGATCTCCATAGAGATCATCCGCAGCCTGGGGGCGAGGAGACGGGGGTGTGCTGAAGTCAGCCGGCCTGGGTCCACCCCGTGCAGCCCCGATGCTCTGCCGACGGGCTCAGGACGAACACGATGCGTGAGCAGCATCCCTCGTTGTGGCTGGACTCTGCTTTGCAGCGCGGGTGCACATAAACCTCCCAGGTGTGGCAAAATGAGATTTTTCTCTCTGAAAAAGTGACTGGAGCAAAGCAATAGCCCTGCAGGGAGAGAAGGTGCTGGGTTTAAGCAGCAGCTCCTACTTCACATGAGCTGATAGAACTGGTAGAAAACATATAGGAGGAAAACTAAAGTTTTAGGAGGAGAAACCTCCTTTAAAGGCAACAAGGAACCTGCAGGGAGGAAAAAATGCTGGTTTTGTAACTGCTGAGGTAACTCATTCCTCCCACATCATCAATAGCAGCCAACCCGCCAAATATTTTCTGTTTCCACAGCGTGATGTGATGACCGATGCAATTGCCAACGTGATCCAAAGGCTTCCCTTATACGGCTGGAAATGACAACCTTGGTGACTAACCCGGCCCTTTCTCCACCGAATGACACCTCGGCGATAGGCAAAGAGGCACCGGCTTCATGTCCTTGTCAAGGATCGGGTGCGTTAGGTGGGGTCTGACTCACTGGAGGACTCACCGGGGCAGCTGGCACGTTCTTGACCGTCTTCCCACGTGCCTGTTGCTCTGATTTCTCAAGGAGCAGCCCTGATGCTGGCGCAGCCACAGCAGCGTGCGGAGGAAAGGGGCCGGCTGGGGTCGGAAATGCTTTGCCAGCCAAAAATGCTGCCAGGATGTGGTGGGGCTCATTGCAGCAACTCATCGGCTGCTAATGCCATCGCGCTGCTGATGCTCAGGCACCATCGCATGTGTTTGGGTTAAAACCCAACCATTCTGGGGGAGGCACTCTTAAAAATCCCATGTGTTTCAGCAGCCTGGTTTGCCCAAATACCCTTACTCAGGCAGGCAGCGAGCTGCAGTGCAAGGGTAAGAGCCCTGGGTAAGCGATACTAATCCCACTGTAACCACTGAAGCTTGCTGGTTGTGGAATGGCAGCCTCAATGAGAAGCTACCTCTTGTTACTGCGGAGTCTGGGGTGAATAAATCACCTTTTTCCATCTCTGAGGCTGGTGAAGAGCAGGCTCAGGCGGTTGCCGCAGCGCAAGGCAATAGGAAGGGGGAAAAGGGAGGGATGCTGAGATCGCTGGAGCTTTGGTGGAGATGCTGCTTCACCGCAATGCTGGAAAGCCAGAGCCGAGAACTGTGCTGAGGTTATTGGGCAGGGCATTGGCAGGGCTGGGGCGCGTTATGGGTGTTACACCAAAGGATTTTTGCTTGTTTGTTTTCAAGGGGGATTTATTCAACTCGGCTGCACCGCGTGCCAGCCCGGGGGAGCATCGCCCATTCGCCGTACCGCAGTGCGTCCGTGCTGGCGAGCTGCTGCCTTCGCTTTGGTTTGGCAGAGAAACGGTTACTCTGAAGGAAGCCAGACCCAAGGGAACAAGAACTTTCCACCAGTGGCAGACTAACAATGTACACAACCAAATCCAGGAAAACGAATATTAAAACCACTTAAGCAGATGTAGAGAGCAGTCCTGAAAGAGTCACCAAGGTCTGTGGGTGAAGGATGCTAAAGATGTGAAGGTA
The DNA here is from genome assembly GCF_023634155.1 of Falco peregrinus. Taxonomy (NCBI): domain Eukaryota; kingdom Metazoa; phylum Chordata; class Aves; order Falconiformes; family Falconidae; genus Falco; species Falco peregrinus. The sequence goes on along the minus strand of NC_073723.1, from coordinate 111,365,934 downwards.
AAAATGGGTGTAAAAATCAAACGCAAGGGTCCAGATTCCTCAGGGGCTGCTCCAGCCCACATTTGGGTGAAGCAACTGAGAGCAAAAATAAATCCCGTACAGTATTATTAGCATCTCTAGGGGTGGTCACCGTTATTTAATTGCCGGATTGTTTCTGCATTCAGAAATAGCCCCATTTCCCATCCCTTTTCCTCCCTGTCCAAATAGGAAAGGGCTAATCAGTGCTTCATTATTTATATCTGCAATTGGCAGCCGGCGGAGAGCTTTCCACAGCAGGAATCGGAGGAATCTCTACAGGAATGTCCCCAGCCTGTGGGTATCCCATGTGCCGGACCACGGCTGCTTGGCACGACGCGGGCAGCAGCGGGTCAGCTCTGTGGTTGCAGGAGCCCTCGTGAAAGAGGGATTTCCATTTCTCCGAGCCCAAGTCTAATTAATTGTTGCGATTAATTCAGGATGATTCACTTTCAGGGGCTGGGAGGAAACCATAGCCCAGCGGCGCAGCGGGATGCTGGTGGTGACCGTACACATCCCATTAGGAAAAACACTCATTGATTTAACGACCTTTGGATGCGGCCCTGGCGAATCCATCCTCACCGCCGCAGCGATGGTGCTGCCTAATGAGCAACCACGATACACAGCATCTCACCAGGCAGGTACAAAAGCATTCACTGCCTGGTTTGTCATTCCCTCTGATGTTTTCCTGCTTCCTTAAGGGAAAAAAAAAAATTAAATCTTGTTGTTCAACAGGATTTTCCCAGCTGTTGACCACGCAGTTTTGCTGGGTTCTGAAATCATCGGGCTCGTGGCAGCATTGCCGCCTGCCAGCGAGGATGCCCTGTGCCTAAAGCATGGGGAATTACCCAGCCGGGGGGAGAAACCTGCTCTTGATTGGCTTCTGCCCCTAAGAATAACCTCGTTATTGGCAGTTTTAGTCAAATATTAATTTCATTTATTAATATATTTTTATTCTATTAATTTTATTTTCTTATTTTGCAAGTAGTGCTGTGAATCTGCAGGGTGGTACATGCCATGGAAACGTTTCCCAGGGAGCTGCAGTTTTTTTTCTGGAAGTCCAGCTCTGCCCGCCACATCCCAGTCCCCAGCATCAGCAGTTCCAGCTGTGCCCTAATGCCCAAGGTATTAAGGATGTTTTCCCGTAACCTCAGCAATGAGTGCAGGTTACAGCCGACATCAATTGAGGCTAAAGCCTTTTTGTGCTTGGGAAGAGCTAATCTTTTCAGGTGTTTCTTTGAGTCACCCTTCTGAGAAAGCAGCTCCACCCAGTAGATGCGATCTTTTTTCCAGGAGGTGCTGGGAAAACAC